>NC_043711.1:94078655-94079908 GCF_006229205.1 Suricata suricatta | reverse complement strand
GGGGGGGGCGGCGGGCAAACAGAATGGAGGCTGGTGTGAGTTTTGTGGGCTGGAAGAAGAGGGAGGACCACAGGATGACACATGGGTGGGTCACCGGCCTGAGTGACAGACGTTTGGTGGCATCACCAGGGAATGCCGGGTCCCCTGCTCCTCTCAGGATCTGGAGCCAGAGAGGCTCTTCCTTTGGAGCAGCAGGGGCCCCTCCCTCAGGCCCGAGGGGGCCGGAGGCTGCAGGCATTAGGGACCCGAGGCTGTCCCATGCACCTCACCAGCCTGAGGACTGACCCCAATCTGGACGTGGGGGCAGGATGAGCCGGGTGTTGGGGGGTGGCCGCCTGGGCAGAGCTGGGCCCAGATTCACAGGGGACACAGGGGCCAGCGATCACCTGCCACAATCCTCCCCGACCCCCAACCACAGGCAGGGGGTCCTTAGGCGGCAGGTGAGCCCAGAACACCCCTCACCGGCCACGTGGACGCACCGCCCCAGAAACGGGAGACAACTTCACTGCAGAAAAGTGTCAAGATTTCAGCTACGCGGCCTCACCAAGGACACATTGTCCTTTCATCTGGCTGTTCCACCTCTCCGAAGACTCGTGCCTTCACCAGGCATTCTGAGCTGCAGTTTGAGCCAAGGCAGAAAGAAACAGAGAGAGGGTGAGACGGAGGGAGGGAGAGAAGGGGGACAAAGGAGACAGAGGCCTCTCGGTTCCCAGGTAAGACACAGGAGTCCAGGTGTGTTCAGAGGGGCTATGACAGGCCACCAGACAGTCACCAGCTTTGCCTGCTTAGTTTTTGAGACGTTGGTGCTGCCTGATGGTGGATGTTGGGCCCACGTCCCCTTAAGGACCCAGCCCCTGTCTATATGTCGCCTTTGCGGACATGAGTAACTTCCTCAAATCTGCAGCAGAAATCGCCCTCCGGCTGTAAGAATTCCCTGCATTGTAACAGCCCAGACTCTGGAGCCCGCTGTGCGGATTGAGCTGCTCTGAGTCAGCCCAGCAGCCTCTCCTGGAGCTCAGAGAAGGAAGAACAGCTCTCAGCCCCTCTCCCAGCAGGGAAGGACCCTGGGGGGACCACGGGAAGGACTTCCCAGGGACATGGTGGGGGGGCAGCAGGGGTGGGGCCCAGCCCCTGCCCGTCCACCAGCTCCTCTTCCAAAAGGGGGCCTGAGGAGCTGGTGTTCCACATTCTGGGCAAACGGACATGCGCTCCCAGTTGACCGTGGCCTGAGAGCATTCACAGAAGGGCAGGGC
>NC_043711.1:94068614-94078555 GCF_006229205.1 Suricata suricatta | reverse complement strand
CAATCTGCAGTGATGAAATTTTCATTAAAGAAACATTATCCCTCTGACTCTCCTTGTTATTCTGTGGCTCAGAGTGTCAGGCTAATTTGGGTCTGATTACCCCGATGATCTGAAGACAGGAGCGTTATTAACAATTTAGATGAGCAGCGATATGTCTGGACCTCGCTCTCCTCTCTCCGCCGGAGCACAAGGGCCTCTGCTCCTGCCTGCAGCGGATCTGGGGCAGCCGTGGCAAGTAGGGAATTATCCTCAGTTTGAGGGAGCCTCGATCCCTCTGCTCCCCACGGAAACGAGCTGCTTGCTTTCCAGGGCACGCGGGTTTAGTTGATGAAATGCATCAAAAGGAAATTCCAGTCGAGGACCCAAGTTTAGGACTAACGAACCATTTGCCCGGGCAGCTCCCTTCCCTTTTCCATGACTCACACGAGCCCCGTGTGGAGAGTAAGGAGGCTGGACCCGGGCAGATGCTGAGACATGGTGGCCTGTGGGCTGAAATCGGCCTTGAGAGGGAATCGGTCCTGTGAACTGTTTTGTTCCTTCCAGGAGCATTTTCCTAGACTTGTGATCTGGTTCTGCATGTTTCGGGTATGTTACCTTGTCCTATTTTCCCACCCATGAGCGATACACCTATTCCCACTTTACTGACAGGAAACGCTGGCCAAGGCGGGTTAAATGACTTTCCCGGGTCCCCTGCTCGGCCGGAGGACAGGCAGGACTCGAACCCAGGTGGTCTGCCTTCCAAGGCCAATGCTTTACTCTCTGTGCTAGAATTCCACAGTGTTTCAAATTAATTAGTTACCCAATTTAAAACATTTGTAATTTTCTGTAAAAATAGAACTTACATATTAAAAACTTGGACGTTGGGGCTCGGTGTCCTCTAAATGTGCCCTCTCTGGAACATCGCTATTTAGGGCTTTCACAGGACACTCATTACTACTGTCATTTACCCTTGTCTGTTAGGAGACAGGGCAGCTTGCATAAAGAGAACTCCATGTGTCAAAAAGCCCAAGAGAAAAACTAGCCATCCTCCGGATGGGTGGGGGACCTGTTTGAAAGCTCAGAGAGAACCTGGGGCTGACAGCACTCATGGGCCAACAGCTCGGACAGAAGGGAGACGCTCTGAGACATGTCCTCCATTCCCCACGCCTTTTCCCTTTGAGGAGTTTGCCAGCATGAACACAGAGAGGGCCCAGAGTCACAGAAACCAAGAGCTTTCCAGCAAGGGTGTTGATCTGAAGACATTAAAGTAGAAGTAGGGGGCTACCGAGGGAGCCAGGGCTTAAGGGCCCAAGATCACAGAGAAAATGAAAGTGGATCTGATTTTTTGCAGAATTTTCTCTCTTGAAGCATTAGCTGATTCCTTATTTAAAAAATTTTTTAATGTTTTATTTATTTTTGAGAGAGGAAGAGAAATAGAGTTTGAGCAGGGGAGGGTCAGACACACGTGCCCACACACACACACACACACATACACCCACACACAGAATCTGAAGCAGGCTCCAGGCTCTGAGCTGTCAGCACAGAGCCTGATGTGGGGCTCAAACTTGTGAACCAGGAGTTCATGACATGACCCTATGTCAGATGCTTAACCGACTGAGCCACCCCGGTGCCCCCACATTTGCTGATTCCTAAGCAGGACAGACGAGAGACTCAGAAGGCAGACAGAAAGTCAGCAGCTGAGATTCTAAGCATCTAAGCAAAATTTTCACTAATATCACAATGCTGGAATCATCGAACTTAAAGTTCAGTGATCACCAAACAGGTGAAGCCATGGCAAATAAACTGGTTTCTACGGAGTCCATTAAAGGCCTTATTCTAGGAAGTAAGGATAAACCCAAATAAACCGGATCTCATAAAAATGGGAAGTCAGTCTCGGGGTGTGTAGGTGGCTCAGTAGGTTATGTGTCCAAGTCTTGTTCTCAGCTCAGGTCTGATCTTAGCTCAGGGTCATGAGATTAAGCCAATGTTGGTCTCCATGCTGGGTGTGGACCTAACTTAACCAACCACAACAACTACAACAGCAACAAACAGAAAATCAGTCTTGAATCATTACAATCATGGTAATCCGTCCTCACTACAATGGCTGTCACACAAAGGAGATAAATAGAATTATCTCGGGTAATATAACATTATCTATAAACACTACATTGTCTCACACAAAATGCCTAACCAGTATTCATAAAAATATGACTAGATATATCAGAAAGAGGTCCAAATAGGCAAAATCAAGGCAGGGAAAGGAAAATACCTCATGGATGATTGGTTAATGAGACTATCAGAGATAAACCATAAAATACCTATTAACATATTTAATAAAATGATGAATAGATCAAGAATTTTATTAGAGAAATAGAATATCTTTAAAAAATGGCATAAATAGTTGCTAACTGGAAGGTACCGTAACTGAAATGAAAACTATAATGTATTGGTGTAAGAGTATATTGGCAAGGCAGAAGATAGGATTTGCTGAAAATATCCATATGAAGCATGGACACCAAAAAAGGATTGCAATAACGCAGAAGAGAATTAAACCATTTGGAGAATGATAAAGGGGTCTAACATATGTATAAGTTACATCCTAAAGAGAGGAAGGAGAAAATCAGAAGTGGTATAGGAAGATACATAACTGAGGATTCCCAAAGTTGATGAGAGATAGTAAGTCACAGATGCAAGAAACCCTAGCACTCTAAACACAAAAAAATATACCCCTGAAAGGAAAAAATGATCAGGGATGGCTGGGTGTCTCATTCAGTTAAGCATCCAGCTTTGACTAATGGTCATGATCTCATGGTTCATGAGTTCAAGCCCTATGTCAGTCTCTGCTGACAGCTCAGAGCCTGGAGCCTGCTTCAGATTCTGTGTCTCCCTCTCTCTCCGCCCCTCCACCACCCACACTCTGTCTCTCTCTCAAAAATAAATAAACATTAAAAAAAAAGAAAACAATGATCTATCTAGAACTTTATTCCTTTAATGCTATCCTTTGAAGGTGAATACTAAATAAATATTTCCACATAAACAAAAACAGATAATACATTGTTAACACATTTGTATTAAAATAAATACCAAATGGAGTTATATAGACAGAAGCAAAAGTTGTTCTAAATGAAAAATACAGGTACAGAAAAAGTGGGAAGCAATAGAAATGTAAGTATATTGGGACCTTTAAATTAACTATGAGTCCACAAAATAGCAATAATAATAGTAATAATAATAATAATAATAATAATAATAATAATAATAAAGTGTGGAGGGTCATAGTATATATAGAATTAAAGTACTTGTCAAGGGTGTCACAACAGCAGGAGGCTAAATGGTTTTAAAGGGTTCTAAAGCTCTTCCATTGTCCAACTGCTGAAGTTGTAAGTTAAGGTAGATCCTAGTTAGGGCGCCTGAGTGGCTCAGTCGGTTGAGTGTCCAACTTCAGCTCAGGCCATGATCTAACGGTTCATGAGTTTGAGCCCCGAGTCGTGCTCTGTGCTGACAGCTCAGAGTCTGGAGCCTGCTTCAGATTATGTGTCTTCCTCTCTGTCCCTCCCCTGCTCGTACTCTTTCTCTCTCTCTCAAAATGAATAAACATTAAAAGAAATTTTAAGAAAGGTATATCCTAGTAAGTTGAGGATCTATGTTGTTATCTGCAGGATATCCACTAAAGAATAATAGAATAAGTAAAACTGACAACCTAATGTAAGCTTATAGAATAGGATAATAAAAAGCTCTACTTGATTAATACAAAATAGGCAAGACAGGAGAGAAAACCAGTAGTAAGAGGATAAGGTTAAATCACTGGAATAATTACATTAAAGGTAAATAGATTAAATTTCAAAAGAGAAGGACCAGTCTAGTTTTTCATCTACAGAGAAACACAGATCTGTTTCTCACCTGCTGCAAATGTTCCAAAGGCAGATGTGCTTGTGAATCACTCAAGGAGCTGACGGAGCTGTGGGACTCCCCGGGCCCAAGTTCAATATTTAGGGCTGGGATCTGAGAAACACAGACCTGTCTTCGAGGGAACGAGAGGGGCAGGAGTGAGGACACACTGAGAGCAGGTAGTTCGTTTTGGTGGAGCTTGGGGGTCAGCTAGGGACTAATACAGGCACACAAGTAAATGTGGGAAACTGTAGGATTGTCTTCAGCCAGGGGCGTCTGCCCTCATGCAAACGACCAAAGGTCAGAGACCTTCCGTCGTCTCAGCTCCTCAGGTCTGACAACAGCTGGGAGTGGGATCCACCCACGGACCTGTCTGTTTATTGATGGAGCTCAAGCAAAGAAGGTTAAACCGGGGCCGGAGAAGGAGCCTGACACTGCATCGGGACACTCGGCTGGTCTCCCTCAGGACGCCTGCTCCCCGGGCCAAGGCCGTGCTGGAGACAGAATACAGAGGTGGAGGGGCTGTGGTTTCAAGGCCAAGAGCAGCTGGCCCGTTCACTGGCTCCTGGTCTCCCCAAGGGTCCTGGGCCGCAGCAAGTGAAGGTGAAATAGGGATGTTATCCCAGAGCAGGAGGGTCATGCCGTCCCTGAGGGGTTGGGAAGCTCTTTCTGTGACCGCCCCTGACTTGCTGGCTGACGGACCTGAAAGGGGTCCCCTGAGGCAGAGGCCACTTGGGTGGGGGGAGGCACAGGCCTCAGGCTGCCCAGGGCACACGTCCAGGGCTGTGAGTGGCTCTGGTACCCTTGATCTGGTTGGAGGGGCCTCCAGAGTCCTCAGTGCCATGGCCTGATGTCCTAGGACTGGCCCAGGGAGGTCCTGGTGCCGGTGACTGTGGCCATGCTAATTTGCTTAACTCTACGGTAGGGGTGGGGGTGGAGATTAGGGTATAGGTGAGTTTACCTTTTTGTCATTTTTGGAATTTTACAATTAATTTTTAATTATGCAACTAACAGATAGATGTACTTTCTGGGCCCACATAGTGCTCAGAACAATTAATTTTAATAGACCCAGCACTAGAGACATCATCATGAATCCACACAAACCTGGGAGGAAGAGAAAATCCTAGAAGCCTCCAGAGAGGATTTGCTCTTAAATTCAGGACCAGGACTCAGGATGCAACCCCGGGGCCGGACGAGAGCAGTGTCTTCACACTTCTTGGGAAATTTACCCCCAGTGTAGAGTGTGAACCACGGCCACATTATAGGTCAAGGCCAAGGTCCGAATGAAGGCATTCACCTACAAGATCGCAGAGACTAATCTCCTCCATGCCCTTTCTCTGGAAGCCACAGGCAGAGGACATGCTGCACCAGCAGGGGGTAGGGCAAGAAAGTAGCCACTCAGGGTCCCAGAGAAGGACCATCTTCCTGGGGGAACATGGGGGACCCTTCCGAGGGGCGAGGGGCAGAGTCTCTGGGATGAGTCAGAGCACCAGGGGAACACCAGGGTCACTGCTCTGAGGCAGCCCTTCCCTGAGGGGGCTGCCAAGGAAACCATCAACCCGTCTCCTTACCTGGCGGTGTGAGCAGACTGAGGGCTGGGGCATAGGCAGGGCAGAAAACTAGGGATGGATTAGCGATAGCAATGGAGAAAACGTTGGAAGTGAAAAAAGATCAATTGTTTCTAGGGGAAAAAATGTACATGCAAGGTCATTAAAGTATACACCCCCTGGGTCTACTGAAGATGCTTTTTACCTGATTACGGCAGCGTGAACACCAACATGTTCCTTATGCGCCATCACGTCCTGATTTGACTCTGCCAGGGTGGGAGGGTGGAGGTATGAGCCCAGGTGGTCTGTGAACTAAATCCCCATGGTTTTGTAGTAGATGAGCAACAGGCAATGTTTAAACTTTTTTAAATGTTTACTTTGGAGAGAGACAGAGACAGAGCGCGAGAAGGGAAGGGGCAGAGAGAGAAGGAGACTGAGAATCTGAGGCGGGCTCCAGGCTCCGAGCTGTCGGCACAGAGTGGACCATGAGATCATGACAGGAGCCAAGGTCAGCTGCTTAAGACTGAGCCATCCAGACACCCCCACGCAATGTTTAAAATAGAGAAACAAAACAGCAGAAACACATCAGTTAGAAATACTGAGGAAGATGGGAGGAGAAACAGCTGAAAGTGGTGATTCCTGGAAGGCAGCGATCAGTGCGGGGAAGAGGGGGCTGGAGTCTGCAGTTTCTCCTTATGAGTCTTGGAACTGCGTTCTTTCTTCTCCCGTCTGTTTTCTCTTCGTTGTTCTGAATAAGAAATTTGTATAGTTTTATCTTCCATTTCACCAATTCTTGCCTCCACCCCTTCCCTTCTGCAATGGAACCCAACTATTCAGTATTTCATTTTTTTCAGTTCTAAACCTTCCACTAGGTTCCTCTCTATGTTGTTGCGAATGCATTCCATGTCTTTACGGAGACTTTATTTTCGTTTGTTTCCGGTGTGTTTGTAATTGCTCACTGGAGCATTCTTCCAACGGCTGCTTTAAAATAATAGTGAGATAATGCCGACATCTGTGTTGTCTCGATGTTGGCATCTGTTGTCTTTCCCCATTCTAGTTAAGATCTTCCAAATCCTTGGCAGGAAGAGCCGTTTCCGGCGGTATCCCTGACATGTTGGGCGTTGGGCTGGGAGACCCCGTATCTTGGCCTCCCCGTATCACACCGTCACGGTGCCTCGCTATTGCCAGGTTAGGATGGAAGTACTGGTCCCCCTCTTGGCCTCCGTTGACACCATGGGTGGGGTGCTGCCTCGTTACTGCTTGTGGCAGAGGGTTTGGGCTCCTCACAAAGGTTCTGCTCGTACATAGCACCCTGGCTTGGAGGTGCAGGGAAATCTCAGGGTTCCTCTCCTGGCTTCCAGGAACGTCCAGGGTCGGTGGGGGGGAGGAAGAGCTTGTTACACCAAGCAAGCATGGAAGCCCAGGCTCACTGTTCTGCCTCCTGTGACACCAGCCCAGTGGGGAGTTGGGGGCTTCCTATCTGGGTGCAGGTGGAAGTTCAGGCTCCTTGCTTGATCTCTGTGGGCGTGGATGGGGGCGGGGCAGAGGGTTTACCATATGTCTGCCTGCAGTAGGGTGGCTGTTGTCCAGAAGTTTTCTGTCTTGCTGGGCTGTGCCGTGTCTAGCTCTTTAGCTGGAGAAAGCAGGCTTTTCTTTTTGTTCGTGCCTCTTGGCATTCCTGGATTATCAGTTTCTCCAGCACCCTATCCAGAATGCACGAGGGAGCTCACTGCCACTCATTCCTCAGAGCCCGGGGGTCCTAGCTGGTCCACTTCTTCTCTCCGCCTTTCAGAGTCTTATACTGTTTTCTGCATCATTTCCAGGGTTCTAGCTGCACTTAGAGGGATGAACAGGGAGAAGTGCATCCGCTCCATCTTTCTGGAAGTGAAAGTCCGCAAGCCGGTTTTTTCTCTTCTTGCACCTTGCCACCAGCAGTGATTATGTGTCTTTCATGGCTTCACCCTTTAAAGAAGAATTCGTGCATGGTACTGTCTTCTTCCGGGTCACCCCAGCCCTGGGTTCCAGGAATTATACTTCCTCATTTTCTCATTGTCGTTAGAGCTGCTAGTGGCTTCCTTCCACCCCGGTTTGGGTCACTTCTTACTGTTCAGCCTCCATTTCTCCCGCCTCCTCCGCAATCGATTCTTGCTATTTGTTTTTCAGATCAGAATGGTTTCATTTTTCTGCCTGGATCCTGATTTACACAAAAGGGATGAGCATTCATATTTTACTTTGGTGGTTACTGCTGACTTACCCCGCGAAGTGTCTGGTCCTATTCAGTTAGACCAGTAGGGGTATCTGCTCATCCTCAGCCTGCAAATTTTGCCTGGCCAATCTGATAAGTGAGAAAAAGAATATTTAATTGTCATTATCATGTTCCTAATTAAAGATCAAATTCTCTTCTTTTCATAGTTACTGGTTATTTGCATTTCTCTTCTGTAAACCACCCATTCATATCTTTTTATCAATTTTCTTATTGAATTATTCATCATATTTTTCTTATTGCTTTGTAGGAGCATTTTAAATTAATCCTTTGTTATGTATAAGCCAGCTCTCTCCTCTTTGTCCTGTTTATGCACTCCTTTGTTATGCAGAAGCTACAAATTTTGACTTATTTAAAATTTGTTTTGTATAGTTATAAGTTTTGATTTATTTGATTTGTGAGAGAAATCTAACCTCAGTGTATTAGATCATGTAACTGAACAACTCAGAGACAGGTCTTCAGGTGCAGCTGAATCAAGCAGCTCAAACAATGACATGAAGACCCTGTTTCAGCTTTGCTCTTTTTCATAACAGTGTCATTCCTGGCCTCGATGGAGTAGCGACATAGCTCTCTGTAGCTCTATTGATAAGAATGAGTGTAAATAACACAATAGTGTCTAAAAGTGACTTAAATATAGTTATTTTTTCTTTCCTGGATGTAGTTAGCTCTGAGAGTGATTCAGTAACTGAATTATATTCAGTAAAGCGTAAGGACTCGGAGTAACTTTTTTTGGTGTGTGTGTGAAAAAAAGGCTGCTATATTTCTAAGCACCGTGTACTGGTACAATAGCATGCAATGGAGGAGGCAAGGAGACCTCCTGCCTGGCCCATCTCTCTCTCCGCACCTGGCAAATCTTTCCCAGGACCACACCCTCCCTGTCCACACCCCCAACAGGTGCTCCCTCAGATTCCATTGGCTAGAACTGATCATGTGCCCGTGATTCACTGCAAAGGCCCCAGCCCAGCTGTGGAGCTTTTCCTGAACCCCATGAATGCACCGTGGGAGAGTGACTATTTATCGGGGTATGGTTCGAGGGAGTGGGGAGTGGGGAACGTGTGCTGAAAGCTCAAAACAAGAGGTTAATCTATGAGAAGCCGCAAGAACATAATAATCATTATTGATGGTAATGTCTGTTTTTGAGGTGAGATTTCTGGTTAGACAAACGGGAGCTTTCCTGCCGGTCTCTCATCCTTGGGGCAGCGAGTGGTGAGAGAGACCTGTTGAGGAGCTATTTCTCTCTTTGTCTGGACTACCCATGCCTCCCCATCCCCCAGCCATGCCTGCTATGTCCCCCACCCCCCCTCCCCCCTTTGGAATTAAGAATCTTTTAAGTGGGAATTCAAAGAGTCCTTGCCTTGACCAAGGCCAGGGCCAAGCCGAGTGCCCAGTAAACAGCACAGAGATCTAAAAACTTGCTTTCTGGCTTTGGGAGGTGCGGGTGTCATTGTGAAGGTTCGTGATGATTTATTAAGCTTCTGTTCAAATTTCCATTTCTGCCATCCTGAATGAAAGCCAGCCATGCTCGCCTTATGTACCCATTACCAGCGTGTGCAGAATCAGAGCTGCACAAAGGCAACGAAATTACTATGTTCCTGCATAGACTCAGCCCAGAAGCAATTTGAATGTTCACGGCTTTAAAACGACTTGGCAGTCTGTCTACAACATGTCCTGTGGCCTGAAAGGGGGTGAAACGGTGCCCGCATACATTAGTGGTGATTAATTGATTTGCTGATGGAGCGAGGTCACCTCTGTGCCCGAACTGAGAGAACAGCCAGGACCTGAGCAATCAAATCCGCCGTTAGGACCCCTGCCTCGTCCCCAGGCCTGCTGCACCTCAGGGTTCTTGGGGACAAAAATGAAAGGAAAGGTTTAAGCGGTAAATGCAGGGGACATGCAATCAGGCTGGACAGAGGTTGGGAGAGTGAGGACTGTTCATTGCACGGCTGGTCTGTGAGTTTCCCCAGCCCCCTCTTGGGTTAAATACAGGGGAGCGAAATCCAAGGCGACATCAGGGCTCAGAGACCCAGAGGCACCCTGCAAGGTGCCTGTCCTGCCATTTCCTGCTGCCACAGATGACAGGGCGGCAGAGACGCACGTGTGCGGTGGGGGCAACACAGAGGACAGACCCTCTGAGTTGGGCCCTTCTCAGTGAGACCCAGGTGTCTGTGAGTCCCTCAGGCCGGGCCCGAGAAGCCCCGTCCCCGGCCAGCCACTCACCGCGACTGTCTCACTCGGCAGCCGTGTCCCGGGGAGAGTGGACGGCA
>NC_043711.1:94066759-94068514 GCF_006229205.1 Suricata suricatta | reverse complement strand
GCCACAGATGACAGGGCGGCAGAGACGCACGTGTGCGGTGGGGGCAACACAGAGGACAGACCCTCTGAGTTGGGCCCTTCTCAGTGAGACCCAGGTGTCTGTGAGTCCCTCAGGCCGGGCCCGAGAAGCCCCGTCCCCGGCCAGCCACTCACCGCGACTGTCTCACTCGGCAGCCGTGTCCCGGGGAGAGTGGACGGCAATCACTGGAGCTGTGTGTTAAATCCGGAGCGATGGTTTAATCAGTGGTGCTGTGTAGTTAACCTCGGGTGTTTGGGGTGTTTTAGATGAAGTTTTATCTAGCAGAGAGTTCATTTTCACTCTTAAAAGTGACAGCACGATTTTGCGGAATGCACCCTTTGTGTAAAAATCTAAACTTGAGGAACACCCACCTATATACCAAAGGGACATGACGGCTGTTTGTTTAACAGAGACATCGGGACACACACCCATTTCCTATGACTTATCGCCAACATGGTGACTGAAAACACACATTTCTTCTCCCCCAGTTGTGGAGGTCAGAGGCTATAATGGGTCGGCAGGGCTGCTCGAGGGGAGGATCCATTTCCCTCCCTTTTCTGGCTTCCAGAAGCCCCCTGGGCCCCTTGGCTGGCGGCCCATCCCCCATGTTCATGCCCAGCAGTGCGTCATCTCCCATGTCTCTCTGTTTCTGAGGTCACGTCATCTCCTCCCAGCTCTGAGTCTCCCACCCTCTGATGAGGACCCTCGGGATTCCCCTGGGCCCACCTGAGTGACCCAGGTTAATCTTCCCGTCCCAAGACCTTTAAGTTAATCACATGTATGAAGTCCCTTTTCCATGTAAGGCGGTGCATTCACAGTTTCCGTGGATTAGGACGTGGACCGTGTTGGGGGCCTGTTGCTCAGTTGATGGCAGAAGAAGCTGCCTCAACCAAGACAGACGAGATGCTTCCCCAGCAGCAAGCAGCACCCAAGCCCCAGGGCTTAGCTAGGCAGAAAGGCTTGAAATCAGTGTTGTTCCCCTTCTTCGCCCTGGGAAGAGGTCAGGTGGGACCCCGCCAAGGGCCACACAGCTGGAGCGGAGGCAGCTGGACGTCAGCCTGAGTCCTGGGCTCGACTCCACAGCCGTGACTTTCCCCAAACACGCGTCCCTCCCGCTCCCCGCCCCCATGTTATCCCGTCACTCTAGAAAAATAAATAACAGACTCCGGCTGAGCCGGTTGGATGCCCTCCGCTCTGTTTACTTTCCAGCATCTGCTTCATAAGCCGTTGGACGTCCGTGTTCATTTTCCTTATTGCTGTGAACCTCGCCTTCCAATTACGCGGAACGTTCAGGCACAGCAGCCCCGTCTCTGGCTGACATTTGCTGCTGTGTATCTTGGCCTTGACTGACAAAGGCACTGACTTCTCATGTTGGTCTCATTTTCTTCAGAGTGCAAATGGCTCCATGACCAGACGGGTGTCTGGGGGCCCAGGGGCCCCGGCGGCTGCTGAGCAGGTAAAGAAACACGCAAAAACGTCAGGGCTGATGACACCGTGTTGGTTTCTTCAAAAAACATGAGGATCGGGAGGTACTAAAGGAAACAGTTGGCACGGTGTGGCTTTGGCTTTTTCTTTCTAGGGACAATTTGAAGTTCATGTGGCCCATTTCACTTGGCATTTGAGCTCCCGTGACGGCCCTGTTCTGCCAGGTTTCCCAGCTAAACCCTGAATCATTCATTCATTCAAGATGTAGTTATGATGTGTCTATTATGTTCCAGGCGCTGTTCTAGGCTCAAC
>NC_043711.1:94042091-94066659 GCF_006229205.1 Suricata suricatta | reverse complement strand
TCTTTCTAGGGACAATTTGAAGTTCATGTGGCCCATTTCACTTGGCATTTGAGCTCCCGTGACGGCCCTGTTCTGCCAGGTTTCCCAGCTAAACCCTGAATCATTCATTCATTCAAGATGTAGTTATGATGTGTCTATTATGTTCCAGGCGCTGTTCTAGGCTCAACGTATAAAGCAGAGGATCAGGGGACGTCTTGACGTTGTGGAGCTCACCTTTGGTCAAGGACAATCAGTAAAAAGATGACATGTATCTAGAAGAAATCAGAAAGTGTGGCAGGGAATGATGGGTTTGGGGTGCAAGGGGGGTGCTCCTCAGAGGACGCTACATGGAACAGAGACCTGAAAGCTGAGAAGGAGGGAGACGAGCCTTCTCTGGGGAGTGTATTCCAGACAGGGGGAACAACAAGTGCAAAGGCCCTGGGGCAGGGGCATGTCTGGCACATTTGAGCAGCAGAGAGTGACCAGCATGGCCACAGCAGAGTGCGGGAGGGAGACAGATATACAGAAAAAGCCAGAGAGGTGAGGAGACCAGACCGCACGGGGCCTAGTAGGCCATTGTGAGGATCTGTATTTTATCTGAATGAGGTGGGGGAAACCTTGAGGGTGATCTGACTCATACTTAAAAGGACCACTCTGACTATTTTGTTAAGAACAGACTGGAGGAGGGGGCACATCAGCCCCAGGAAACCAGTGGAGAGAGGGTCTTAACAACAGCCTGAACCAAGATTGTAACAGTGGAAGGGGTGGGGTGCGGGGGAGAAAGGAGTTGTGGAAGCTGAATATATTTTTTTTAATGTTTTATTTATTTTTAATACAGAGAGAGACAGAGCATGAGAGGGGCAGGGGCAGAGAGAGAAGGAGACACAGAACCGGAAGCAGGCTCCAGGCTCTGAGCTAGCTGTCAGCACAGAGCCTGACGCGGGGCTCGAACCCACGAACGTGAGATCTGACCTGAGCCGAAGCTGGAGGCTTAACCGACTGAGCCACCCAGGCGCCCCGGAAGCTGAATATATTTTTAAGGTGGAACCAACCATTTCTCTAAAATAGAGTGGATGTGCTATGTGCAGAGAAACAAAACATAAGCCTCAGATGACACCAAAGTTAGTGTCAGCACCTTGTTTTTTGAGCTGTGGGAACCTGGTTTGAGCTGATCCAGAAACGTACAGACCTCCGGAGAATCCGTTCTACGCTTGAGGAAGTAAAGGTAGATACCTTCTCCTGCTTTGGGTGCTTTAAAAAAAAAATGGCCACAGATGTCTCCTGGCAGAGTGACACTGGTCTTGAAATTCTCGAGTGTCTTCTTTCGTTTCAAACAACATGAAAAAGAATATGAGATGTCCCTTAACCCTATCTGAATGTTTTCAGCTATTGGATCTTGAGAAAAAAAAAACCCACCGTAAAGCAAGAGAATCAGAGACAATAATTTGTGAAAAAGGACACAAATAGGCCAGGAATTGGATTTCCTAACAGACTTCAACTTGAATTCGATGTGAGACAGATGAGCGGAATCGGGCCGTTATGCAGCAGAAAGAATTGCAGTGTCAGACAGAGCAATAAAGGTGCAGAAATTGAGCAGAAACACATGTTGTACAGATATTAGCTGTTAGGTATGCGCTCTCTCTTGTCGATGGGCTCAGGATGAAATCCAATATTATCCCAGGGAAGGGAAACAGGCCACAGACTGTCAGATGGCGAGGCGCATTACACTCCATCATGTCCCCACAGACACCTGACACCCAGCTTGTCCCGCTCAGGAAAGCGAGAGAAATCGTGCCTCTGTTTTCCCTCACGTGGCGAGTTTGGGAAGAGACACCAGCCCCGGGGAGCCGACCACAGTGTGTGGGGCTGCTCAGTGTGGGCGGGTCCTCAGCACGATGCCCCGTATCTCCTCCCAAAGCAGAAACAAAAATAATAAGCAGAAACAGGACTGCTACAACTAACAAAACCAATAAGGCAAGCGGGACCCCAGTCCCCACGCCCCAACCTGGAAGTGGCCCCAGTGGGGGACTGGGTCGCACATGCAACTCTCTGCCCTCGCAGCCTTGGGGATGTCGTGTGGCAGGTCCAGGAGGACCAGGCCGTTCTGTCCTCCCCAGGTGTGACTGGTGACACCAAGTGGGGCTGCTTGGCATGTGACCTCCTAGAGGTCTTTTTAACCTAGGTGGTTTTGGTCATAATGAATTGGATGGATATGCCATTTCTCATGTACCCAATGGACAAAAATCCGGAAAGGTGATGATATTTCAATGTTGACGAAGTGGTGTGGAACAGTGGGGGTGAAGTCAGGCTACCCTCTGACGACATTCTGGCAATACCTAAAGCACCGGGAAATGCACCGACTTTTTAAGCCAGCAAATCCCCCTCCTGGGAATTTCTGCTGCAAGACTATTGTATATTCTGTAAAAATACTTATAATCAAGGCCACACACACACGTCACAGTGTTGTTTGCAAAAACTAAAAATACGCAGCGACTTCGTGTGTCTATAGGATACTGGTCAGACACAAAAACATAAATGAGCAAAGCCTATGAAATCTCCCCATACGGAAACATTATGCAATGGTTAACATAAAGGTATGGGAATTATGGGCTAACTATTGCCAGATATATGCACGGCCTTGTAAGCGATGCAAGGTAAGATGCAGAGCAGTGGAAACAACGGTGCTCCCGTGTGTGAAGCGAGCCCGTGTGAGGTTGTGTGTTCATACTTCTGTGTTTACGAGAAAAAGCCCTGAAAGATACCTTGAAATCAAGAATGTGGATGTGTGTGGGGGAAGCAGCGTTCTCCTAGTGGAAGTGAACCCGTTACATGCACGTTCTTTTGTTACTTTGATGTTTAAGTCATCTGCACAGATTGTCTAAAAACAGTTTTGGAAGGTAGTTAATGATATGCTCTTTCTGTTTTGTAGTCAAGGGTAGCGTTAGAACCCGAAACCTAGCAGGGGTGAGTAGAGAGCAGCACAGGGGGTATTGCGTGTCTGTAAATCAGGAAGCAAAGGATGACCTGACTATCCCAAACCTCGACGTGGTGCCACTGCTGACCTGCAGCCTCGTCCGGACAGCCCTGGGATCAGGTGGGACTGAATCGCAATGGGCACTGGGTCTGACCCCATCCAGGTCATCATTCCCATTATACCTCGTTAAAGGCTCTGAGGAGGCAAGTCACGCTGGTGTTTCAATTACAGAAGGGAATTCGGTGGGCAAGGCGGGGTGAGCCACCCCACATCAGGAGCAGGTTCCGATCCGATGGAAGGTAGGCGTGATGTCCTGTTCTGTCCTCACGGTCTCCTTGACCCACAGATGAAGGGTCTCCATCTCCAAGGCTCTGAGGCTGACACTCTAACAGTAGACAAAGAGGAAGTAGCGCAAATATGAAACTACAGACACCTGCCATTTTTACCTGAGCTGGAATTTTGCAGAAAATGCCAGAGGAAGGGAAGGGGTCGAGTCAGGGGGCTCAGCGACTCACCATCTCCAGGTGTGACTGAACAGAGGCCAGCCCTGACCACGTGAGCGCCGTTCAGAGGGGCGGCTGAGCGGAGCGCTTCACCCGCAGCCCGACCCCCAGCGTCCTGTGCTGTGATTGTGCTTTTAGGTACTTCTGTCTCTTCCTCAGACAGCGAGGGGCTGGAGGAAGGGCCCCATGCCTTAGAGCCTGCTGCATCCAGGAGCCCTGCAGGTCAGCCACTCGGTGCTGGGGGCCGGCACATGTCCGGGTGTGAATGGGGACGTCCCCGGGTGTGTCTCTTTGCCCCCTTCACCATTAACAGCAGCCTCTTTCACTCTCCCAAGTGACCCAGTTTAAGCGAGAACTTACTGTGCCAACCTACCAATAAGCCAGAGAACTGTCCCCCGAGAAACCCAAGCAGAGGAATAGTTGCGAGGAAATGGATGGCTTTGTCAAGAAGGGGATTTCTCATCTCACCAGGCTGGGAAGTTCGTCAAGGGCTGGCCCAGGACAGCCCTGATTTATGCTAATTAGCCATTGTAACCGTTATTAACAGGGCTCCCATTTAGTTCTACGAGTGCCTGGGGTTGGACAGTAACTTATTTTGTCATCTTACATGGCCGTCAACAGGATATCCTGGGGTTGGTTCAGCCTCAGGGACCTGCTGGGGACAGGTCGACCCTCGTGCCTGCATCCTCCCATCCACTGGGATTCTCAAGCAAAAAGACAGGGGACTGTTGTCCAATAGCTTCCGCAAAAGATCTGGGATCGATTCTTTTTTTTTTTAACGTTTGTTTATTTTTCAGAAATAGAGAGAGACAGAGCATGAGTGTGGAAGGAGCAGAGAGAGGGAAATACAGAACCTGAGGCTGGTTTCGGACTCCAAGCTGTCAGCACAGAGCCCGATGCGGGGCTCGAACCCATGAGCTGTGAGATCATGACCTGAGCTGAAGTCAGACACTTAACCAACTGAACCACCCAGGGGCGATCTGGGATAGGATTTTCGGGTTTGCTCCTGGATGACCCAATCTGAATAACTGGGAGAAAGGCAGTCTCCGAGATATGTGGATCAGAAGGAGTTAGGCAGAGGGGCAGGCGGCTCATCCCCCAGGGTATATCCTGAAATACCTACAGACTTTTGTAAGACTGAGCAAGGCTCCCATGTGCCTTGACACTTGGCAACTTCTGTAAACTTTTGTCCCATCACATAAGCAAATCTCAACTATTACTTATTTAATTATTCTTAAACTTCCTTCCTGATCTGAATCTCATGAGTCTATGAAGCCCCTTGGCAAATGCAAACAGTTGAGGGTCATCTGAGGGCTGGCTTATATCAGTCTTAGAAAAGTAAGTGTGGGGCCCGGCTGGCTCAGTCAGTTAAGTGTCTGGTTTCCGGCTTCGGCTCAGGTCATGATCTCACGGTTCGTGGGCTCGAGCCCCGCGTCAGGCTCTGTGCTGACAGCTCAGAGCCTGGAGCCTGCTTTGGATTCTGTGCCTCCCTCTCTCTCTGACCCTCCCCTGCTCGTGCTGTCTCTCTCTGTCTCTCAAAAATAAATAAAAAACATTAAAAAAAAAGAAAGAAAGAAAAGTAACAGTGAAATCTCCAGGGCTTAGCACGGATGACAACAGGCCTCTCAGCAGGGGTAGCAAATTAAAATATATATCTATTCAAGAATATGATAATCAGGAAGTCACTTCTTAGATGAGCTCTCTAGTTACTGACTTCACGAGAGGATTTGTTAGCAGGGTGAAAAGAAAACAATACATTATAATTTGACATTTTCCATGCAAATGGAAAAGTAGCAGAAATACCTGAATTTGAATTTGAATTTCAGTTCAGAAAAGAGCCCACCTAAAAGGATGAGGTTTATGCACACTGTCACGGTGGGAGGTAGTTTGTTATGGGTGGTTGAAAAATAGGAATAAAGTTTCTTGAGGTTTGCTTTAGATACAGGTTACAGAGACCTCCCCCACTTCCCCACCACGCACAATGGCTTGGGGGTTTATTTTACGTCATGTAAACAAGTCTGGTGGTTTGCAGTCCATGGACGGATCCACGATAACATCAGAAATCCAGGCTCTTTGTGGCTTTCTACTCTGTGAGCCCTGTCTTATGGTCTCAAGATGGCTGCCAGGGCTCCAGCCCACAAGACAGACAATAGCAAAGAACACTTGTCCACTGAGCCAGCTCCTTTTAAAGACTTTCTCTGATAGAATAACCCTGTGTCTTAGGTTTAGTAACTATTGGCTAGATCTGTGTTCCATCCTGGGACATCCTGGGACATTCAGAGGGAGACTGGTAAATGTTTTTAGCTGGGAATCCAGGTTCTTGAAATAAAAATAAGGGTTCAGTTAAGTGATGCCTGAGTGGCTCAGTCGGTTGAGTGTCCGACTTTGGCTCAGGTCATGAGCTCACAGTTCATGGGTTCGAGCCCTGCATCAGGCTCTGTGCTGACAGCTCAAAGCCTGGAGCCTGCTTCAGATTCTGTGTCTCCCTCTCTGTGCCCCGCCCCCACTCATGCTCATGCTCTGTCTCTGCCTCTGTCTCTCGTTCAAAAATAAATAAACACTAAAAAATGGGTTCAGTTACAAAGAAAGAAGGAAAGAAAGAATATCGCATAGACCTGGGGTCTCGGATACAAACCTAATCAATCGTGTCTCTTACACACAGTTCTTTTTTAGATTAGATTGCAGTTTCGATTTCTTCCTCTCTCTTCCTCTTTCCTTTGTCTTTGTAACTTCCCATCTTCCATTAAAAAAAAAAACAAAAACAAGCAGTCTTACCCTTCCTTCCCTTCCTTGAATGTATAAAATGAGATCTGGATTACAGAGATCTTGTCCTCAACAGACAAAGTAAAGTAATCATAAATACTACAGAAGAACTTAAGAACTTAAGAATTTGCTCTGGGATAGAAAACTATGTATTTATAAATCAAACGTCTTCTTCCCTCCTCCCCCAATGTTTGAAATGTGACTACTTTACATATATATTTAACTATATAAGTAAGTATTTTTAGTCACCTGGATTGAACCAAACACCCAAATGAATGTGCTAATTGACTGCAATGTCAAGCACAGAATCGAAACTTATGCTAAACTTTATTTCCTTAAAAAAAAAACCTCCAGCTTATTAAAGAACTCTATATGTATATATTCTTTCAAGACTCAACTGTAGCAAAACAAGGTCATTCAAATATTCTTGAAAGACTCGTCGTCCAGGTTTATTTCTGAGTCCAGTAGCCCAGTTTAAAACAAATACATCTTAAAGTTTAGGCCACTATTAATTCATGGTATCTCAAAAAATAGAGCCAGACCTTACTGAAACACCTGAAGCTGAGACGTAAGTGTCATGACACTCTAGCCACCCAGCCTGCATTTGCCACATCTTGCAATGTCTCAGTTTGGAGACCTGAGCCAGGTCAACCTGATAATGGACCGGCTGCACCACGATCAGTCTCTGTAGAGCAAGGATGCTTCCAAACTCCCAAACGGTGGCCAAGTGGAAATCTAGAGGAAGCACTTGCATTTTGGAGAGTGAGGCATGAATCTTGGGATCTGGGGTAGTAGAGGTTAGTATAATGGACTAAAAGGAATTCCGTGAAATAGTATCTAGACTATTTCCCATGGAAAAAATATAAAACCTTGTATGAAGGTTCATCCCATGGTTCATCCCATGAATGATGAGACTCTGCTAGCGATAACAGGGACAGTACATCTGAGACCTATTAGGCATTGTGTACAGAAGGATGGATAATGGAATCGTGGATGAAAAATAGATGGATGGGTGGATGGAGAGATGGACAGAGAGACTGATGCATGCACTTTCTCTGTCTTGGTCTATGCTTGACATTTGGTAGGGAAAAGAGTCAGTAATGACTATGGAATGAATAAACACATGGACTTAGGAGGATGTTTCTTGTCTTTTCTATCCTATAAAAGCAGAATCATGAGAGGGAGGAGACTCAAGCTCTTGAATCAGATGGCCTGGGCTTAAATTCTGGGTTTGTCATGAGTTGCTGTGTGACCTTAATTTTAGGTCACTGGATATATCTGAGCCTCATCATTCTCATATGTGTAATGGAAAGTGCATTGTCATTGTCATTGCTGACGTTATCATGTCATCATCATCACCATCATCATCATCACCATCATCATCATCATCGTCAAGGTGTGAGAATGAATATGGTAATGCACGTCAGTTGCTAGCAGAGTGCCAGGCACATACAAGTCATTCAATAAAGGCTACTATTAGTTTGAACCATAGGATGGTTCATGATGACATCATGATTATTTTTAAGCTTCCTTAAGGGAAAGGGAAATACTTCTACCATACCAGAACTCCTGCTACTACTAATTTTAATAGTAATAGCACCTATTGAGGGATCAGTATGTGAGAGAAACTCTTCTAGGTACTTATACTTATTAATTGACTTTATCTTCACAATAACACTGTGAGTAGGTGATGTTATCTTCCCCATTTTGCAGATGAGGCAACTGAGGCATAGAAAGGAGAAGTCACTTGCCCAGGGCACATGGCTGGGAAGTATAGGAACTTCAATTCCAATCTCCAAACTTTGGCTCAATAACAGTTACCAAGTCCTTCGTCCTTCCTATGTGTAGGCACAGCTCAGCTGTCTGATCTGCGTCCAGACAGTAAACAGTCCATGAGAGAGGACTGTGTGTCGTTGTAACCCCATGGGTGTCTGGACAGAAGAGAAGGTCCTTTTATTTTGTAAGTGTGATTCAGTCACTTCTTCAGTTCAGGGTGGCCTCAGCCCAAAGTGGAATTTTCTGATGTTCGTGCTCATAGCTGGAAGCCAGTGCCCAAAAGCCACTTCAAAAGTGAGAAAGGGTTGCATTCTAGAATTTTATCCTCATCTTTATTTCCATCTGTCATTGACCTTTCACCAACTTTCTGCTCCACTAAGAGTCTCTGAGGTTCTTCTGAAGAAGAAACTAAGTGTGTGCGTGTGGCCAGGAGCTAGGAGGTCTATCCAGCGTCTCAGTCAGCACCCTCTGTGTTGCGTACAGCATGAAAACCCAACTCAAAAAAGGGAAGTTATTGCTTTTGTCACTGATCTGTTCAGAGCCATGTGGATGCAATAGATTGGATGATTTATCCCAAACCCTTTCCTCTGTCACATGGTCTCTAGAAGCTTCCTGAGAGAGTGAGCAGAGCAATACCCTTATCCTACAGACTTTGCTCTTGGCCATGTAACTTGCTTGGCCAATGGGATATGAGTGTGCGTGACATGGGAAGAACTGTTAAGTATGTTCCCTCGGCACGCTCAGGTAGCTGCCCTTTTGGTACGGACACAAGAAGGGCAGGAGTCCAAGCATCCTCTGAGCCCAGGATGGAGACATGTGGACTGAACCTGACCTGAAGGCTGATGCAAAGATGCACCACTTACCCTGAACACCCATGAGTGAGGAGAATACACATTAGCTTTTATAACCTACCAGGATTCCAAGACTGTTTGTTGTACAGCTCTGTTGGGATATATGTCCCTCTCTGAACCAATCACCAAGGCTGGACAGAATGAAATAGGTTTCTGAACTAAGCCTGTAGTCACTCATTCTTGGAGCTGAAGGTAGAATCCATGCTTTCTGGATTCTACCAGTGTGGAATCCAGTGTGGGCTGGGAATTCATCCCCAGGAAAATAAAAGAAAGACACTATCTTATTAAAAGTCATGTGAGTGAATGCTGGCAAGAGAAAGCAACACTTGTCCACTGCACCGAGCTTATGCTCATAATTTTAGTGCTTTATATGTGCAATTGTAAAACCTTCTCACCTCTTTTCACAGCTTACTTATTCTGGAAACAAAAGCAAACTGTGCTCCTTTGATTTTTAAAGTTGTGGTTAATGAGCAATTGTCCAGTCTCTTGTACGGCACTTTTTCTCTTACCTTCTCCTTTGTACTTTTTAAAGGATCAAAATAAAAAATATACATCACAACGAGTATGACAGCAATTATTTAGCTCAAATAATTCCCAAATAGCACCAAGCACCTAAGTCCTACAGACTTATTCCTCATGTCATTTCATTTGAAATATAGACCTTAAAAGGTGAGCACTTGGCTATTTTCAACTTTAGATCTCCATTGACAGAACCATTAACGTGTCTGTTCCCAATGACAGAACTGTTAAATGCTCCTTTCCTTTTCATTATGTGCAACTTTGGGGGCAGCAATTTCTGTTTGCCGAAGTTGGCTGTCTTCTTGTCTAAAACAAGCCTGCATTTTTATTCAGAGGAACTTGAGGACCAATCTTAATTTGAGAGTAAGTTTAGGGGAAGCTGTAAGCTTTTACTGTACCTACACACAGTATACTAGGGTTCAAGATGGTGGACTCACCAGTTAGCACAGGCAAAATTATGTGGCCAAACAAATAACACCAAAATCTCCTTGGCTTAACACAACAAAAACCCATTCTCTACCTCTTAACAGGGACGTTAGAGGGCTGCATTCATTATAATCTCTTAGGGATTATCTGGGCTGACAGAGGCCCCACCATTTCTGGATGCCATCATATTGAATATATGCTCCCATGATCACCAAGGAATGGCAAGAGACTCTAGGGAATCATATACCAACTCCTTAATGATTCTACCTGGAAACAACATGTGTCACTTCCTCTCAGATTTCATTGACCACACAAGATCATATGTCTGCACATAACTTTAAGGAGAAGGAAGTGTGACTCCCCCAAGGGACTGGAAGAAGAGGGATACCTTGAACATTGCTGAGTGTTGGTGATGTCTACCTTAGTGCAGTTTTAGGGGCAGAAAGAAAATTTTTGACTTAAATACAACTTCACTAATGTGACAGTTTTCTCTTTGATACTTTGCATCTCAGCAAATTATTGGGCTTCTGAGTTGAAGGATTAAAGGCAAGTATCATCTGAAGTTGGCTTTTTTTTCTCACTCAATCTCTTATAATCTTATTTTTGTCTGCACGAAGGCATTAGCATACATATTCTGGGCTCTGAGCCAAGATGAGTCATGTTGTCTGTTTCCTTGTCTCCATGGTGCCCCGGTCTTTGCCAGAACCAAACAGCCATCCCAGAGTCAGGAACTGCGCCAGGGACCCTGAATCCCCCCAGCCTGATGCCCGGTCACCCCTCCCACTTTCCTGATGGAACAGAACTTCAACAAATGCCACTGGCAGGGCCAGGCACCAGGGACAGTGCCACTTGGACTGACAAGTGACACGTGGTGCCCTGCCCAGACCAGCTTTTCATCACTTTGGGAAAGGGATGGACTTGGGACATCTCAATCTCCACTGAAGCCCTCAGGCATGCCTTGGTTTATTACCTGGTGGGGTGGGATTATTGTCACACTCTGCTGGTGGGGCCCCACCTCCACCTCAGGCTATCTGAAGATTAAAGAGGGCGAGAAAGCAAAATGAAAATGTCAGATTTCTACTGGGGATTAGGAGGGACTCAATACTAGCCAAATATTTCCTCCTTAAAGAAAGGAAAAACGGGAAAAAAAAAACCCTAATCCAAACTCCCATTGTCTTCAACATTTCATAAAAACATGAGTTGGGGGGGGCGCACACACACAATTCAGCTAACAAGTGAGAAACACTTTGCCTGAAATATCACATTTTACAAAATGAGTTTGAGGCCAAAAAGCACAAGAATTTCTGTTCACAACCATGGTGTGAACAAGGGCTATTTCCAGGAAAGAAATGCATCCTAAAATTGGGCAATAGACAAAAATAGTCTGTCGCTTATTCACAATTTAATCTAATGATCCAAAACTTAGTTGTATATTGGTGAGGTGGGAAGCTTCTAACATTGGCTTCCAATGGTCCCCACCTCCTGGTGTCATGTCCTTATGTGATTTCCTACCCAAGTGTGGGCTGGGCTTAATTATTTGCTTCTAACAAGTAGAATACTACCTGATGGATGTCATTTCTGAAACTGGGGTAGAACAAAAGACTGAGACTTCCACCTTGCTCACACTCTCTTTTCTCTGTTACCTGCTTGCTCTGAGGAAACCAGCAAGTCACCAAGTTGTGAGCTCCCCTTGAGGAGATCGAAGGAAGGCCTCCAGTCAACAGCCAGAAAAGAACTAAGGCCCTCAGGTCAATAACAGCCTGTGAGGAAAGCCATTTGCCAACAACCACTTGAGTCAACTTGGAAGCAGATTGTCCAGCCTCAGGCAAGCCTTTGGATGAGACCACAGCCCCAGCTGACATGTTGACTGCAGCATGGCAGGAGCCTAGAGTCAGATGACCCAGATTCCTGATGCCCCCCAAATTGTAGAGAATAGATCTGGAGTAACTTGTTATAGAGCAATAGACAACACACAGGGCTAAATTGAGTGGGCATGTGACCCTGACTAGGACAATAATATTAGACTGAACTTTCCTGCTCAGTATGACAGTTTTAAAATTCAGTAATCCCAGCTTAGACTGAAGCAGCCAATTCTCAACATTTTTAGGTGTGAAGACTTTCTTCAAATGAAGTCTTCCAGAGAAATTCACTTTGTTGAACAGACCAAAAAGAGAGCTGCTCCGGCTGACCTGGGAATAGGGGGTGTATTTGAAACCTTATACCCCCTGAGGACCCTGTCAAAAGCCTCCACATAAGCCATGGGTAGCTGGTTGGACAGCTCATTTCCAAGAATTATCAATGATAGGAGGGAACATTAGCTACTGACTGTGAGATAGAGCAATTCTGCCCCTGCACATCTCCCTGCCCAGTGTAGACTTACGTAACCCCCAGGAAAAAACAGGGGGATGAAAATATCATGCAGCATCATTTTAAAAAAATGATTTTAATTTTAATTTTAAAATTAAATTAAATTAAAAATTTTTTTAATTAAAAATATTTTTAATGTTTTATTTTTGAGACAGAGAGAGAGAGCATGAGCGAGGAGGGGCAGAGAGAGAGGGAGACACAGAATCAGAAGCAGACTCCAGGCTCTGAGCTGTCAGTCTAGAGCCTTACATGGGGCTTGAACTCATAAACCATGAGATCATGACCTGAGCTGAAGTTGGACACTAAACTGACTGAGCCACCCAGGCACCCCACTCAAGCAGCATCTTCAATGTATAGTTCCCCGATTCTGCGCCCCATGGCACCCCCAGAGGTAGCCCTGTGTGCCTGTCCAGAAGCCCTTGCTCCAGCACAGGCAGATTGGGCTCAGCCGTCCTGCCTGGGAGAAAGCCCCAAAGCAAGGGGTCACTGCTGATGGACCCATCGGCCTGCAGGGGTGAGGAGGACTCAGGTTCTGCCACCCCAGACCTTGAGATGGAGCCAGGGCAAGGCCGCCGGGTCCCAGCTGCGCCTCTCTCTGTGCGCGTCAGAGTCCCCGTGTCCTCCTGTGCAGCCCCAGGGGCCCCTGGAAGCTCCCAGCATGGATGTGGCTGGACGAAGTCCAGGTCCTGGTGGGGAGACGGCTGTGCCTGCAGCTCCTTCCTGAATCCTGACCGACGATCAATAGACATGTTACAATGGGACAGAGTGCTCCCGGGCGGAGGGCATCTTCTCTCCCCAACGGCACAGCCAAAGTCACCCCTGGGTCCTGAGAGGTGGGGAGCAGGGGTGAGGTGGCTGCTGAGTGGAATGAGGGAGCACACTCACAGACTCACAAATCTAAGGAAGACACGCAGACTCAGGGGACAAATCGTTTCAGGGAAAAGCAGACATGCTCTGGCCATGGGCTGGGCCCCTGTGGCTCCTTCTTGCCTTCCTTTCTTCCTTCCTTCCTTCCTGCCTTCTCTCCCTTCCTTTGTTTCTTTTTTGTCCTTCTCCCTTTCTGAATTTGGTCTTCACTATGCTCAGGCTTATCTTTCCCTCTTCTGTTGCATTTGCACACATCTCATGTTTCCAGTTTGCTTTAAACTGTGTAGAATGCCACACCGTGACCTCCAGCTGACGCTCATCCAGGTTGGCTTCCAGGCTGTCACTATCCCAGACAAGGTTTCAGCGAATGTTCTGGAGCCTGCGTTCATGTGCATGTGCCCGAGACAGGCTCTACATGGATGCAGGGAGAGGCGGTCAATTTTTCAGGCTATGCCCATGCAGGTGAAGAAGACTGGAGAACAGAGGCGGGGACCTGGAGCAATTGTGGTTTACATGTTGGTTTTGTTTCTTTGTGTGTTTTTTGTTTGCTTTTGTTTTTGTGTGTGTGCTTTTTTTCTTGCGGGTCGGAATCTAGGTCCTGACTCCTTCACCAGTTTTCAACCATAGCAAAATTTTTGTATGGGAGAATTTTTTGTTTTGCAGAATCGTTCTCTGCTCCAGTTAGGTGCCACCACCTCGTGATCTGCGGAGCAAAGTGGCCTTTCTCTCTCCCACCCTGGCCACAGGGGCCTCATCCTGTCTGAGCTGAAAACACCAAGCACCCTCGCACATGTGATTTCGGATCCACGGGGAGCGACATACACAGTGCCATCAAAGTGCCCTGGGGGAAATCGCCCATCAGTTACTTCTTCCTCGAAACCCAGAGCTGGCTTGGTTTTTACCCTTTTCAGAAATGTCTCCTTCCAGTCTGTGAACCTTCCATAACTGTGTTTTATTTAGTTTGGCCAGAGCTGGCTTCTGTTGCTTGCAACCCCTGCTGAGGGGCAGGTGGAGAAAAGACATTTCCTCACACGGGAGGCTGGGGGCCGCGGACCTTGCCTCTGCCTCCCACATTGCTTTGCCCTAGTGTTGGAGACATCACCCTCTACTTTATTGTTTGGAAATCCACGCTCCCATGGTCAGCCTTGGTCAGTAAGCTGCCTTAAAACTTTGTATTCCTTGCGGCAGCCTAAACTTCCTGCCCTGTCCCAACACTAGAGGATTTCTCTTTCCAAGGTCACAGGTGCCAATCGGAGAAGTCAGTCCCGACAAATAGGTTCACGGGTTTCACCTTCAGACAAGAAGATAGCAGACCTTTGCATCTGTGCCTCCTACTTCAGTTTATAAATGTCTTTTTTTTTAATATGATTTTTATAATGTACATCATTATTTTGGCTTCCCAGAATCCATTGCACCACCTTTGAGTAGCCAAACCTCCATTTTCTTGGCAAATCATTCTTCGCTCTCACCCAAACGGCCTGTCTGGCCTTTGGCGTCAGAAGGATTAAGATTATCTGGGCTTCCTTTTCCGGGCAGCTGGGACTGGTCCAGCGACGGGCCTGGGACCTGGACCGATGAGATGCAACAAAGGTATTTTAGTGGCTTCCACGGGTGTGTGTCCTGTAGCAATGACAGGACATTTGAAGAACGGACCTGAGAGAGGAGAGAAGGTCTGGAGACCACACACTTGTCAGGACCTGGTGACGTCATTCGGAACTTTAGATCAGCTGTGCCTGAGACCAACCACTCCTTGCACTGCGTAGTTATCCGATGTCACAAATTCATTTAAAGCTATTGGACCCAGTTTTGTTGTGGTGGTTGTATGCAGCCGAGAGTCCCGACTGATTAGATCTTTGCGTTATAAGATGTTTGTGTTTAAAGAGGGGTGCTCAGTGTCTCAGCCTCGCAGGAGCGGGTAGGACTGCAGACACACGGAAGTCCTGGGGGGAGGCGATGGTTTGTGGAGACTCTGGGACATTGTCACGCAGGAAAGCTGGTGACTCTCAGGGTCCAGATGCAGCCGGTTCTGCGAGAAGAGTCATCCAGCGATCCGTTGTCTCCCTTCGTTCCTCCAGAAGGTGTCCTTCTGTCCCTTGAAGATACAGCACGCTAGTAGCTTTGTGTGGTTTCAATTAGGCCTGCAGTTAAGAAATTGAGAGTAAAAATTAAAGCCAGAGTCACTGGAATGTGATGATGCACCCTCTTGAGAATTTTCCTGGAGAAGCTGACCTCATTTCAGACTTCGATGCCGGGCTGGGTGCTCCGATACCACCTGGTATGGGAGAGTGTTGGGCGCGTGCTCTGCCGAGGCCCCGGACGAAGGCGGGAGGAAATCACAGGCGCAGAGAGAAAAATATTTTTGGTCACACACACATTTTTAATTCTTCTGCAATGGATGGTTGTCTTAATTAGATGTTTTGGCATTTTTGTTGTTGTCGACGTAAAGATGTAAAGGTTCTCGCTGGCCATCTGGGCTCACTGTTCATCAAGTTCACCAAGGGTGGCTTCGGGTCTGTCACTGCTTCGTTGGATTACAGGTCATGCCCTCTGGAGTCACACCTCTGTTTTCCTGAGTTTCCAGGGCTAATCAATCTCGTTCCCTGGTCTCCGTTAGTGGCACGTGGCATTTCTCTTGTAAAGACCTTCCTGTTTACATTCTTATTTAAATCCATTTTTGAGGGACACCTGGCTTGCTTCTTGACCAGTGTCTCTGACCCTGGGTCCAAGCAGAAAGTGGAATTAGGAGAAATATTACAGAGGTTATGGCTGCCAGAACCAGGACGAGGACCAGGAGCACAGACCCAATTCTCAAAGGTCCTTGGTGGACAGAACACATCATGGTGGTAAAAACCCAAATTCTTTCTGAAGTCATATACCAAGCAGGGAATATAAACTTGGTTGTTCGCAGAATCTGTTCCAAGAGATGGTTGTAAAATTTAGACCTGGTCAAAGACTGGGTTTCTGTAAGTAAAAAGAAAAAAAAAATAATATGGGCATCAAAGTCAGATGCATATAGCAGAACTTTTCAATTTACAGATTTAACAAGTTGTAAATGAAGCTTTAACCAGCAATAAATGACTCTGTATTAGTTAGGATGGCTTAGCTCATGCTGCAGTAACAAAAGGTCCCCAAATCTCAGTGGTTTAGAACAAGAACTAGCTAATTCTCACAAGTGCTGCATTTCCGTCTCTGTTAGAGCAGGGCTTTCTGCACACTGTGTTCACCCAGGTGCTGAGGCTTCATTGTGACACATGTTTCTAGAAAACCACCATGGCAGGCAGATGATAACGTAGCTTAGTGGACACTAACTCAGAAAAGACACACACCATGCCTACTCACATGTCACAGGCAGAGCCGTCACACAGCTGCACAGACCTCAAGCGTGCAGGGAAATACAACAAGGAGGAGGTCCTTACCGGTTCAGCAAACAGCACCGATGACTGTCGCACCCTGGACATGCCTGTGCTGGGACATGAATTCGACTCTCCTTCAGCAAAGCTGGTGGGTGAGACACGACATCCCAGCTGGTGAGCGAGGCAGGCCGACCATTGGCTTTTGGAACACAGAAAGGGCTGGGCCCGGCTCCCATCTACATGCGCTCAGACAAATAATCGTGGATTAAAATTCAGACTCTTGGTGAACAGTGATCTCAGAGTAGAAACCCAACTTCCGGTCTGTTGGGACTTTGTTACAGGAACAGTGGTTAAGCAGGGCTTTGTTCAGCAGAAGATCGCAAGGAAAAGTGAAACTGAGAAGTTCGTCCTTCACGGGGAAGGTCAAGGCAGGGGGCCGGTGGAGAGGGCCAGGCAGGGCCTGGAGCGCAGACCCTTACCGGGGTCTGCTGGCGGAGCATGCTGGGGTTTCTGGAGGGAAGCTGGACTGGTCAGTTCAAACCAAAGTGAATGGGGGTGGGTGTTGGGGTTTAGTAAGCTTCCCGTCAGGGTTGGGGCAGGGGCTGTGGCTTGAGGGGTGCACAGGAGGAAGGCTCCGGGCCGCAGGGAGCAGTGCTTCTCACAGGACTGGGGGGTGGGTAGCAGGAACTTCCATCTGCTCTGAGGGCTGCTGCTGTCAGTTCAAGCCCCCTGCGTCCTCCCTGGCCGCACGAAATGGATGCCCAGGAAGGAACATTAGGGAGGAGTTGATTATTTATTTCTTCCCTTACACAGTCTATAACTGTGCTCTTCAGATAGGTTCCCACAGATCACTTTTATCGGGCTCCTTTTTGGGTTTTTTTTGTTTTTGTTTTTTTTTAAATATTTTTTTTAATGTTTTATTTATTTTTGACACAGAGAGAGACAGAGCATGAGCAGGGAGGGGCAGAGAGAGAAGGAGACACAGAACCGGAAGCAGGCTCCAGGCTCTGAGCTAGCTGTCAGCACAGAGCCTGACACGGGGCTCGAACCCACGAACGTGAGATCTGACCTGAGCTGAAGCCGGAGGCTTAACCGACTGAGCCACCCAGGCGCCCCATTGTTTTTATTTTTCCATAAGGAAACGTGGATCCTGGATATAGTTTGAAAGACGAAGTATTTTATAGAGGTGCTAGGGTGCATGCAAAGAAACTATATATACTATAATGATATATACTATACTGATGTACTATATACATTACATAAGTATACTGTCCTAATATACTACAGATGAGAAGGTCTCATTAGTAGAATCGTTGGATACTAACACACATCAAGAACCCCAGATCCGTGAACTTGAGTGTGAGGGCTGGAAGGGGCCTCTGTGATACTTGCGTAGACAGCACAGTCTTCCTGGGGATTCTTGGCTTCATGGACAAGTTCAGCAAACCTCGAACACAGCCTTCGAAGTGCAGAAGTCTGAAAGATTAATGGTCTCAGCCAGGAAATGGCTCTTTTGGAAAAAATGAAACCCATGAAATACAAATGCAACCAAGATTAATGAAAAGGATGAGACCATATCATGGGCTGAATGGAAAACTTGAAACACATTTTGTGAACTGGTTTCAATGGGGAGGAAGCTTATGAAATAGTACGGGGAACCTAATCTCGGTCACCGAGTGACCTGCCAATGGGAGATCCCAGAAGCCCTCGGAAGTCAGGATTCATCTGCTATTGAAAGATGAGCCTGTACAATCAGGTGCCCAGTAGCTCGGGGGCAGCGAAAGGAAGCCATGGTGGTGGGTGCTCTGCTCCTGTGGTCTCCCAATATGTGTGGGTATTCTTATATATTACATAGAATACGTTGTATATAACATATATAACAATATGCATATGTTATAATTTATGTGTGTACATTATATATTATATATGTAATATATGTATATAAGATATAATATATACACATGTATATACAAAATACAAATATATATACACATTATCATGTTATATGTATTATATCTAACTTCTACATAATTTATTATATGATATACAATTTATTATGAATATACTTTTAAAATGTACTGTGCATCTAAGCCCCTAAGGGTTTAAAAATGCATTTTGGATGCAGTTGTCATTGGAATTATCAGCCGTGCTCACCTGATGGAAACAATATAAGAGCAAAATGTGATGTTCTCAGACATTAAAAGAATATTTATATTGGAGGTGCATGTCCTCAAAGGGATAGACAGCATCATTTCCCCCGGTGGAGAGAGGCCTGGGTCCAGATGCCAGGGGGCCGAGCTGGCTGTTGGGACAGTCAGGTGGCATGTGCACCACGAGAAGGCTTGGGGCGGCCGGAAACCGTGCCTTTCCTTTGCCAAAGAGGAGGAGGAGGCTCGTGCAAGGAAGGCGTAGGGGGAACAGATACCTGGACCACGCAGCAAGCGTGTTCTTGGTCTGGTCCGTTGAAGCAGCGAGAACACTGGGAAGCTTTGAGCTCACACCCCCTGGGGGACGTCGGGGCGCCCAGGAGCTCCGTCCTCTGTTGGACATGATCGCTCTGACTTCTCTCTTTCTGCTCAGTACTCTCAATTCTGACCGTAAGAGTCAGAATTGTGTGCACTGTACTTGATCCCTTGGAAAGTACTGTCTTACCTGTCTGCCCGTGGCTGTGGGGTGAGGGACAGGAATGGCTTTCCACCTCTCCCCCTGCTGTCTGTGTCACAGAGGGAGTGGATATACCCTGACACTCTGCTCTGTCCCCCTTTTCCTGTCTCCCTTCCCTCTGTGACCCCACCTCTTCTCCGTTTCTCCCCTCCCCTCCCTGTTTATCTCCATCCTTGATCTGTCTCCTCTTCTCTCTTCATTCTCCCTAAACATTTCCAGGGAATTAAGTCTTGAAAGCTATTTGCATAAAACCATTACAAAGGGGGCGAGAATGACATTTCTTTATGGGCCTGGGTCAATAGCTTTGACAAATGAGACTGATCTCGGGGAAAACAAATTGTTAGTGTTATATTGAAATTTCGGTGTGGGTATTAAATATTTGCATGAGGTAACCCAACACTCTAAGGGTTTAGGCAGATGAATTCCATTCCAAAACCACTAAAATGAAAAGCCAACTGCAAATTAGGTTTGAAATGGACCTGCCTGTCCTCAGAGATTTCGCAGTGACTAATGGATTAGTCCCCAAGTAGAACACAAAGCTACTTTGCTTTCATAGGAGCGAGGAGGACTAATAAAGGCCGCGTCTCTATGCAGCTCTAGTCAACTAGGCTCCGTCAGCCTCTGTGAAATAGCCCGACGCTCCTCCACCGAGCTTCCTAATTAAGTCACAAGAAGAGCTGGCCCTTGAGAAATCCCCAAATGCCTGAGTTCTTGGCTTAATATTCTTAACTAGAGGTGGTGCCAAGAAAGAATAGGAAAGAGCAAGTCACCTGCCACAGCATCTCCATCAGGGCCCCACCAAGAACTTAGGTACGTAAAGTAAGAATAAAATCATCGTAAAGCTGTTTCATTTTTATATTGTTTGTCTGAGACGCTCCGAATACAAACCGAATGTTCTGCCCAGGCTGCTTCAAGACAAGACCCTTGCTTATTTATGTGTTTCCTTTTTCTTTTTTAATTTTTTTAAATGTTTATTTATTTTTAAGAGAGAGAGAGAGATGGAGTGCGATCTTGGGAGAGGCAGGGAGAGAGAGGGAGACACAGAATCTGAGCTGTCAGCACAGAGCCCAACGCGGGGCTTGAACCTGACAACCACGAGGTCATGACCTGAGCTGAAGTTGGAGGCTTAACTGACTGAGCCACCCAGGCGCCCTATATGTTTCCTTTATCTCACATGAAGTCCACCGGAAGTCCCGACGACCCTCAAGGACAGCGTCCCTGTGTGGACTCAGCCACCCTGGAGGTTTCCATCCTCCGGGCTGAATCTCGAAGCGCCGGCAGCCAGCATCACAGTGCAGAGAGCCCGGGGCTCCTGCACCTGCCAGCAATGCTTTAGTAAAGGGACACATGGCGCCTCTTCCCGCCGTGCTAACTGTAGAGTGTGTCCCACGGCCCCACTTAGCTTCAAGGGAATGGGTAGTGTCAGGCCTCCGTTTCTGGAAGGATGACAGAATGCTTGTGAGCAATAAAAGCTTCTCTCCAATTCTGTTCAAACCAAACTGCCTTCAGCTGTATAAAAATTCCAGATCCACTGGTAGAGAACCCAAACCCCTTCAGCTGCCCTGGGAATCCCAGCCGGAGTGCCCCCAGCTGAGTGCTCCCAGCCAAGTGACGCAGGCAGCCCCGAGCATCTGGCTCTCCGGCTAGGGCTCGTCTTCACTTGCTCTCTTCCCTGCTGTCCCCTCACGACCTGGAACCTGCCCAGAGTGGGGGAAGGGGTTCTTCATAAACATCGGTTAATGAGTGAATTCCCCGACCCTCAGCTTCCCCACCTGCCCAGAGTACATGCTATTAATAAGAGTCTCCATTGGGCACCTGGGTAGCTCAGTCGGTTGGGCGTCTGTCTTTGGCTCAGGTCATGATCTCATGGTTTGTGGGTTCGAGCCCCGCATCGGGCTCTGTGCTGCCAGCTATGCTCATGCCGTGAGCGCCATGCAGGGGAAGTTGGGATCACTCCTACACCGGGCAGGGGGGCTTGTGCATGGCTCTGACTGGACACGAGCTCATGCCTACGGCCTCTCGTGGGCCGTGACCGTGGTCGGGACACTCAGCTTTTCCAAATGCTGCAGCTCTCAGGGTCAACATACCACGTGGTGCTGAACCCAGCCCTTCCTTCTTTCTAATTAACTAGCAGAGAGTTCATTTTCTTACTGGGTCTCAGCCCCCAGAAATGCTTCAGCTCTCGCCTGTGCTTCTCTCTGCCCCCCATACCCTCCATCTGCACGCCACCGTGCACTGGTCCTACCGCTGTCCCAGCCCTCAGAGCCGTTGGGCACACCATCCAAAGGGAGAGCTCCTTCGCCAACATTCCCCCCAATAATAACGTCCAAATCGCCTCATTCAGGGACGGGGGTGGATCACACGCCTGCTCCAAAGGGAAGCGCTATGGCCTGGGATGAACTGCACAGACTGACAGCGACCCCACGTATGCACACATTGGACAAGTGTGTTCCAAGCAGGTGCTACACTCCGGGCGGAACTCCAGGCACTGACGGTGGTGAAAACGACAGACGGAAATCCCTGTCCTAACGGAGTGAGTGTTACCATTAGTTGTATGAAGTTCCTGACTGCTGCCCTAACAAAGGACCACAAAGTCCGTGGCTAAACACCTCATGTTTCTCCCCTGCAGTTCTGAGAGTCAGAAGTCCAAAATGAGTCTCAGATGCTAAAACAAGGCGTCAGTGGGGCCGTGCTCTCTGCAGAGGCTCTGGGGAGCATCCACTGCCTTTTCCAGCTCCTGAAGGCTCCTCACATTGTGGACCCCCACCCCTCACTGCTTCCCTCCTGCACTTCATGGACCCTGTGAGGACATGGACTTGGAGAATTCGGAACAATCTCCATGCCCAGGGTTGGTTATTAGCGACCTAAATTCTCCCTGCCATGTAGGGTAACACGCTCAAGGTCCTGGGGATTGGAACGTGATATCTTGGGGGCACTGTTCTGCCCCCCAGTTCTAGCACCCTCCCTCTGCAAGTCCCCAACACCTTCCATATATTGACTCCAATCCTGGCACCCTGACGAGTCCCATTGCACAAGTTCGGCAGGGGGATGTGTATGTATCCGAGGTGACCAGCTGGTGGGTGGTGACACCGGCCCCAGAAGCCGCATGCTCCGGCTGGCACAGTGCTGCCTTTGGCTCTGACAAAAGGAACTCTGCTTTTCATAAGGGCAGCGGTTGTCCAGCATTAAAGACAAAGGACACATTGGGGGAAATGATCTTTAGGAGGTGAGAATCAATTTTGTTCTGCTTCGGTCTGATCTACGGTAACTGAATTCATTTTTTGTATATGTTTTCTCATGTGACAAATATTTATGGAGCCCTTATTATGTGCCAACAACTGTCCTAAGCAGAACACGTCCTAATTTATGTAGCTTTTGCAGCAACCCTAGCACATGAGGATCCTGACTACAGTCAATCCCATTTTACAGGTGAAACACAGGGGAAACTGAGGCACAGAGAGGCGGACTCACTGGTGACATGTCTGGGTCCCCTTTTGGACAGAGGCTACCTCACTAGCCCCTCTCCCACTGCGTGTTCATATGCACTGCTGACAGGGCCAGAGGGAGGCAGACAGATGAAGACGGAGGAAGAGAGTCCGATAGAGAAAGGCAGGGTGAGATGGGGAGAGCACCGAGATGGGAGAGGCACAAGGAGCTCCCAAAAGAGGGAGTAAAGGGAGAGAGGAAGGGCAGAGGAGGAGGCCCCCTGGGCAGTTCGAGCCCCCAGAGGAGGGGCACTCACAGGAAGGCACCACCCACCCCTGCTGCCTCGGTCCCTTCCCCCACTCCAAGCAGGCAGGTGTCTCCTGGCCAATCACTGCACGCCCACAGACATTCCTACCTCAGGGTCTTTGCACAGCACTCCTCTCTATCCCCTTGCCGGGAATACTCTTCCCCTGGGTCTCACTCACCCTGGCTCTCTCTTTCTCTGTGTGTGTGTGCGCGCGCACACGCACGTAGAGGGGGCTGATCAGAGAAAGTTTTCCCAGTGCCTTTCTGAACTACCTCACCTTACTCCCACCACCATCACTATTACGACTTTTCTTTCAAAGTATTTAATACAAGCTGACAACTTGCTGTGCTTTTGCTGGTTTATGTTCTGTCTACCCCATGGAGTATGAGCTCTACAAGTGAGGGCCAAGTTCATTCTATCTTTGCTCTGCTTTACCCTTGTGTCTGGTACAGAGTAGTTCCCCGGTGGAGAGAGAGGGAAGGAACGGAAGGAGGGAGGGAGGGAGGGGGAAAGTGGTGACGGAAGGAGGGAAGCCCTAACCTCCAGTGTGACTATTTGGAGATGGGACCTCTAAGGCGATAAGTAAGCTTCAACGAGGTCCGACAGGACTGACGGCAGAGGAGACGGGAGCAGCGTGTGCGCACGGAGAAGGTTCCGTGCTGACACAGTGAGAAGGTGGCCGTCTACAAGCCAGGAAGGGAGGGCTCACAGGAACGTGACGCTGCTGACACCTTGATCTTGGACTTCAGTCTGCAGAGCGGAGAGAAAATAATTATCCTTTAAGCCCCCAAGTCTGTGGCAGCCCGTTACGGCCACCTGAGCAGACAAAGACAAAGACACTCTTCTGGAAGGAACATCCCATTCCTGAAGCAGGCAGGGCCCCTGGAAGGGGTGGTTCAAGGCCTTCCTGTGACCTATCGCTCGGCAGAGAGAGCACAGAACATTCAACCACAGGAGAGAGAGGGGGGTGCACGCTAAAAACACAAACCTCCAAATTTGTGCCACCGTAGATGAAGGTGGCAGACTCAGCCTCCCTTGGAAGGGAAGAGACGGAAACCTTTTGTTTTGTCTTCAGGCCCGTGGAACAGCAGCTGTTTTTCCTCCCAGATGGCTGGGGAATCCGTGAGGGTGGGGGTCTCCTTTCAGAGAGCACCTTGGGACCTCAGTCAGAAGGAAACATTCCCCACTCTGAGGCCCCCGTCGCACCTTCAGTCCCTAGTAGGATCAGCCTCAGCACAGGTGCCACTTAAGGGCTGGCCCGGAGTCTTACCCCCCAGAGTGACACCAGGCCTCCAGATGGCCATGGACCTCTCCAAACCTTGGTTTCCTCATCAGGAGAGACACACTGCCAATTCCTCCTCTCCTCCCCGAGAGGCTCAGTGCGAACTGACAGCCACGGGGGGCAGCGTGGGAGTGAGGGAGGGTGGGGCAGCTCCGGAGGAGCAGACACTCAGCCAAACCTCCTTCTTCTTCTTACTTTAAAGACAACTTAGAAATCTGGAATCTCTCACCGGCATTACCTTGATTCCAAAACCAGACAGAGGCCCCACTAAAAAAACAAAACAAAACAAAACTATAAACCAATTTCCCTGATGAACATGGAGCAAAATTCTCAATAAGATACTAGCAAACAGATCCAACAATAGATTAAAAGAATTATTCACCAGAGGGGAGTCTGGGTGGCTCAGTCAGTTAAGCATCTGACTTTAATTCAGGTCATGATCTCAAAGTGGGTTCATGCCTCCTGTTGGACTCTGTGCTGACAGCTCAGAGCCTGGAGCCTGCTTCAGATT
>NC_043711.1:94019905-94041991 GCF_006229205.1 Suricata suricatta | reverse complement strand
GAACATGGAGCAAAATTCTCAATAAGATACTAGCAAACAGATCCAACAATAGATTAAAAGAATTATTCACCAGAGGGGAGTCTGGGTGGCTCAGTCAGTTAAGCATCTGACTTTAATTCAGGTCATGATCTCAAAGTGGGTTCATGCCTCCTGTTGGACTCTGTGCTGACAGCTCAGAGCCTGGAGCCTGCTTCAGATTGTGTGTCTCCCTCTCTCTCTCTGCCCCTCCCCCACTCATACTTGGTCTCCATCTCCCTCTCAAAAAATGAATAAACATTTAAAAAATTTTTTAAAGGATTATTCACCATGACCAGGTGGAACTTATTTCTGGGATGCAGGGCTGGCTCAATATCAGCAAAACAATGTGCCGCATCACATGAGTAACAGAGAGGGTAAGAACCACAGGATCCTCTCAATAGATGCTGAAACAGCGTTTGACAAAATACAGCATCCTTTCTTGGTAAAAACCCTCAAGAAAGTAGGGATGGAAGGATTATACCTCAATATCATGATGGCCATATAGGAAAGGCCCACTGCTAACATCATCCTCACCTGGGAAGAAGTGAGAACCTTCCCCCTCCGGTCAGGAACATGACAAGGACGGCCACGCTCACCACTGCTTCCAACACAGTGTTGGAAGTCCGCGCCTTAGCAGTCAGACAAATTGGCAAGGACGGGGCGCCTGGGTGGCGCAGTTGGTTAAGCGTCTGACTTCAGCTCAGGTCATAATTTCATGGCTCGTGGATCAAGTCCCAGGTCTGGCTCTATGCTGACTGCTCAGACCCTGGATCCTGTTTTGGATTCTGTGTCTCCCTCCCTCTCTGACCCTCTCCAACCTGTGCATGTTCTCTCTCTCTCTCTCTCTCTCTCTCTCAAATATAAATAAACATTTAAAAAAATAAGAACAAGTTGGCAAGCAGGAAGTCAAACTTTCACTTTTCGCAGATGACATGATACTCTGTGTGGAAAACCCAAAAGACTCCAAAAACTGCTAGAACTGATCCATGAATTCAGCAAAGTCACTGGATATAAAATCAATGTACAGAAAACAGTTGCATTTCTATATATCAATAATGAAGCAATAATGAAACCATAACGAATCAAAGAATCTATACCATTTACAATTGCACCAAACCCCATAAAATACCTAGAAATAAATCTAACCAAAGAGGTGAAAAATTGATACGCTGAAAACTATAGCAAGTTTATGAAAGAAATTGAAGAAGACATTAAAAAAAGGAAAAATAGTCCATGCTTATGGATTGGAGGAACAAATATTGTTAAAATGTCAATACTACCCAAAGCAATCTACATATTCAATGCAATCCCTATCAAAATAACACCAGCAGTCTTCACAGAGCTAGAACAAACAATCCTAAAATTTGTATGGAACCAGAAAAGATCCAGAATAGCCAAAGTTATCCTGAAAAAGAAAACCAAAGCTGGAGGCATCTTAATCCCAGACTTGAAGCTGTATTACAAAGCTATATCATCAAGACAGTATGGTGCTGGCACAAGAACAGACACTCAGACCAATGGAACAGAATAGAGAACCCACAAATGAACCCACAAACTTAGGGCCAACTCATCTTTGAAAGAACACCCCATGGGAAAAAGATGGTCTCTTCAGCAACTGGTGCTGGGAAAACTGGACAGCAACATGCAGAACAATGAACCTGGACCACTCTCTCACACCACACACAAAAAATAAACTCAAGATGGATGAAAGATCTAAATGTAAGACAGGAAGCCATCATAATCCTAGAAGAGAAACAGGCAACAACCTCTTTGACCTCAGTCACAGCAACTTCTTACTCAACACGTCTCTCAAGGCAAGAGAAATTAAAGCAAAAATAATCTATTGGGACCATATCAAGATAAAAAGCTTCTACACAGTGAAAGAAATACTCAGCAAAACTAAAAGGCAATCAACAGAATGGGAGAAGATATTTGCAAATGACATGTCAGATAAAGGGTTAGTATCCAAAATCTATAAAGACTTAATCAAACTAAACACCCCAAAAACAAATCATTTAGTGAAGAAATGGGCAAAAGACATGAACAGACACTTTTCTAAAGAAGACATCCAGATGCCCAACCGATACATGAAAAAATGCTTAACATCATTCATTATCAGGGAAATACAAACCAAAACCACAATGAGACGCCACCTCACACCTGTCACAATAGCTAGAATTAAAACTCAGGCAACAACAGATATTGGCGAGGATGTGGAGAAAGATGAATCCTTTTGCACTTTTGGTGGGAATGCACACTGATGCAGCCACTCTGGAAAATAGTATGGAGATACCTCAAAAAATTAAAAATAAAACTGTCCTATGACCCAACAATTGAACTACTAGGTATTTATCCAAAGGACACAGGAGTGCTGATTCAAAGGGGCACATGCACCCCAATGTTTATAGCAGCACTAGCAACAGTAGCCAAAGTATGGAAAGAGACCAAAGTCCATCAACTGATGACTGGATAAACAAGATGTGGTGTGTACACACACACACACACACACACACACACACACACACACACACACACACACACACTGGAATACTACCCGGTAATGAAAAAGAATGGAATCTTGCCATTTGCAACAACATGGATGAAACTAGAGTGTGTTATGTTAGCCGAAATAAGTCATTCAGAGAAAGACAAATATCATATGATTTCACTCCTATGTGGAATTTAAGATACAAAACAGATGAACATAAGGGAAGGGAAGCAAAAATAACATAAAAACAAAGAGGGACACAAACAAAAGAGTCACTTAAATACAGAGAACAAACAGAGAGTTGCTGATGGGGAGTTGGGTTGAGGCAAGGGGTAAAGAGGGGAGGGACATTAAGGAGGACACTTGTTGGGATGAGCATTGAGTGTTATGTGTAAGTGATGAATCAGTAAATTCTATTCCTGCATTATTATTACACTATATAACTAACTTGGATTAGAAAGGAAGAAAGAAAGAAAGAAAGAAAGAAAGAAAGAAAGAAAGAAAGAAAGAAAGAAAGAAAGAAAGAAAGAAAGGGAGAAAAAAGAAAGAAAGAAAAAAGAAGGAAGGAAGAAGAGAAAGGAAGGAAGGAAGAGAAAGGAAGGAAGGAATCTGGAGTCTCTCAACTAATTAAAAATAATTTAAATAACTTGTGGTTTGGATTCAGCCTGGGGCATGCGCTTTCCAGAACTCAGTGGAAGTAGAAAGAAGCCTGAACTAGATCCTGCCCTGCCATCTCCTAGCAGGGGAACTCTGCCATGACTCAGTTTGTCCATCTGTAAGTTGGGGATACTCATCACACATACCTCAGTGGTCAGGGGTTCACTGTGACATTCAAATGAACTAATGTAAATAAAAGAACTTTGTAAACTACAGTCCATCTCTTCATTTGCTCATTCGCTCAACAAATAATGATTGATGGACTGTTACAGAGCAAGCACCGTTCAGATCCCTGGGCGTGGAAAGAAGTAGTAATATAATCACCACACTGCCCTGCACCAAATCCTGGCTTCCTCATCCACCACCTATCGGACAGTTAATTAATAATAATACCTGACTCAAAGGGTTATTCTCAAGTTTAAATGAATTAATATTTGCCATGCATTTGCAGCATGCGGGGCACAGAAGAGTTGGTATAGAAGCTTCTCAGAATTCATTTTCTTTGACATGAACAAGAAGTTAAATTGTGCTTTAAGAAGCGCAGCTGAATATCTTACTTGAAAATATACTAGAGTTAAAGTATAATGAGCACCAGCATCACTGAATTCTTTAAATAAAAAATAAAGTTGAAATTATTAATCATTAGCCATTGAGAACACAGAGATATCTAGAATGGCTTAATTTATAAGAGTTTCAGAGTAAGGATTATTCCTACTGCAATGAGAACACCTTAGGTTTCTTTTTATGAAGTGCTGTGTTAATAACACAAGCGATCCGTGAATACATTCCATTTATTAAAAATATAAAAACGTTTAGGCAAGGCTACAGTCCCCTTTGATATCTGATGTTATTCTGCAGTAACCAGAAAAAGCAAAAGCTCCAATCAGAGTAGCTTAAAGTGAGGTCGATGAGCTGTAGAAACCTACGTCTGTGGGAGGGCAGTGGGAAACTCTACAACCCCTCCCCTGTGCTTTTCCCGTGATGGCCGCTCCCCGGTCATCATCCAGAATGTGTCACGGAAGCAAGAAAGCAAACCATGTCCTTGGTTTAAAAGGTGTCCTCCCCAGGGTGGCAAACACCTTATACCACATTCCACTGACCACAGCCGGGCACGTAGGACTCCCAACTCCACTGTGCGGTGAGGGTCAATCCCAGCAGGTGCCAGACTCAGCCACTTACCCTGGGAAAACTGCTGAACTTCTCTGTGCCTCAGATTTCCTCACTTGTGAAACAAGAACAGAAGTACAGTGTCTATTTCGGAGACTTGATAAGAGAAGTAAATGAGCTAATAAATGGAAAACGCTTAGCATTATGCTCAAAAGACACAAGCTATGTTGCTGCTGAGGCTGCTGGAGAGAATGATGATTTATGCCTAGAAATAAAATAGTGTGTGTACCTAAGAGGGAAGTCATCCTGTTCTGTAATTCACACATGGCTGAATTTTCAGCACTAGTAGAAGGAATGATCTTCCATTATATCCGTAAGTTTAGTGTGTGTGTGTGTGTGTGTGTGTGTGTGTATACACATACACTATATATATAATATAATATATATAATGTGGTGCAATATAATGAGTATAATATAAAATATACATGCAAACCACCTGTTTCCTTCCATGTCTGTGAAAAGTTTGGTTGTGTCAGAGCTTTGCTGGTTTTGACCTGAGGCTGCAGCATGATTTCCAGAACCAACGGTGGGTGCATGCTTGGCATTTCCTCCTGCAAACTAGACAAGGGCTGTTCTCCACCGGTGGCTCTGGCCCTCGTGCCCACTGGCGATCTGACGTCAGGGAGGACACATGAACGAGGAGCACCGACTCTTGATGGGGACATAGCTAGGGACCCAGAGTCAGAGTAATGACTGACAAAGGGCAGTGAGCTGGGTGGAAGGAGGGCACGCAGGCCGTTCTCAGGGACCGAGGGCCAAGGAGGGGGGTGGGGGAAAGGGAGGCATCTGGGCAGAAGCCGCGTCCCGGATACTGAGGCTCAGGGAGGAGGCACGTGGCTGTGCCAAGGGGGCAGAAGTCCTGAGAAATGAGGCTCAGGGACCAAAAACCACGAGGATCCAAGGAGCATAAGTAAGTGAGCAGCTGGGCTGCCTCCGGAGGACAATTTGCACAGATGGACGTGAGCCAGGCAGCGATCTCTGTGCCTGAGTTAGCTCTGGGGATCGCGGTTTTGCCAGTGTCAGCCATGTGACAGGTTTGGCCAATCAGACATCCTGTGCTTCTCACCACCTTGATTGGCTTCTCACCACCACGTGACAGCAGTCAGAGCCAATCAGAGCTAACCCTGGGCCCTGCCTGAAGAACTGGGGACATGGGCGAAGGTAGTGGGTCCGAGGACAGAAGGAGCTGAGACTGAGTGCCGAAGTCCCTTTGGGGACAGTGTGCCTCAGTGTGATGTCAAATCAAGCAGACAGATAGAGGGAGTCAGAGTCCCAATGCAGTTTATGCTTCTAGACTCGGACATACCCAAGCCAGCTCTATACCTGACCTTTCCATGGCGTGAGCCAATAAACTGTGTCCTAACCTTAAACCGGTTGGACCTGAATTTTCTATCACTTACGACCAAGTGCACCCTGAAAGCTATGATGTACTTCCTTGGTGGCTCATCGTCATTGTCTCCGAGTGGGCGAGCACACCGGCTACTCGGCAGTGACACTTGGGGGGATTTTCTGACCCACTGGAATAAGTGATGTTGGCGTCTCAAAATTGCATTTCCCTTCGGTTGGCTCTGAGACACCCAGTGTTAATTCATCCGCGACCAGCATGAAGGTGTTTGGAAGAGCCTTCCCAGCAGCCAATTATCAATTTTTTTTGGATAATTTCTCTCTGCATTATGAATGTTACGTGCAGCTTCATGCCCCTCCAGCCCGTACAGAAATTCCCACAGGCAGGCAGGCAGTTTGGTTGACTTGATTTAAAAAAAGGAAAATTACGAACCCTAATTGAACCCCTAAAATGTGTTTACTCTAATGCATTAATGTTGTGCTTATCAAATAAGAACTGTGTTACCCCCTTAAATTACCTTGAAAACAAAATCGATACTTTATTTAACCAGAGTCAAGAAAAGAAAGAGGAAAAAAAAATGCCCTGAGGAATCTGTGTAATAAGTTTTACTTGGAAAGAAACAATACGGATAAACAGGGGGAAAGAATTTCAGGGTAAAGCCAGGAATATGGGTAGCTTGAAGGAATAAACGGGTGCGTAATTTAATATTGTTCATTTCTGTGCACCTTCTAACGAATCACTCACGCAGGCTTGTCAAGGGTCGGCTGCGTTCTCGGCAAGCCACAGGAATAAATAAACTGATGGTATGTTTAATAGGGTTAGTGGTTGGATTTAACACAGGTGTTTATATCATGTCTTTAACCAAATATTTGAGATCATTAAAACACTGGGCTGTTTATCAATGCCTTCAAATTGGACCCCGGGGGCAAAATGTGATCTAATTCAGATACCAACCCCTAAGCTCCCTGAGTGTGTTTTAAATTGACAATTTCTCGAAGTTTTGTGCTCCAGGCCAGAGCTCCTCTGTACTGAAGAGAAATGATAATTCCCTGTGGACTGACGGATGAGGCCCAATATCCTCTAAGATCTCAGACTCCGCATCCACTAATCTGCTAGCACTCTGAAAATACCTGATGGCAAGCAGGAGGCACATTTCTTCGAGAAAAGTTGATGAGTGTCTCCTGGGGGATGGATGGTGCTCTGAGTCTGAACACAAGAGGAAGTCAGAGGGTTGGTGATTTTGCCGGCTTCCGAATCTCCCCTGCGTGCCTCCATGTTGGGTCTCCACGTATGGGCCTTAGACGTCGTGGAATTCTAGGATTTGAAGAGAGTTAGAAATTCTGGAAACTGACTCCTCATTCATTCAATCATCTGTGTACGTTTTCATCAAACACTTCCTGAGTGCTTCCCCTGCACCTGGCCTTGACCTTGGCTCTGGGGACACTGCAGACAGACTGAACAGACATCCGTGGTCTCTGTCCGGTCTGTTTGAGAAGACGGAAGAGGGGGAAGGGACCAGCAAGCATGTAAACAAGATCATTTCAGTGATGACAAGTGCTGCAAAGCATGTAGGACTGAACGTTGCGCTGCATAGGAAGGGGGCAGGGCTTCGTCCAGAAGCTTCCGTGGCTGTTCTCATTCCCAAAACCCGACTCACAAGATTTGCTTCACTTAGTGGCCCTCCTTATATCTTACTAAGAAAGCTCATTTTTTTTTTTTTTGGCTTACGTTAACTAGATAGAGCCACCTTCTCCTGTTAGTAACTGAAAAGCCCAGTAGTCCGTCCAGTAATGGAGAGTGTTTGAAAAATCATGAAGAATTCTTCCTGATACGTCTGTCCTCGGAAGAACTGGAAACAAAATTGAGATTGGAACATTGGGGAGAGAAGGGTAAAGCCTTTCCTGTCTGCAGGAGGCAGTTGGCGGGGTTTCGACTGCCCTGCATATCTGAACACACTTCCCGTGTTTGGGGGGAGTTTCCCCTCTCAGTGACCATCCCATCCTCACCGTTGACATGTCCACTTCCCCGGCAGGTAGCTCACAGTCGTGTGATGTGGGCCTGGCCAGTCGGCACCCACGTGGGGACTCGCACTGAGGGGCTTGTGATGTAAGGCAACTGATGGGCGTGTTACAACTTGTTCCAGAAGCAGCCGGGACTGAAATGCTGGATTCCAGAGCCCACGATCCCCACTGGAGACTTCCACAGCGACATTCAGACATTATTCCCAGTTGCTCAGACTCCGAGGGGCCTGATTTGGGGTCTCTCCCAGAATCTGGGCGCTCCCCAACACCATTTCCTAGCACCCTTTCCTGCTCCAGGGGCTGGAGAGAGCACCAGTGGGGAAGCGTCCCGACAGGTGTGCAGCCCAAACCTCCCACTTTCCGTGCTCACCTCCTCCATGTGCGAGCAGTTGGTGGCCCTGCAGAGCCTCCCCCAGTGTCCGATGTGGAACAGCTTCTCCTTGTCCTGCTAGCCGCTGATGGACCAACAGAACAGAAAACACTGAGTTTTGCCTCAAAATAGGAAAATTGGATTGTAAATCAACAGAAAGCCCATCTGTGAGCACGTTCTCACAAATCCTGAATGTCACAAGCTGGAGGATGCCACTTCCCTGGAGAATACTCAGTGTCGATACCAGTAAATACTAAGGTAGAATTTTCCTGGGGGAGGGGGAGGGCTGGGGAGGAGGGCTGGTCCCAGACAAGGAGACTGTGTGCTCTGGTCCCTGAAGTCCAGGAGAAGGGGACAGAGGGTTGAGGGCTGGGAGAAGGAGAAAAGTCAAGGCCAAGTTGAAAGACCGTATAGGTTGGTCTGGCAGACCCTACCGGTCACCCTTCAGCGTCCACGCTCTCTTCCTTCTGTAGTCACTGAATCTCAGCTCTGTATCTGGCCACTCAGAACACATTTTAACTGCCCTTGATGGTACTCGTGGCCAGCTCACTAAGTCCTAGTTAGTGGAATAAGAGCCTCAGGGCTGTGTTCAAATTCTGAAAAGCGTCTTATGGAGAGAGAGTGCTCATTCCCTCCCTCCATCGCTCTGTCCTGCTTCCTGCTGTCGGGAACGCAGACTCGGGTGTCCGATCCGGAGCAGGACCCGGGTTCATGAGTGAAAAACCATAGGCTGAACATGGCAGTGCCTGGGTCCTTGATGTCGAGGGAGCCACTGTGGTAGCCCTGGACTATCCACATTTACATGAGACAGAAAGACATTTTTTTTTAATGTTTTTTACTTATTTTTGAGAGACAGAGAGAGACAGCACAAGCAGTGGAGGGTCAGAGAGAGAGGAAGACACAGAATCCAAGGCAGGCTCCAGGCTCTGAGCTAGCTGTCAGCACAGAGCCTGATGTGGGGCCCGAACCCACAAACCGTGAGATCATGACCTGAGCTGAAGCTGGACACTTAACCGACTGAGCCACCCAGGTGCCCCAGAAAGACATTTTTCATCCTGTTTAAGGTACTGATATTTTGGTTTTTGGAAACTCACAGCAGACTGCAATTTCAACCCAAACACAGACCATTTTGCTCAGCACTGCGCTAGAAACTTTGAGAGAGGAAGGAGGCATTGAGAAAAAGGTTGATATATAGTTTTATTAAAAGTCTGATTATAAAGATAGTACCATGCTCCAGGGCCTGGGAACCGGACTGCATGGAGCCCTGACCCAGGGACTGGTCAGGGCAGGTGGGGCAGGGGAGCTGGACCCTGAGACTGGAGAATGAGACAGGAGAGCAGAGAGCGGGGCTCGCCTTCCAAGGCTCGGAGGGGCAGTCATCCCTCCTTGCCAAGTCAGAAGGGAAGAATGAACCCCCACCAGAGGGGTTCTTGCAGGAAGTCGTGTAGACGAGGGCTCCCCGGCAGCCGAGATGTATAGAGAAGTGTATCTAGCACAATGCCCAGTGCACAGCCAGTACTCAATAATTTTTTGCTACATGAAAGAAAGATTGAATGACTCTATGCATAATCAACTAACCAAACAACGGACAGGCAAGTAAAGTATGGGCATTAGAATTTGGGGACTGGGGGTTAGATGTTTAAATTCCAGCTTTTCCATTTAGCTGCTGCTGGGTGATCCAGGCAAGGTACTTAGCCAGTTCCCTCATGTAGAAGTTGGTGTTGATGATGCTAAAGTCTCTCCTTTTAGGGATTAGGTTGAGGGGGATGTATACATACAGGCGTGGAAATAGACACGCATTGCCTAGCTCAGCACCTGGAAAACATCGGTGTTCAATAAATGCAGACTCATAACACCATTGCTGTTAATGGTTTCAAACAAGAGGGTCTCAGGATCTTTAAGCCAATTTCCTTCAGGGTCTTTAAGCCAGTTTCCTTCCTAAGATGTTCTGGAAGCTCCCCCCACCCCCATGTATTAAAATCTCACCCTTCCTTCTACCCATGGGTAAATCTTTGTTCTCTCTAAGAAATCTGCTCTGCCTGTCCCAGCAACCTTTTCTCCTGACATCAGGTGACCACCCTGTCACTGGGTACCTGATGAAGGCTGTTCTAGACATGTTGTAGATTCTTCTCTTATTCCCTCCCCTGATTTCTCAGCCACATGAGGGGCCCACATAAATACTGGACCCCTGAATTCTGAATTCTCTGGACTCATCCCTTCCATTTCTTCCCACATTAGAAAAATCTATGTACTGGGGCTCCTGGGTGGCTCAGTAGGTTAAGTGTCTGACTCTTGATTTTGGCTCAGGTCATGATCTCATGGTTCGTGAGATGGATTCCCACATCAGGCTCTGTGCTGATGGCGCCTGCACAGCCTGCTTAGGATTCTCTCTCTCCCTCTCTCTCTCTTGCCCTCCCCAACGCATGTGCTCTCTCTCTCAAAATAAACATTAAAAAAATTCATGTAGGGGCGCCTGGGTGGCTCAGTCAGTTAAGTGTCCGGCTTTGGCTCGAGTCATGATCTCACAGTTCGTGGGTTCGAGCCCAGTGTCAGGCTCTGTGCTGACAGCTCAGAGCCTGGAGCCTGCTTCGGATTCTGTGTCTCCCTCTCTCTCTGACCCTCCCCTGCTCCCGTGCGCTCTCTCTCTCTCTGTCTCTCAAAAATAAATAAAAAACACTAAAAAATTCATGTATTCCTTCTCACATGGTTAATGCCCACATTTTCATCATAAAGTCACATTGTTGCATCAGAAATAGTTAACATTTATATTATAAAGGAAATTGTTCTATTGCCTTTTAAAACCACGTGTCCAAGTGGAAACTTGATACCACAGTAAGTTGATATCTACCATCATTGATTTTAAAAGTATAGGAGAAACTCCTCTGGTTGTTGGAAATTTTGCATTATTTCTTTGTCTCCGGGAGCTACTCCCCCCCCCATCTCTGCAAGATTTGATGCAAATGTATCATATTTTTACTCCAGCTGGCATTTTATTCCAAAGAAAGCAACAACACCTGTATATCCCAACAAAAACAGATATAAGTTACAATAGGAAATTTACAAATGTCTGTAACACTTTTAACAGTTAAACACGTGGCTCTGAATTTAGTTATCACAATTGCCAATAGCGCACAATTGATCAAAGCCACGTAACTTGCAGGACTGGTTTTCAATTAATGTGTGTATCCCTGAGTGAGTACGGCTTGCTGTCATAACAAGACATCACAGCATCAGTGTGTCCTGTTCTTTTATTTTCTTCGCTTGGGCAGATGTAAGCGTGGTGAACCTTGTTCACGTAAATAAGCAGGTGGGAATGGAAGAGTCCAGTGTTACTTGGCTCTTGGAATGCCTTCTGCGAACATGGCGGCCATGCTTTCTGGTTCCTGATCCTGTTTGCCATTGGGTGCGGAGAAGCAGTAGGGGTGAGAGGGGAGGGGTTCTCATTCCCCTGGCCCTGCGGTGATGGGACCCCGCTGCCTGTCCCCGCCGGGTTACCTCCTGTCTCGAGGCTCACTGTGCACAGCCCTTTTGTCTCCAGATTCCAGAAACCTCCCTCTTCTCTCCTCACCCAAAGCCTCCCTGGTGCTAGCTGGAGCCCTGCACCGTCCTTTGTAATTTCCCTCCATCCTCTGCCCACATGTTTGAAATAGTACCTTTGTGGAACTATCCTTGAGTCAGCCATTCTCTGTCGGAATTCCGACTGATCACTCTTTCTTTCATCAAGTGGGAGAAGAAGGCATTTGGAAGAGGGGGTGTGGAGAAGAAGAAGCCAGGGAGCACCCATGTTAGTCAGGGATCTAGAAACTGACTCATTAAAAAAATTTTTTTATACGTTTATTTATTTTTTGGGAGATAGAGTGAGACAGAGCATGAGCGGGGAGGGTCAGAGAGAGAATGAGACACAGAATCTGAAGCAAGCTCCAGGCTCTGAGCAAGCATTCAGCACAGAGCCTGACACAGGGCTCGAACCCACCAACCATGAGATCATGACCTGAGTTGAAGTCAGATGCTTAACCAACTGAGCCACTCAGACACCCTGAAACTGACTCTCTTAAAGCTGTCTGTGTCAGGGAGCCTTTAGAAAGTTGTCATGCATCCCCAGGGGTCTGAATACTTTGATCTGATGATCGCTGATCTAATACCTGACCATCTGCCCCTCTCCCTCTCTGCCCCATAATTGCAGGAAGGGTACTGGGGACCAGAATGTCATTGAGAAAGCTGGTGAGGTTTCAGGGTCCAGACTAAAGGCTGCAGAGAGAGCCCATGGAGCCAGGATGTGTGACCCCCGCCGTTTCCGTCACAGCAGGGAAAGTCCCTCCTTGAGCTGATGTTTGTGGAGGGACTGATCTCAGAGGCTCAGGCGCCCAGGGTCACCTGCTTGAGTTGAGCACTTATCACTCCTGTAGGGCGGGCTGTCTTGTTTCTTTGTCCGCCAGGCTCTCTGCAGCGCTGATGTAGAAATTCCAGACGACCCACTGAGAGTGCTTTCTGACAGCCGCAGGCCACGGCCCTACAATAACGTGCAAAGAGATAGGAGTCCCCGGGCCAGGCCGGCAGCCGTGGTTTAAGTGGGAATTGGAGTTAAGATGTGTGCTGGACCCACCGGCTGTAGGGGGGAGGAGGGCTGCAGGGAAGGGGGATGGGGTGGCGATCTCTGGTTTCCAGTCCCTGAATCCAGCTAGAAACCCCGGGGTCAGCTGCCCAGTATTGTAGGCGTCACCATCCCCACTGAGACTGGAGGCCCTGGGCAATGGCTATTCATTAAAACAAGGGGCAGCAACTCCTCCCTATTTTCACACAGGGGAGAGGCTCACGTATCTTTGTGTGCTGGGATTGTCACTGGGTCCTCCGGGGTTATAGGTGTGCACAGCCTTCGAGCACTCGGCTGGGAAGGCGGGTGTAAATCCAGCCTGTTTCCCAGCCCCTTCCTCCTGCTCTGCGGGGCTGCCTGGCGTTCGGGAGGCCAGGCTGGGGTGGGGTGAGCGGAAGGGGGTCCTGCTCCTGCCTGGACAGGCTCAGAGGATCCCCTCCTCCCTCCCCTGCATCACATCCGAGGCTGGGGGGAGAGGCGGTGGAGAGGTGAGGCTCACCCTCTCCCCTGTGGGAGGCAGGCGTTCTCACCTTCTGCCTGGGTTAATTCACTCAGCCACTTCGTGGTTGGCCTTCTCTCTGTTTCCAGAAAAAGAAACGGAGGCTCAGAGAGGGGCAGTAACTCACTCAAGGTCACACAGCTGGCATAGGGCAAGGGCAGGATTTGCACCCAAGAACCCTCTTGTCCATCCATTCATTCAATATTTGTTGAGTTTCATTTAAGGGATGGTCACTAGAGAAAGAGCAGGGAACATGATCAGCAAAGAAAGCCCTACCCTACCCTAGCGGGCTGGGTTGAGGAAGACAGACAAAGAACAATGCCCAGTCCACCAGGCAGGGGTCATGGCTGGGGGTGGGAAGTAAAATAGAATAAAAGGTAGCCTTGGCAGTGGTATCCATTTTTACAAGGTAGTCAGGAAAGTGACAGCCAAGTGCAGACCTGAAGAAAGTGGTGGCACAAACCAAGCTTCTCCATGAGGAAAGCGAGCTTAGAGAGCACAGCAAGTGCAAAGGCCCTGAGGCAGGACTGTTCCCGTGTGTTGGAAAAACAGCAGGAAATGGCACATGTACTTCCTGGAGTTCCACATGCAAAGAGATAGTCAGCGAGTACTGGTCAGGCATGGGCAGTAGGGGGTGCATTCTCTGCAGAAAGTTTCAAACCAGTAATAAAACAGACTCCAGTTCAGGGATAAAACGCTCCTCCCCACCAGGGCAGACAGCTCCTCCTTGCCTCCCCACTCCCGTGCCCCCCACCCCCACCTGCCATGTCCAGAATGCCACGTTGGGCCAGAAAAATTTTCAGAGACAAGCCTGTTTGTCCTATTTCTTGTCACACCCCCAGGACTTAATATCTTGGTCTAGAATCCAGTTTTTGTTGAAAGAATAAACAAAAAAACAGGTGTCCTTAGAGAGCTGTGAGGATGCGGCCAAGTGTGAATGACATGACAGCTTAATGGTAAGATACTAGAACCCTGGTAGGGCCTGGACAGGATGGCTTGATGTCCCCCGAGGTCGGGGAGGGGGTACCACGTGCCATGGCTCCTCCCTGCGGACCGTCCAAAGCAAGTACAGGTCAGTGCCTTCCTGCCTGCCCACACTCCTCTGTGCCAAGGTCACAGAACACAGAAGCCCAAGCCCTGGTCCCTGTCCTGGGAAGAGTGATGGCGTCTCTGGCCCCCTGCCCGCCCCACGCTGCTCTCGTGGGATCTGAGTGCTGGTGAAGGCGGTGAACAGACAGAGGCCCTGGAGTCCCAAGGCCAATATCAAGTCCTGGTTCTATCAGCAGCGGGCTGTATGACATTCGCCAGGAGGTTTTCACCTGCTGAGCCTCATCTGTGATCCAGGGCTCCGGATAGGGTGACCTAGAAAGTATTTTTAAACCTGACTTCTCAGGAATCCAGATAATTTCCCCCAAGGGCTATTCTACGCAAAGCACTGTAGGAAATTCCGAGCCTTGAAGGATATGTCCTTACGGAGGTGAGGGAGTCACACTCGTGTGAAGCTACACACTGAGGCACGTTTATTGTCTTGGATTGTTTATTAAACAGCTTCTGCTCTATCTCCCTCCGGGGAAGAGTGGATGCCGCCAAAGCAGGGACCTCCATTTGCTTCGTAAACCACCAGTCTTTACGATCCATTTGCCAGCTCACTAACACCTTGCAGCAGTTTTGGAGGTAAGTACTATTATCATGCACGTTTCATGGCTGGGGAAACTGAGGCATGTTGCCCAAACTGCTTCACAAACTTCTCTGCCCGAGTCCAGCTCCAGCAGGCCCAGGGTTCCCTGAAGGATGGATGGTGTCGGCGAAAGGAAGGGATGAGAGAACCACGAGATTCTTTCTGATCACCAGGCAGGCATCTCTGCCCTGACTGAGACTCAGCTTTATTTATGGCTAAATGTTTGGGGCACAGCACAGAAGCGGCATCTGCCTTAGACAATGATTTCTGATGATAACTTCTTTGGTATGTAAAAACTTCCCAGAACATAGATTGGTAGAAGACTCATGCATAATTTTTATCAATAGTGATTGATGTAGGTGACTAGACACTTATCATATGGGGAAGGAAGGTATCTTTAGCATTCAAATACAAGACAGTGCTTTTAGCATAGCAAAGGCAAGAGTTAGTTCTTTATGAGCAGAGGTCAATATTCTGTTTTCTTGAGGGGAAGTATAAGAAAAAACAGGATTCTCAGGAAATGCAATGTTTGCTCCCATAATCACAAAAGAAGTTCCTATAATAAGTTCCTTCACAAGGTGCAATCAGCATATATTAGGGCCAAAAATAGGGGACAAGTCACTCCCGATACCAATTAACAAGGTGCCTTGGGGGTCGATGCTCAAGCAGAAACAGTTGAGTCGGGGTAGACATCAGTCACCATCTGATGGCGGGAGACAGTTAAACTCCTGTATTCTCAACTTGTGAGTTCAGAATGGCTTCCAACACTTCTCAGGAGCAGATTTCCACCATCCGGGGCTTCCCTGATCTTTCCCCCAGGCCTGACTGACGGTCCGTTACCTTCTACCCCACCCCACAGAGCTGCAAGCATAAGGACTAATTTTTCTTAACACATGGACCAGAATATATTATATGTCCATTACATTTTTTTTGAGCCCCACAGAGGGGTCTCTGGAGGAATCGTACTTGTCAAGGTGACCGTGGCCTTTTCCGAGGTGCTCAGAGCTGAGGTGGGGGCCACAGGACATCTGTCCCTTTATTGCAGAGCCACACCTTGCCTGGCCCTCCGACAGTACTCTGAACAGCAGCACATTTCCTTGCCATTAATTTTGACCCTGACTCACCTCCAAACACATACAAATGCCACCCTCACTCTCCAGGGCCAGCCGGTGGGCACACAATCCTCACAGTTGCACAGAGCCACACGTTTGGGAGGGCCCACACTTGGTTTAATGCTCCGCCATCACTGATTTGAAATACTTCACTCTGCATTTTGCATTGGGCCCCAAACATTAGGAAGTGGACTAACCACCAGTTTGCTCCTTCTCAGGGATTGAGAAACACAGGTTCTGGATTAAAGGCAAATTTCTCCCTTCCCAAGAGAAATTTCCAAGTGTCTGATCAGCGGGTGTGTCACTGGAGGGTCCCACTCAGAAAATACTGTGTCATTGAGCTTTGTAAGTGCCACTGAGATGGTTAAACAACACAGGTCCCACCACTGCTTAACTCATACCTGGAGAGACAAGTCATGATTTGAATGTCTGGGCCTGGCCAGAGATGGGACAGTACTGGAGTGTGGCCAGGAGGCTCCTGGTTAGTTTCTTCCTCTCTCATTTCTTGGCCTTGTCCTTCCTGCTTCAGGATAGGTTTGATCAGGGTGTCACTGAGCTCCAGCTGCTCTGTTGATAGGTTTGGGGCTGTAGAAATTTGTATTTTGTACCCCCGATTGTCTATACTTGGGTATAGTGATGGCTGCTTCCTTTGGTTGGCTTGTCCTGCAGGCCCCACTCATGTCCCCAAGGCCCTGATTCTCAACCCCCAGGAGGTGCTGTGAGGGCCCATACCCCTCCCCATCACAGTTCCAGAAATGCCCCCGGCCCCAGGTCATCCTTCCCTCCAAAACGTTTAAGAGAAGGCTTTGAACAACTAGAAAACGAGGAAGACAGTTTCCCAGCACAGAATGAAAACATGGGGCCTCTTGTTAAAAAAATTATTAGGAATTTCAAGACAACAGAGCATTAAATCAACCAGGAGCCTCCTGAACACAGGTCCGGTGACACCACCCGGGTTGAACACACATGTAGACAATGCTATTTCCAGGGGCCTGAAACTCGTCCTGGGGTGCAAGCCAGGCCCTGTGTCTTTGGAAAATAATTACAAGCCTCATTTTCCATTCATCTCTGTTGCACGAGCCCCAGCCGGCCGAGCCCACACAGCTAATCAAAGCCAGAGCCGAAGGCTGCCTGGTTTGATCTCAGAACGAGCAGAAGGAGGATGCAGAGCCTCGCCCGTAACCTTCTTACGGTCTGTGTGCACTGCCCAGGATGCCAGCAAAGTGGCTTTGCCCCCAGCAGCCTCCCGTCTCCAACTTGTGAGCGTTGTCATGCTTCCTGTTCAAAAGACAGCCTGTGTCATCATGTCACATCCCAGCTGTGTGGTTCTCCCGGGCATCCCTGTTTTCCCCCGACCTTTTGATTATTGGTTAATCGAGTTTTTATCCATCAGCGTGTAGGTCCGTGTCTCGGCGTGGCGAGCCGAGGGGCCTGGTCGGGAAGCTGAGTCTGCACAGGCACATGGACTTTGCGCACCTACAAGGTGGTTCACCTGGAGGAACGGGGGTGGGGGGGGGCAGAGGAAAGTCCTCCAACGCCATCTCTGCTATTGTTTGCTGAAGGAGAATTGAGAAAACCTTTCACGCCATCAGAAAATTCTGTTTACCTAGAACACAGCGAGGGAGGAGCAGAGAGAGGGAGGCACAGAACCGGAAGCAGGCTCCAGGCTCTGAGCTGTGAGCACAGAGCCTGACGCGGGGCTCAAACTCACGAACTGTGAGATCATGACCTGAGCCAAAGTCGGATGCTTAACTGACAGAGCCACTCAGGCGCCCCTATTTATATATTTTTTAAAGTCATTTAAAAAATCATCTTTGATGTCCAGAATCCCACTGCTTCATGTGGCCCCAGCCCCACCATCCCAGTCCGAGCCGCTGTGGATGCCCAGTGACCCCTAACTGGCCTTCCTGCTTCCACTCTTGCTTTTTGCCCCACAGAGGACAGCCATCTTTTTAAAAACCATTAGTTAGAGGGGCACCTGGGTGGCTCAGTTGGTCAAGCGTCTCATTCTTGATGTTGGCTCAGGTCATGATCTCACACTGACAGCGTGGAGGCTGCTTAGGATTCTCTGTCTCCCTCTCTCTCTCTCTCTGCCCCTCTTCTGCTCACTATCTCTCTCTCAAAATAAGAAAATAAACATGAAGAAAATTAGTTAGATATTGTTACACCTCTGCCTAAAACACTCCAGTAAGTTCTATAGGCACTTAGGTGTGACTTGGGGATTTTACTCCTCCTCTCCGTAGAGGAGACACTTGAGCAGAGACCAGGATGAAATGTGGTGATAAGCCTTGGGTGGAAGAAGAGCATCCTGGGCAGAGGAAGCAAGTGCAAAGGTCCTGAAGTAGGTATGTTCTTGCAGGGAGACCAGTCAGGCTGGATTGGAGTGGAGGGGGAGCAGACTGTGGTTTGGTGAGACACGTGAAGCCTAGAGATGAGAACCATTGGAAGGCTCGAGGAGAGGAATGGCATGATCTGTACCACCCACTTCTGGCTGCTGTGCGGAGAGTGGACGGTAGGGAGCGGGGGCAGAACCCCGGGGGACCAGTTAGGACCCGATTGCTGTTATCCAGCCAAGAGACAATGGTGGTTTATCTCAAGTTTTCTCGACCTCGATGCCAGTGGCAATCTGGGCTGGCTAACTGGGCGGGGGCTGGCTCATGCATCATGGGATCCTTAGCAGTGTCCCTGGCATCCATCCCCCGATGACAGAGCGCTTCCAGCCGAGTTGTGACAATAAAGTATGTCTTCAAATATGGCCAAATGCCGCTGCGGGAACAAAATCACCCCAAGTTGAGAACCATTGTCCCCTAGCTACACTCTTCTTGCTGGTTCCGGCTCCATCCAGTCCGGGTAAGACAGTTCCATCTTCTCTCTGCAGGTGCCTCCTTTTCTCCTTGCGTTTTGGGACTGTTGATCGCCCTATTGGGATCTAAGAAAGTCATGAACTTGCTGCTCATCAGTTTCTCTCCTTTGCAAGGTTTGGAGCTGTGTTCTCTCCAGCTGTGACTCTGGATGGAAACTGGAGGGGGCCGCTAGTTATTGGGAGAGAAACACCCCCAGAAGCCCTCAGCCACCTGGTCCTTACCGCCGGCCAGCCAGAAGTGGTTAAATGCCCACTCGTGGGATTGTCACGATTGGCAGGATTGATCTGTCCCCTTGAGTTCGACGCTTTGCTTCTGAAACAGATCCACTCCTTTCAGCAAAGAAGAGCTAAGAAACCAGCAAGCAATCTGCCACACGCCGGCTGTACTCACTTGTCTCTGTTCCACCTGCTGGACTCGAAGCAGATGTCACATTCTATTTATAACCCCTGTATTTGTTATGATCTGGTGTTTAATTTAATAATACCTGTCAGATGAACAACGGCATGAGCATGAGCCCCATCAGAGATATCCAAGGCTGCTTCGAGTTCTGAGAATGCAAAATCAAAGCATCCTCTGAAAATCTTACACATGGCCTCCCTCTCCACGTGTCCCCATGGCGAGGTCTGTCTTCCCGCTCTGACGTGACATCGGAGGATCACGTCAGTTTCACTTAATCCCCAAGACAGCCCAGTAATTTTGTTGATATTACTCCCATTCTCAAGATGAGGACACTGAGGCCTGAGGCGGTGGGCAGAGGGGTTGCCAGCCAGGGAGACAGAGCCAGTTCAGTTCGACCCCCCAGCCTGGGAACGGCTCTGTTCTTTTACTAAATCAGCAGCCGTATTAATCAGCTCACCAGTGAATTTTCTGAAAGGTGATTGTAAAGCAAGATCTCCTGTCACAGACAGATCGCACTTCTGTCAAGTGGACCCGCTTCTCAGACCGTTAGAAACTGTTATCCAACAAAGACCCGCAGCCCGCACCTCGCCTGCGGAGATCTGCAGCCGGGCTGCCCACCCAGCGACGCACAGTCACATGCACACACAATGCTGGTTGTGGGGCCCTGTCTCATCGCATGGTGAGGTCGCGTGCTTAATCTTCCGGGACCACTCATCCAAAAGAGAGTTATTGATGGACAATAAAGCAGAGACATTGCCACCTTTATCTGTGTTCTCAGAGCAGCGTCCTAACTGGTCAGAGCCCTGCCGTCTTCCAAGAGTGAGAATTTAGAGTAGCCGTCACCGCCGCCCACAGTGGCACATAAAACAGCTCCGGCTTGTCCCTTCACGAAGATGCACCGCAAGGCGTCGGGCTTTAGGATGAATGAGACCACACGGTTATGTGTAATTAAGAGGGGGAAACGGGTCCTGAGCTACAAGGATGGGCCCCGTTGTGCTGAGTAAATCCATCTCCGTGTCAGCGAGCCGGCCCAGGCAGCAGGAAATACGATGTCTTTCTTCTGATTTAACAGGGTTGATGCTGCCATTTTTCATTGTCATAATTTCTCAAGACATACGAACTTTTTTTTCTCTAACGCAATTACAATTGTACATACAAGACGGCTTATGTCTAAGAGAAAATTCTGGCAGAATTCACCACAAGGGTGCATTATTATAGATGATGCCAGAATCTCGATTTTAAAATATGCACAATGACTCTCCAAGAGCTGAGGGTGACCCTGCTTGGAATGCACACGCTGGCCCAACTTTGAGACTCTTGAAGCCCCTTGCTCCAGCCCTGGGCCTTCTTTTCCGGACAAGCCACAGCCGGCCTCCCTGCTTGTCGTGGGTTCTCCTTCACACACTGATTTGTCTGAATTGCTGAAAGCATGACTTTTACAGTCTCATAAATCCACTCAGCTCCAACCCAAATGCGGCCAGAAAGTGCTCAGACCAAAATGGTTCAGGTTGTATTTTAGCTCTTGATGGAGATACACACACAGCAGGAGTGATTTTTCTTTAATTGTCGTGGGGGAGTTCCAGCAATAACAGCATTCTGGCCTTGCAAGGTGGGCAGAGCCCGCCCGGTGCTCTGCTCCCAGGGCTGCCAAGGAGCTCATGGAAGGATGAAATGAGGCATGTGGGTGTCAACAGAAAGGTCCCCTTGAGGTCCTGAACAGCCGATTATCCAGCCAGGACGCTCTCGGAGAAGACATGCCATCAGGGTGAGGAGGGACCCGAGAGGAGAAAGGTGGTCCCGGGCGGTGTGGTTGGAGACGGGCAGGACTGGGGTGTCGGGAGGCCAGAGGGTACCGAGAATCACACTAAGGCCCCACCCATGCCCTGGCTCAGTGGCCGAGCCACTTTCCAGGCGGGGGGACATCGGAGCGCCTGAGGCCCTCAAGTCTCCCAGGCAGGCACGGAGCTCCCGAATGTGGCCAGGAGTCCCCTCCTGCCTGGAAGGAAGCTGGAAAACTCAGGCTGAGGCCTCCGACCCAGAGGACCACGGAGTTCGCTGTGAATCATGGGAATGAGACGTGGCCCGGAGGCGCTTTGCGGACCCTTTGACTCTGTGAGCCTCTGAGTCAGTACTGACAGTCCTCACCTGACACACTGTCTATAGCACCTATAGGGCACACACACAGGCACTCGTAAACCCGTGCGCACATCCACTTGGTGTGCACACAGGCACACCCTCGGGTGAACACACATTGCCACTGCTTGTCCCGCAGCGCGTTCCTTCACTCCCTCTTCCCAGACGTCTCGAGAAAACTCAAACGAGCAGTACCCCGTTCCTGCACACCAGAAGCTGCTGGTCCACTTGGGGGAAAGCGATGGTTCTCGTAGGGTGGAAAATGTAAGGAGACATAGAACTCCTAGTTTTGCACAGTGGCCTCCGACTGAAACTACACCCCCTACAGGGAGACTGAAGACCACGCCCCCCTGCACACAGCAGGCACCTGTGGATGCGTGGATGGGCACAGGCTTTTCTGTAGACAGTCCCCTTGGACCGCTTTCCCTTCCTGAAAGTTCTGATCCCGGCCCTGCCCCCTCTACTCTCTTTCCAGCAGCTTGTTTTAATCACTTTTTGAGTTAAAAGTCAATATTTAATTAACCAAGTAATTACATTCAGCTTAGGTTTGAATCTGGGTGTTTGCACATCTGTGCATGGGGGGATGCCTGCCCCCTCCACCCGCCCCTGTCTCTGCCCCACAGTGCCGCCCTCCCTTCCTTGGGGCAGAGCCATGAGCCTGCCCTCCAGCCGGTTCACAGGGGGCAGAGAAGCAGGCAGGAGGGGCTTTCCCTGGAGGACAGCCCGTCTCTCCCCAGAGCCGCA
>NC_043711.1:93997773-94019805 GCF_006229205.1 Suricata suricatta | reverse complement strand
CAAGTGGCTCCGAGGACACCGGTGGCAGGCTTGGCCGATAGGAGGCCCCCCCGGACATTTGCATGTGAAGGGACAAGTTCAAGTACATAAATGCCCAGTGTTGGCATTATTGCCACGACTGCGGGGTGGGTAAGCGTGTGTGCGTGTGTGTGTGTGTGTGTCTACACCCATATGCATGTATACATGCACAACCACATGGACACATTTTATTTGAATTTAGAACTTTGCCTGAAACACAATAGCAGATCTACAAGTTGACTGTAAAATGCCTGGGTCTGTGTGTGCGCCCTGTGCGTGCACATGTATGTGTGTGTGTCTGTGTGTCTGTCTGCCCAGGATGTGGTGCACATTCAACCATTACCCAAGGATGTGGATCATGAAGAGCTACAAAGCGAAACGCGGTGAGACCACCCGTGGTTTCCATTGTCATTTATACCGCATCTTTGAAAATTAGCTCAATACTAGTTCATCATTCGATGGCTTAGGTTTAAAGGCACCAGGAACAACCATTTTTGGGCGGCTCCTTTCTACTGTCAGCGCCAAGCATTCCAGAACGGCTCCCGAAGGGTGGGGCCGGGGTGTTGATTAACAAAGGGACGGGACATCAGAGACCCCATTAAACACCACTGAATCAGGTCTCTGAAAAGTTATGCTTCTCCACTCTCTGGTAGCTCTTCCTGAACCTCAGAGAGAAAACTCCCGGTCGGGGCTAACGGATCTTTACAGTACTTGAGGGAGAGCAAGAGAGGAGGAGGAGTTTCAGGGGAATGTCATCATGTTGGAAATTGGTAACAGAATTTTTTAAATAACTTTTTTATTTTGGAATACTTTAGATTCAGAAGCAGCGGCAGAGAATTGCTTAAGGCAGAGAATGTTCCTTGTGCTTTTCATGCAAACTCCCTGCGGGTAACATCTTCTATCACTACACACAATATCAAACTGGGAAATCGATCTTGTACAACCCACACGGTGTATTCAGGCCTCACCAGTTACATACATACTCATCTGTGTGTGTGTGTGTGTGTGTGTGTGTGTGTGTGTATGGTTCAGTGCGATTCTATCACATGTGTGTAACCACTACCACACTCAACGTCCAGAGGTGCTCTGTTGCCAGAAGCATCCCTGTGCTACCCCTTTATAGCTACACCCACCCACCCCTACCCCCCAGCAGCCCCTAACTGGTTTCCATCTCTGTAGTTTATGTATGGAATCATACAACATGTAACATTTTGAGATTGGCTTTTTTTTTCTGTTCAACAAAATTCCCTTGAGGTTCATCCAAGCTGTGTGTACCAATAGTTTCTCCTTCATATCATTGGCAGATTCTATGGTGTGGAGGGTCGCTGGTCTATGCAAGCACTCCTTTAGCCACTGAGGGACACTCGGGCAGGTCCAGTTTGGGGTGGTTATAAACTTGCTGTGAAATGTCTTGTACAGATACTTGTGTGAATGCAAGCCCTCATTTGCCTGGATAAATGCCCAAGAGTGCAAGTGCTGGGCCTATGGTGAGTCTATTTTTAGTTTTAAAGGAAACTGGCCCATGGTTTTGGGACAAGATGGTGCCGAGTGCCTTTCCCTACTCCCCCTCCTATCTAAATCCAATGAAAGACACTGGAGATAATTCAACAGACAATCATAAAAGACGCAGAAAGGTGGGAAAAAGATGAACTGGCTAGAAAGAAGCATCAGGATCTGAATCACAGCACCTCACATGAGTTATCAGGGCCTTCTCTTTACTTCCTGTGTCTCCTGCACTGGGCTCTGGGCAGATCTGCCACCGAACAGGATAGACAGAAGCAGAACCAACCCACCAACCCAAGAACAGGAGAGGGAAGGCCAGGTGGAGACCATACACAGTGGCAATGGTGGGTTAAGTCTGTCAGCAGAAGCACCCCGCAGAGCCTGCGGGGGCTGACCCATCCCGCACCCCAGACTCACCTGCAGCCAGCAGGCCCTCCTGCCCACACTGGAAGTACCAGCAAACCTGGCCTCTCATGACCCTCCGCCCAAAAGCAGAAGGTAACTTAGACCTGGTACCCAACCCCTCCAGCCCTCTATCCAGCAGTAGAAGGTAAAAGAGGCCTGTAGTCTTCCAACCCCTCACTTACAGTAGAGAGCCACTCAGACCCCGTAGCTCTGTTCCTCCGCCCTCCAGGAGGAGGCCGGGTAGGACTTCCCTGGCAGCCCAGCAGAGATAGAACAGAATGCCATTGGCTTGTCTCTGCCTACAAAACCCCCTTGGATTTTAATAGAAGTTTCCTATACCTTAGAGATCAATTAGGAAAGAATCGACATTTTACTACATTGAGTCTTCCAACCCATAAACAAGTCTTTCTGACTATTTAGTTCTTGAATTTCTTTCATTAGCATTTCGTAGTTTTCAGCATATTGATCTTGTCCATGTTTTGTTAATTTTTCCCCTAAGTTTCATTTTATGTGGAACAATTCTAAGTGGTACTGTGTTTGGATTTCAGTTCCTATTTGTTCGTTGTTAGAATATCAAAATGAGATTGATTTGTGTGTGTTAATCTCGCACCTGTAGCCTTGTGGAGCTCACTAGTTTTGGGAGCTGGGTGGGTGGGTTCTTTGAGATTTTCTCTGTAGAAAATCATGTCATCTTCAAATACAGACATTTTCAGTTCTATTTGTATGTCCTTTTTTTTCTTGCCTTATTGCATTGGCTAGAATTTCCAATAATAAGGTACATAGAAGCGGAATGAAAATTGACATTCTTGGCTTCTTCCTAGTCTTAGATACAAAGCATTCAGTCTTTCACCATTAAGTATGATGTCACCTGTAGCTTTCTTTGTGGATGCTCTCTAGGAGATTGAGAAAGTTACCCTCTGATCCTAGTTTGCTGAGCATTCTTTCAGGAATGGATACCTTTTCTGCATCTGTTAAAATGATTTTTTTCTTTTTTGGCCTGTTGATATCGTGGATTATATTGATTTATTTTTTAATGTTGAACCAGTCTTGTGTACCTGAAGTAAACCCCATTTGGGGTTTCTTTTATATTTCATTGGAATCAGTTCCCTAATAAATTGGAAAATTCTTGTGTCTCAATTCACAAGAGATGTCTGTAGTTTTCTATTTCTGAACTGTTTTTGTCTGGCTTTGATATCAGGTATCATTTCATGAAGCCAGTAATTTTTTTTCTTACAAGTTTTTAAATTTTATTTTATTAACATTTATTTATTAACTTTTTAAAGTTAACAGGTGCATAACAGAGAAGTGAAAAATACCAGAAGCAAAGAACAAAGTTTCCGCTGGGAAGTGTTCCCTCATCTGTTTTCTGAAAGAGATTGTGTAAAGTTGGGTGTTAATTTTCTTTAAATGTTAGATAAAATCCTCCAGTGAGACCATCTGGGCCTTGTGATTTCTTCTTCAGGAGCTTGCAAATAACAAACACAATTTCTTACATAATTCAAGACTATTCAGGTTGTCTACTTCATCTTAATTGAGTTTGATCATTTTTGGTTTCTGAAGAGTTGATCCATTGTTTTTGGAGATTTTTAAAATGTTTTATTTATTATTGAGACAGAGAAAAACAGAGCATGAGCAGGGGAGGGTCAGAGAGAGAGGGAGACACAAAATCTGAAGCAGGCTCCAGGCTCTGAGCTGGCAGCACAGAGCCCGAAGAGGGGCTCAAACCCAAAGACCGTGAGATCATGACCTGAGTTGAAGTCGGATGCTCAACCGACTGAGCCACCCAGGCGCCCCAGTCCATTTCTCTTGAAGCATGGAGTTTACGAATAGAAAGCTACTCAGACCACTTCCTTACCATCTCTTTAATGGCTGTATAATCTGTAGGGTTTTATTCGCGGCCATGGTGATTTGGTTTTTTCTCTCTTTTTTATTTTTGTCAGTGTTGCTAGAAACTTGTCAATTGCATTGGTCTTTTCAAAGAAACTGTTGTTTCACTGATTTTTCCTATTCTTTCTGTTTTCAATTTCACCGATTCCTGCTCTTTTCTTCATTTGGTCCTTCCCTGTGCTCACTTTGGATTTACTTTGTTCTTCTTTATCTAGTTTCCTAGGTAGGATTGCTGAGCTGAGAATTTACCTTTTCTTCCAGAGTGAATGTTTACGCGCTCTAACCTCCTCTCGGTGGGACTTCAGCTGCACCTCACACATGTTATCTTTTATTTTCATTTTCGTTCAATTCTATGTGTTTAAAAAATTCCCTTTGAGGCTTCCTCAAGTGTGCTCTATACTATTTGTATGTTTGAAAAGTTTCCTGTTGTCTTTCCGTTACTGATTTTTAGTTTGATTTCGTTATGGTGAAAGAACATACCCTTTGTGACCTGAGCTCTGCTACACTCGTTAGGGGTTGCTTTATGAGCCGGGACACAGTCTCTCTTGGCGAATGTTTCATTAGGAGCTTGGGAAGAATGTGTATTTTGTTGTTGGTGATGAAGCGGTCTATAAATGTCAGCGAGAGCCAGCTGATTTATGGTGCCGTTCGGCTTAACTGTCTCCTCCCTGATGGCTGGCTGCTAGATGGGGCGTCTGGGCGTGTCACTTACTGACAGCGAGTGTCGAAGACTGGTGTGTCAGGTGCCGAAATTCCCCCCTGGAATCGCGGATGTATCTGCCTCTCCTCCCAGCTCTATCAGTTTCTGCCTCCTGGGGTTTGAGGCTCTGTCGTTCGGTGCACACACGTCAGGGGTCACTGTATCTTCTTGGTAGGTTGGTTCTCTTACCCTCACATAATGCTCCTCATTGTCCCTAGTAATTTTCTCTGCTGTAAAGTCTACTTAATCGAATATTAAAATAGCACCTCCTGCTTTTACTAAATTAATGTTTGCACAGAACAATTTTATCCATTCTTTTCCCTGCAGCCTAACTCTGTCACTATGTTTGAAATGAGTTTCCTGCGCACAACCCCTAATTGGGTTGTATTTTTAAACCCTGTCTGCCAGTCTCCCCCTTTTAATTAGTCTATTTAGACCATAGGCATCTTAAAATAATTACTGATCAGTTGGGGCTAAAGATTGCTATTTTATTTATTCTTCTTCTCTATTTTCTCCCTGTTTCTCAGCAGTTACGTAGGATACTGTACACACATATATAACCGATCATGGCGGACTGGGTTGTAATTGATGTTTTAACACTTAGAGGGAACTGTTGAAACCTTCCTGATATTTAAGGTCCTTACCCTTCCAGCTTGTAAGATGCAATTGTCTGTGCACTTCCTTTCAAGCACCACATCACACAGTGCTTATTTTCGCCGCAGCCTCACATACGAGTTAAGAAACTCACGAGGTAAAGAACAGTCCATTATACTCACACCTAATTTTGCCCGTTCCAATATTCTTTCTTTCCTTTCTGAAGTTCCAAGAGTTCTTCCAATACTGATTTCTTTCTGCCTCTATAATTACATCTGAAGTGAGTTTCTTGTAGACAGCGTGTAATTGGACACATTCTTACGTTCAGTCTGCCAATTTTTGTGTTTCGTTTGGTGTGTTGAGACCATCTGCTTTTTAATGTAATTAATGGCATGTTACGCTTGTCTGTCATTTTATGTTTATTTGTTCTTTTAGGGGTTCTGTTTGTTTGTTTTGCTTTGGATTTCTGTGGGTTATCTGAACAGTTTTTAATACTGCATGTTGATTTATCTGTGGTGATTTTAAGTGTATCTCCTTGTCTAATTTAGTGGTTGTTTAAGGTATATACATAACTTAACATAATCTACTGGTACCATCACTTCACCAGTTTGAGGAAAGAGTAGACCTCATAGGACCCAATAAGATACCAAGTAGAGTGCTTACCCCAGGAATGGCAGTAAAAAAAGAAAAACAGCAAGAGCGAACCCTTACTGAATGCTTGTTACACACCAGACACCATTCTAAGAACTTTCTAGGCATTCATTCATTTAATCATTATAACAACTCAATAAGTAAAGCGCCATTATTGTGCCCAATATATAGTCGGGATCGCGAGGCATAGTGGGGGTGGTAACTTTTCCGGATCACAGGGCTAGTCACTCAGGGACTAGAAACAGAGAGGTTCCTTCCCAGCCCCAGGCCAGAAGGGGAACCCAGGAAGAGCTGAGGCCGTAGGACGGGGCTGCCCTTGAGGAGCCGAGACCACAGGGAGAGGATAAGGACCATGTTCATATGGTCCCAGCGAGGAACGGAGACCTGCCGACCCCTCTCTCCTGCTGTCTAATCTGCTCTGCCCCCTCCTGTGGACCAAACCTGGCCAGAGAGCATGGGGCAGGGGAGCCCGGACAACCTGACTTCGGAGGCGGCGCTCTCCTAACACACAGAGCAGACAAAGTGCCGGTGGAAACGGATGACCAGAAATCTCCGCTCCTCTCTGTGGGGGTGCTGCGTCCGTTGAGTTGGTTGGCTGGTTCAGAGACACGCGGGTTATCTGACTTGGGTCTCAGGCTCCCACCAGCACGTCCTGCTGGGTCCAGGGGGAGAAATTCTGTCTGTAGAAGTCATCTCAAACGGCTTTTCTGCCGGTCTGTTCAGCAGGCAAATTGCAAATATTTCTCTTCTGACTTCAGTGGAGTTAAGCTTTTGTTCTGCTACAGCTTCAACTGCTCAAAGAAACTCGCATCGTTCATGCCAGAAGACATTATACAAGTCATTACCTGAGTGCTGGTGATGGGCCTGCCTTTGTGTAAATATCCACGATGCTTTCCCTTTAGACTCATGAATATAAAAGCAAGGAGAAGAAGAAAGAAAACAAGAAAACCTCTCCAGTCTCTGCCTTTGCCTGGTCTCCATGACTGCTTTCTCTCTGCTGAAGTTATGTGTTTCTGTCAGTCCGTCACCTGAATTAGATTTCGGAAGGATGTGCAAAGGTCCTGAGGCAGAACTAGAAGGGCGGGTGCAGCTGGAGCTCAGGGAGCCTAGGAAAGGGAACTAGAGCCTGAGACTTGAGAGAAAGGCAGGAGACAGATCCTGAAGACTCTCTAGACACGTCAAGAAGTTCTGGGCCATCTGTGAGCTGAGGGTCTTTAGGCTCTGTCCACTCCCAAGGACACCAGAGTTTGGAATATTGTTGCTAGCAGAAAGTATTAAGATTTCCTAATCAGAATTTTGCAATTGACTCTTGAATTGTGGTGAAGATACAAGAGGAAATCTGTAGCCTTTTTGAATTCATTATTAAAATCATGAATTGGCCTTTTAGCAGCCAAGAGTAGGTGATTAGCATGAACCCAAGTACTCCTTGTGTGACAATATGTATTAATGATCACACGTAGAGATGTTTTTCAGGCAGCTTTCAACAAGATTTCACAGTCAGGAAGCAATCAGAGCCCCGGACTTGCATTGACAATTTGACAGAGGAGAACATGGTTGTGTTTAGAAGCGGCCACACGGGGCCATGAGGGGTCCTTCCAGACCACAGGTTCTGTGGCAGGAGCTTTGTGTCCAGGCAGAACTTTGCGGAGGGGATTTGAGCTTAGAGAGGGTGGCAAGGCCATGGTGGGGGATCCCCTGGGCTGTGGTGAGATTCTGGGTTTTATTCTGAGGGAAAGAGACTTGGGCGAGAGGGTTTTAAGCACAGGAGGGACATAGCCTGTCTCAGATCCCAGCAAGACCCCTCTGGGCTCATGTAAGGAAAGAATGGTGGAGGGTGAGAGCAGTGGCAGGGAGATGGGAGGGGCGCCAGTGTGACAGTCACAGCCGTGATGGAGGCTGTCGGAGCCCGGGCAGTGGCGAGAAGGCACCAGACCCTATGTGGATCTGGAAGATTGAGGTCCAGAGGAGCAAGGATATCTCTCAGAACTTTTACCTGAATCACTAGGTTGACGATTGAACAGCAGAACTTTCCTTTGGGGTCCATAAAGGTTTGCTGTACAATCTTTGCCTGAAATAAGGTAAATCTCGGGCTTGGATTATAATTTTGCCTTAGTGACTGTTGCTGGAAACCAGCAGAACATACTGGGATAAGAAAGGGAGCAGTGAGCATGATGGGACACAGAGAAGAGCAGAGCAAGGAAAATCGTGGAAGGTTGAGAAGGTGTGTCTACATGTGTGTGTGTGTGTGTATACACAGCAGGTGTATGTGCATATTAATTTATACGTGTATATTGCATGTACATATTGGAAGCGGCAGAGCCAAGATTTGAACCCTGTTCTTAACCACGGCTCCCTTCAATCAGCCTGGGGGCAGATACTGACTTGTTCCAACGTGAAAGGTTATTTTTCACCGTTACAAACAGTCTTGCTGGCAATGTCTGCACACATTTGTAGTGCAATGTCTGCACATTTGCAGACGGGTGGTCTCTGAAGATGAATTCAGGGAGGGGGTGCGTCTGAAGGCCCCTCCCATCCGTGGCATCCGTCAGCCCCCGCCCTACAGCCCACCCTCTTAGATCAGTGCCTCAAAGCCTCTTCTGCTACAAAGGACCAGGACGTCCTCTCCAGGAGCTGAACGTGGCTTTGAAGGTGGCCAGGCTCCTCCTGAGACCTGGGAACCGGCAAGGACGATGGGACTTCCGAGCCTCGAAATCGACCCCAGTGAATGATGCTTTCCCCCCCAAACGTTTCAGCACGTTTTCTCACAGCCGGGCACAGCCAGCATGCAGAGGTGGGGGTCGCGAATAAACATGCCCATCTGCTGCTTTCGGCTCCTCCTCGTGGCAGTGCTGACGGTTCTGGGGCCAGAGGCTTCTCGACTGAGATCATCTCGGGCTTCCTTCCAGTCTCGGGGTGGGTGAACAGCTGTGCCCCTTTCTTCGAGGCTGGCATGGGACACAGCGAGAAAAGGGACCCGTCCTGTTTCCTGACCGTGGGGGAGGGGTGGGAATGGTGTCTTAGAGTCTTCCTTCCTCTCTGAGAGAGAGAGAGAGAGAGAGAGAGAGAGAGCGAGAGCGAGCGAGCGAGCAAACGAGCGAGCGAGTGAGTGAGAGAGAGAGACAGGGAGGTCCAGACCTTGCTTGCATTGTGTCATTTGGCAGGGAGGCTGCAGCCGCAGTGGGCTTCTCCAGAGACACCTGTGGACAGGTGGTACCGACTTAATTCAATCCAGAGAACTCTCTGGTAAGTGTCTTGGGGGTTAAGCCCTTCGGTAGGTGCTTGGCCAGGCCCCGGGACACTCAGATACTAACTCACGGTCCCCGCCTTGCGGAACACTCGGTGTAGCTCAGAGGTCCCCGCGCACGGCCGGGCAGGAGCACTGCACTGGTTTTCCAATAAGCCCGTGTCGTCCCTACAAATTAAGATTTGTCTGAATCGCACTTTTTATTTTTATGCTTAATTTTGTTTTAAAATAAAATTTATGTCCTGTGCACAGGAAACCAATATTCACGGAAAGAAGTGAAGGTTATTGTAAAAATCAAGTGCAGTGAAAACAGATATTAATCTTTAGCAAGTGACCGGCTCTCGTGATGGCTGAGGTGTCTTAATTCACGACAGTGAGGAGGCGAGAGGTGTTTGACCTAGAGCAGCACCTTCCTGACACTTTCTGCTTGACCTAATCAGCAGGATGGAGACTGAGAGAGAGAAAACATTTCTCTAAGGTGAGTCACCGGCTTCTAAGGCCGGGCCATGCGTATACGGGTCTGCAAGGCAGTGGCTCTCTTGTCTAAGGTTAAGGAGACAGGTCCCATGGACAGACCCTTGGAAGGTCGGTCATTGCTTCTCCGGGACTTATTTTCCTGAGTATCTGCACCAGGTAGAACTAAGGTGCCTTTTAGAGATCCCCTGAGGTTGCTGATTTCAAATGCGCCCCCAAACCAACCTAAAGCAAAAGCCATCGTTTGCCTTTGAGAGTTTTCTTAAATGACACTCTGAAGGGCCACATACGAACTCCGTGACCCAGGCCTGGCCAGTCGCTGCTCCTACGTTCATGTCCCAGAGGCAGGCAGGGGAGGACGGGTGAGAGACCAGGGCAGACCAGCAACGGAAGCAAGTCCTGCAGGGCCCGCCAGGGCGTGAAAAAGGGTTTGGATCTGGTTCTAAGAGCAGAAAGATGCTGACGTGGTGTAAGATGAATAACATCTGCTTCGTGTTTTCAAAGGCTCGCTCTGGCTGCGGTTGTAAGGGGACCTGGGGACCAGATCGGAACGAGGGAGACCCATCGTCCAGGGGGAGATGATGGTGGCAGGCGCAGGACAAGACTGGGGGTGCAGGGATCAGGTCTGTCTTGAAGGTCATCTTGTTGATGGATGACAAGTATGGCTGGGGAGGGGGGAGAAGCCTAGGTTTTGGCTGAGCAGTCGGGCAGATGGTGGTGCTGCTCAGAGATGGGGACACTGGGGGCGGAGAAACAGATGCAGGGGCGGGGGGGTGGACGTTAAGCGGCTCTGTAGACACGGTCCACCAGCAGCGTCTGGTCCGTTGGCTCTGTGTGGCTGACACCCTAAACTTGGAAACATGCCTTCTAGGCTACACCTCATTAAATAAAAATCCTGCTGCTGAGGACAGAGCCTTATTAACTCACCAGTGAAAGGACAACATCTGGACGGAGCTGCGCAGAAAGTAAACGGAGATGCCCAGTGACCACTTGGTGCCGTTGCAATGCCCAGACCTGCCCTTTCCCAGGGCCCTCTGCCACCTCTCCTCCATTCAGAACGATCACATCCCCATTTTCTCTCAGAAGCTTCTGCAACCAGAACCAGCAGAAGGCAGAGGGAAAGCATTACTGCATAATTTTTTCTAATTTTTTCCATCCAACGTTCATTAATGAAATTCCAACACTGCTGTCTTCGACATCTGCTTAATTGATACCGGCTTTAGGAACCAATTTCGAGCCTTGGCTTTGTGTAGCTAAAACCGGCAACAACATTTGACTTTATTTTGTAAAATCCCGGAGTCTGGAGCAGCTTCCCCTCGATCCCCGTGAGGAAAAGTCCCTGGCAGCCAGTGTCCTTATTGTGGGTCGAGTTGGAGGCACAGAAGTGGTCACCGGTGGACAGTAGAGACCACAAATGTCATTGTCCGGGAAACAGCAGAGTCCCTCTGCCCAGATGTGGCCCCCATTTCTGCTGCTCGTCCCCAGGCCCTCCTCTCCCCGCCTGCTGGGGACAGAGCTATTCTGGGCAGTCGGACTGATGGGACCCAGCCTCCCGTGGTTGTTAGACTGTTTGCCACGGGGCAGGTGGCTCACGGTCTGACCCGGTGACATTGTGGGCATTCCAGGGACACTCGAGGACCAGATGAGGGCTGCCTCGGGAATTCCAGCCTGGCGGGAAGTCACCGGGGGCTGGAGTGGAGGACGGTGCAGGACATGGGTGTCCTCCCCTCTCCTCATGGCCTGAACTGACAGCCCTCCCCCACTGCCATGGACCCAGCTCTGGTTCTGAAGCTGCCTCTCATGGTCTCAGACCTGTAGCCCCTCGCCACATCCCTCCCCACCCTGCCAACACCCACGGGGCTCATTTGGAATGTTCCCTGGACCCCAAAAATATCTCTTCAGCTGGTGCTGTAGCTGTGAACTCAGTGTCCTTAGGGTCGGGCAGGGGGTCATGTGAATCAGAGACTCGGGCAGGGCCGGTCTGTGGGGCACTAGTGAGGACGTGCCCATCTAAAGTAGCCCTCATTGCACACTCCTGACTGTCCCCATGCAGAAAGGGGGACAGAAGAGACAGGTCTTCCAACTTTTTCAGGACAGCCAGAAGTTTGCTCTGATGCAAAAGCCTTCAGTTAAAAAAAAAAGTTGATGGCTCATTTAAGTGTGTGTGTGTGTGTGTGTGTGTGTGTGTGTGTGTTTGGGGAGGGACCCCAAACAAACTGGGTTTAGCCTGTGACTGCTGCATTATACTCCACCTGTGAACTACAACATTAAAACGACCATGTATGAAGGGCTCACTACATGCCTGCCATTGAACTACAGGCTTTACCTATGTTTTCTGAATCAACAGAACCACCATGAAGGCGGTGACACCGTGATTCCTCCCACGATGCAGGTGAGGAAACCGAGGCACCAGATCCTTTTCCCAAGGTCACACGGAGAGTAGCAAGGTCAGGGATCCAAGGCCAGGGCTTCTGCCTTGAGAGCGCATGCTCTGACCTCCTCGCCCCTGAGTTTGGTGACTTAAAATATTCTGGAATTGTCCCAGGATTTTATAGTCAAAAGAAATCCTGTAACTACAAAGACCAGCCATGGATATGTGTAGTAGGGAAAGTGAGGGACTTGCCAACAGCCGTGAAACCCGCCTGGGGGCAGAGCAAGCCTGAAGTTGGGGATGTGCCTGGTGTTCAGTCTGTAGCTCATGTTTCTCCCTGGGTTTCTGATAAAGATACAGACACAGAGACATAAACGTCATCAGAAATAAAACAAAGCATCAGGGCTCCTGGGGGGCTCAGTTGGTTAAGCATCCGACTTCAGCTCAGGTCATGATCTCACGGTCCGTAAGTTCGAGCCCCTCGCTGGGCTCTGTGCTGACTGCTCAGAGTCTGGAGCCTGCTTCAGATTCTGTGTCTCCTTCTCTTTGTCCCTCCCCCATTTGTGCTCTGTCTCTCAAAAATAAACATTAAACAAAACAAAACAAAACAAAGCAAACACATCAGGATCATCCAATGCACCTCCTGTGCCTGCTCAGAGGGGAGGTTCCCCAGGAATTTGGCCTGAGGGGGGTGCCGTGTGCCCTCTGCTCCCATGATGCAACGCCCTCTGCTCCCATGATGCAAATCTCCTGGACCCATGTCTCTGGACTGCAAAACTGAGGCTTCATCTTTGAATCTTCCAAGTTTAGACACCCTCTGGTCCCAGTCCACACTGTCGGGCTCCGAACCTCGGTGTACGGAGTTGATGCAGCACACTCCAAGTGCACTGCCTGTCACACCAGGAGAATGGGATGCCAGCACGGGTTGTTTCACTATTTGTTTTTTATTTTAAAGTTTTTTTTCTAAGAGTATTTATTTATTTTGAGAGAGACAGAGACAGCATGAGCTAGGGAGGGGCAGAGAGAGAGGGAGAGAGAACTCAAGCAGGCTCCACTGTCTGTGCAGAACCCAGTGCAGAGCTTGAACTCACGAACCATGAGGTCATGACCTGAGCCAAAACCAAGACTGGCTGCTTAACCGACTGAGCCGCCCAGGTGCCCCTGTTTTTTAACGTTTTAAAGAAAAACACTTATAACTAGCACATCAAGTCTATGATTTCCTACCCAGTATGGCTTGGTTCGAGGCTACAATTTGAAAGAACGAGTCCTTTTAGAGAACACGATTGAGTAGGAGCACAAGTGGGGCACGGAGGGGGCCCAAGGGACAATCGTGAGGGGGTGTGTGGATGGGTGCCTCTTGGGACACGCTGAGTACCTTGCAGGCTGGGCAGTTTGGGAACTGGGGTTCAAGTCCTATCCGGGGTGGGGCTGGGGGAACCTCCCCTCCCCTCCCGTCCCTTCCCCTCCCCTCCTTTCCCCTCCCTTCCCCAGACCATCAGTGTCACAGAGAAAGGGGTCAGGGTGACCTCACCCCTGGCCCCGCACATGGGAACATCTGGTCATGGAAAGAAATTTGCATCTGTTTTTCTCCCAGGCTAAGGTTGGAGAAAACCGGTGTTGGTTGGCTGGCCTGGCTTCATTTAAAAAATTCAAAAGAGGCCCCTTTTCCCCTCGTGATGTGTCTCTTCAGGTTCTTACCTCCCACCCGAGCTGTCTGCCTGCATCACGGCCGGGCTGCAGGGGGAGATTAGATCATATATTTTTGTGTTAATGATGTTGATATATAAAGCTTGGTAGTTACAGCATTTTTAATAAATCAGGTTAGTGTCCCAAGGGGAGGCTTACCATGTGCTATTTATGCACAAATGCCTCTATCATTTTAGAGTCTTGTTAAAAATTGTAGTTCAAGAGCAGATTAACAGAGCTCTTCACAGCTGGCCTATTTGGGCAGGAGCGAGCGCGGTGAACGAGGCGCCCAATAGCTAATTGCCTCCCAAATTAGGAGGATGGAAAAGTAAGCGCTTTAAGACCCTGGTTCTGAGTAGATTAAAAATAAACAGTTCTGCAGGCTGTTTGCTTTTTGCCAATGCAGCATTCAAGGCCGCTGACTGCAGGTGAATTATTCACCAGGTGGCGGCCTCCTGCCTTTCAGAAGGGTCTGACAGGTCAGGTGTGTGGCCAGTTTTTGTCCTTTGTACCAGTGAGGTGCAGGAGGGCGGGTCCAGCCTCCACGATGACCCAGGAAGCTTCTAGCAAGCGGGAACTGAGAACCCCGTCAGCCAGCGTATCAGGGCCTGCAAAGCTCTTCCTGGGAAAGCAGCCTCTGCTCATCCAGTAGGAGGGACCCCACTGAGGCCCCGGGACTTGGCTTCTTCCCTCCTGACTTACCTTGTCTGGACTTTGCACTCCAAGGCCCAGATGTCCAATAAAAACACAAACACGAGACAAAGACCATTTCAGATGATGAGAAGTGACATGGAGAAACGAGTAACAGGCTGATGGGGACAGCAAGGGAATGGGAGGAGGCGGCTGACCTTAGATCACGTGCTCATAGAAGGCTTTCCCGAGAGTGATGTTTGAGGAGGGACTTGTAGGAACTTAGGGAGTCACTTAGAGGGAAGCCCAAGGGCCACTCTTCTGGGCACCGGGAACAGCTGGGTGAGCTTGGTGTGCTCAGAAAGGAAGAAGGACCCATGTGACAGGAGAGAGGTGGGCAGGGGCTACGTTTCACAGGAGCTCGTGGACCAGCGTGAGGGGCCTGAATGTGACTTTGAAGGCCACGAGGGAGGTGTCACGGAGCTGTTACTGAGGAGGTGACGCTGGCTGCTATCCACATTAGAAATCCCCTGTCTGTTGTTACCTGGAAGATAGAGGAGGTGACAGGATGAGGGAGGTGAATGGTGATGGAGGGGGTGACAGGGGAGGGGGGAGATGGAGTGGGTGGAGTTGGTCACAGGGGAGGGGGGAAGGAGGGGGATCTGGAGGGCGTCACAGGGGACGGAGGAGGGGGAGGGGATGGCAAGGAAGAGGGGGGGATAACAGGGGAGGCAGAGGGAGTAGAGAGAGGGCAGAGAGAGGAGGGTGTAGAGGGTGACAGGGTAGGAGGAAGGGAGAGGGGAACGGAGGGGACCAAGGGGAGCGGGGAGGGGAAATGAGTGGGAAGAAGGTATCGGAAGGAAAGTGGAGGGAGAGGGGAACGGAGGGGGCACAGGGGAAAGTGGGGGGGCAGTCCTGACCAGATGTAGTGACGGGTACCAGTTAACAGCCCTCTTTCCGGAGGCCCCACTAAGTCTCCATAACAAATTACCTTATTTGATTCTCAAAGAACCCTCTGAGGCAGACTATTTATTATTATCGACATGTGGAGTCATTTACATAAGGTCTGTCAGTGAACACATGTCACTGTCAGGATTTGAACCAAGGTCATCCTGCCATCCTCTCCTCTGAAACCCGAGTACTGATAATCCCTACAATTCAACATTCAGGACCCTGGCGTGGCTTTCCTGGTCTTGGGTGCAGAAAAGGAGCCAGGAGCTGGTTGCTACGCAGCCTAGGGTTCAAGGCATCCTAGGGTGGGGTGGGGGGCAGACGGCACGGCGAAGCGGTTGGTACCACATGATCAAGACCGACCAATCCGAGCATCCCTTCCCCTGACTATAATGATTGGCGCAGAGCTGCACATGTAACCCAGGCTGGTACAGATGAAGTCCGTCCCAGGACTTTGGCATCAATCGGTGTTGGGAGAGGTGCCCTCCTTTGGCTGGAGGAGCGAGGTCATCATGGCTGACACTCTAGAAAGTGTCAGGCCGATGGGGAACTGACGCAGAGGCAAGGGAGCTGGGGATAGGATTCTGACACAATTCTGGGAGCACCGAGATTGAGCTGAGCTCTGTTTAGCTAATATAAATGTTCTTTTTCCCTTAAGCCAGTTTGAGTGGATTTTTCTGTCCCTTCTAACCCAACACGCCTGAGCCGTGGAGGGAGAGGAGAGAGGCTTCCCAAGCGAACTCCCTGTATGTTCCAGGCTCGCATCGCTCTCACGGAAGCCGAGAAGCGGGGGCCTCTCTTCCCCCCTCGCTCCAGCTGACATCCCCAGAGAGCTTCAACTGGACCAACTCAAGCGCATGCCCGAGTCGGACTGTCACCGTGGCTGGCGGTGACACACAGCGTGGACAGGCTGGAAAGCTGTCGGCCACAGGCGCCAGGAGGATGTGGCCAGCCCCGCTGAATCACCCGGAGAGAGCGCTGGCCAAGGAGACGGGGCGGTGGGAAAGCGAGTCACCTGGGGGCTACAGACCATGGGCGCCCTGGGTGAGCCCTGCCAGCAGGTGGGGCTCCTGAAGGAGGACCTGGGAAGGTGGACAGAGGCAAGAGCCGGGTCCCTCCGTCCCCAGGCACTGGTGGTGGTCGTACAGAGAGTCTGGTCCCTGCATGACCCTCCATATTGGAGAGAAAGGCCATTCCACCTGGCAGGGGAGAGGTGAGATGGGCCTGGAAGGAGCTGTCGTGGGGAGACAGGAGGCCTGGCCCTCGGCACCCAGCACTGAGCGGATGTCAGCTTCATCCCTTCCCGTCTGCACAATGGGAGAGGTCAGCCCCTCTCTGGACCTCCGGCGCCCCTGTCAAATGGGAGCCTGGGGAACCTGGATGGTCCAGAAAGAGTCGCCAGGGGTCCAGACCAGCCTGGTAGGATCTACCCTTTCGGGATCTGTGTCAGCAATTTCGAGTCTGTGGGAGCCTCGGGAAGCCTCTCCCCTCCTGGTTGGAAGAATGTCCTTAGCCGTGTGAGCCTGATTATGGGGGCTGTGTTTGGGCGCCTGCCCCTCCCGGAAGTCGGAGGGCTCCGCGGGAAAACGGCTCATGTAATGGCGCCGCGGCTCTATTAGCATATCTCGCAAACAAGCTGTACACTTAGCACAACAGACGTCGGAAGAGTAAATATGAGCAGTGGGAGTGGGTGGGGAGATGGGGACTCCTGCTGGGCTCCAAGGAAGCTTCTGGAAAGAGTGAGGAGTAAACAGTAACAAGCTTCTGCCCCTCCCACGATAGGACTGCCTGGGACACAGGCGTCAGTCCCCATCCCCGCAGGGTTCCCTGCCTGAAATTTCCAGATGTGAGTCCTCAGGCACAGTCCCGGGCACCTGATATGGCCCCCCTGCAGGTGTCCTGTCACCACTGATGGCCAGTGCCCAAGCTGATGGGTGAGAGGGCCGTAGCCAAAATGTGAAGAACAAGTTGGGAGCTAAAGATGGGCCCAGAGAGAAACATTGACATTGAACTAAAACCACCTGCCCAAAGGGGAGGGAAGGCAGAGCACAGGGGACTTTTTGAAGCAGGGAAACGACTCTGTATGACGCCGTAATGATGGGTGCATTTGTCCAAACCCAGAGAATGTGCATCGCCACCATGGGTGAGCCCCTGTGTAAACTGTGGCCTCTGGGCAATCGCGACTCGGGCTCCTCAGTTGTAACAAATGGCCACTCTAGTGGGGACGCTGATGGGGGAGGAGGCTGTGCTTGGCGGGGGCACAGGGTTGGTGGGAACTCTCTGTGCCTTCCACCCCATTTCACCGTGAACCCAAAACTGCTCTAAAAAATAATGTCTATTAAATGTACAGTTATGGTCTCGAAGGTGAGGGACTGGAACACCATAGGAGATAAAAGAGACTTGAGTTTTATCTTTAATTTTCCGTAACTTTATTAGAAAAAGAACTAACAACGCAAGTACGATTAAATGTTAATGGTTGTCCATTCCGAGTATGTTGAGATGTGTGCATTTATTCTTATTCTTTGTACTCTCCGATCTATTAGTCACTTCTCAAACAAAAGCAGGACAAAACAAACCAACCAACCTCCTATCACAGCAGGGGCTTGGGGAACCAAGAACGTAGGTGGGAGGCAGGAGCCTGGGCTGAGGGTCTGGCAGCGTGGACACAGTGGGGGCCAGACCAGGCAACACTTTGACCAGGAAGGTCTGGGAGGTGGCCTGAGCCAACCTCGAGGTGGCCAGTGGGGGACACAGAGCTGCCCACTGACAGTCCTGTCTTCCAGGTTTTCTTGCTGAGGAGGCAGACTTTGCACAGGTGACAGACTCTTAGTAAACGCCGAGGGGCCCCCTGAGGTCCCGAACCCCATGAATTGCTGGCTGTGGGTCCATCCGGATGAAGGATGACAAAAGAAGTTGCCAGAAGACCTGGCCCCACCCCCAAGACAACGCTCATCGCTTCTCCAGGAAAAGAAGGTGGAGGAGTGCAGTTGTGGGCTCTCCAGGAGCCTTCTGCGCCAGGACACCGCTGGCGACACAGTGGGGTTTCTCTGTATTTTCCTTCTCGAAACGTCCCCCACCAACACCCACCAGCTGCCGGTTCACTGCACTGGAGTCATTGCTTACCCCCTCCTCCCTGCCTCTGCATCGATGGGCCACTCTAGGACGCCCATTCTCGAGCCCCCTCACCTCCATTCTCCTGTCTGCAAAATGGGTTGAAGTCTGCAAAGCAGGTTGGGAAAATCCCCCACGAGGCCTTGAGAGGTGGCTCCCACCCCATGCTCTCCATCAAGAGTAAAGGGTAAGAAATAAACACTCCGATTTCCACTGGGTAGTTAGATACTCATCGCTCACATATAATAATAGCAACAGCAACAATAATAATGGCGATTTTTGTTATTGAGCATTTCTTAATACTATGTGCCAGGTGAAATCAATTTATTATTTAATCTTCTATATCATAGCCGTGGGAGGCAGATGCTATTTATTAGCATTTTCATCTTAAAAGTCAGTGTTCTTTTCAGTCACAGAAGCAGAATCACTTTCCACAAGTCCCGGAACTGGGAACGAGTCCAGGACTGAAATTGTTAGACTCTGCCTTTCTGTACCAGGCTGTTCCACCTTAGATGTGTCCTCAGTGCCCCAGGGGTGAACGCAGGCCCACAGATAGATGTCATGGATATATGGTGGTGGTCCCCGCCCTGCAGGAGGTCAACGTTTTTACCATCCAGGCTTTTAACGCCCCACAGATGGGCACATACCTCTCATGCAGAGATGATCACTTGGCACAGCTGTCTCCCAGGACTGGCACCTCTCAAGGAAGAGAATACGATCTATCCACCCTGTACCCCCCCTGTGCCAAGTCCAGACCTGGCAAGAGCAGTACTGTCTCCTCTCTCCTGGGATTTGTGCTGGAGTCACTGTTCTGCCATGCTCCGTTCAGTTGGATGTGCTCCACTGCCTTGTTCTGGAACCTGGCTCTTCCTGTGCATGCATTCTTCTTCTCCTCCTTCCTCCTCTTCTCCTCCTCCCCCTCCCCTTCCTTCCTCTTCCTCTTCCTTTTTCTCTCCTTCTCCTTCTCCTTCTCCTCCTTTCTCCTCCCTTTCCTATTTCTGTCCTTTGCTGATACATTTAATGAGTCAGTAACTCAAACATGATTGAATAATAAGACAACAGAAATACATAAAGTATTTTACTTTCTTTTAGAATATTTTGTTTTGTTTTATTTATTTTTGAGAGAGATTCAGCATGAGCAGGGGACAGAGAGAGAGAGAGGGAGAGAGGGAGACACAGGATCTGAAGACAGGTACCAGGCTCTGAGCTAGATGTCAGCACAGAGCCCAACATGGGGCTCAAACCCACGAACCGTGAAATCATGACCTGAGCTGAAGTCGGACACTTAACTGACTGAGCCACCCAGGCACTCCTCTTTTAGAATATTTTATGTTAACTCTTTCTCCATTTGGTATAAATTTTTTTCTAAACACTTTGCTTCTCAGACCCCTTGAGAATCCGATGAGCTAGTGACTCTCCAGAAACATACACATATGTGTAATCGTTGTGTCCTGTTCTTAATCACAGACCATCACTGGGGTTTAGTAACTTTCTTTATCCAAATTTCCCATGTATTGGATTGTCTTCCAATGTTAATAGCTTCTCACTAATCTGTTCATCCTGTCAATCCATGTTTCTTTCCTTCAGTGTACTATTTAAATAGGATGACACAGCTTTGAGCACAGTGTGATGGGCACATGGAGGATTGAACAACCGACTCCACTCTGGGATCAGAGAAGTTTGCAAACAGACGGTGATGACCTTGGAGCTCAAACCCAACCAATAACTCAAAGTCTCCCAGACAGAGTAGAGGGAGGAAAAGACCCCCAGTTGGATGGATCAGCGTGTGCAAGGGCAAGAGGTGCAGACAATTCAGAGATGCTTTGACGAGAAGGGGCCTGGGGTGCGGCTGGAGCAGTAGAGACATCCTACACATGAATCTGAAGACCATTTTACCCTGGAGTTGTCTGCCTGAGTCAAGTCCTGCGTCTCCCACTCACAACCCGGGTCACTCGCTGACCCTCCTGTGCCTCAGTTTCTTTATCTATAAATGCTAGGCATTAAGGTGACTACTGAATTGGGCATTGTGGGGGAGGGGGGTTGAGCGAGACCCTGTGCAGTTAGGTAGTGGCAGTTGTGCCTAGCATGCGGTAATGGCTCAATGAAGGGTAGCTATTTCATTATGATCATCATTATTAAAATTAGTGAGAGATGGGAGGACTCCAGTCCTGTTTGCCGCTGAGAGACTTCCTTGGGGCTCCTGGGCTTCATCCTACGAGGCTGTGAGTTCTTGGGAGAGAAGGTGATCGAGGAGGAGATGGAGGCAGGGAGGACTTGCGGGAGACATCAGCCTTGCTTGGCTGATGGGAGGTGGGCCAGCCAGCGAACAGTGGAGGAGAATCAGTCCTCTTTCTGCAGGAGGCCAGGGCCAGGCAGGCTTTGGTGGCAACTCACCGGTGGCATTTTACCAGCTTTGGAGATAGTCAAGGTCGGGGAAAGTAAATTCCACAGGGGATGGGATGCAGGGAGCAGATAAAGCATCCCAACGTGAGGCGCATCGTAAATCCCTGTGCCATGTGCTGAATGTACAAGACCCGTGCGCCCCCCCCCCCCCCACCAACACACACAAATGGCAAACCCAGCGCAGGCCCACATCAGTCCATGAACGCCCGCAAGCGCACACGTCCGCACACTCAGAGCACACGTACTCTGCTGAAGTATCCCGGCCCCCAGGACTGGCCCCAAACTCTGGGATTTGGAACCAGGCAGTCTGGCCTCAGAGTCGGTGATTCAACTCCCCGCTCGCCCCCACCCCCGTAAGTGAGGTTGCGTGTGTACCGCGGGGCACTGAGCACACAATTGTTTCAGGGAGTGCGCACCTGTGTGTATGGGATGCTGGGAAAATGCTGTGTGTGTGTGTGTGTGTGTGTGTGCGTGCGCGCGTGTGCGTGCGCATGCATGTGCGCGCATTCTACAGGGTGTATATGTGGGCAGGCACGTGTGTGCTGCTGATAGTTTTCGCACACACATGTAAATGTGCTCACACATATGTATCTACCACTGTCCCTGTGAGTGTGTGCTTCTGCGGCACGCATGCACCTTTGGGGACGAGGTGTGGATCTGCACCCGGTGATGGGGGGGTTAAGCAGGGCCCCCTATAGAGCTATAAGGGAAGCATACGTCCTCCCGGCAGCCTCCTCCCTCTTCCTCCCACACCCCTCTTCTCCCCCACCCCTCTCACCCCTGCTGTATGGCTGCAGGTCCTCAGTCAGGGAGGAGGAAGGCAGCCTGGTGGGTGAGTCTGCATTCGATGCTGCTCACTTGTGTTTTCCAAGCCGGGGTGCAGTTCTGGGAGTGGGGTAGGAGTCAGTAACCCCTGGGGACATGTGAGGGGGGGCAGAAGGGCTTCCTGGGGCTGCTCATACTTCACAGGTTGCATTTCGGGGGGCACATACGAGACTGCCCTGTCGAGACACGGCTGTGGTTCTGGAGAGAGGCCTCCAGCCATGACTTCACCGGAGCTGTGGATGGAAGAGACTGGAGACACCACCCCTCAGGAGCTGCGTGTGAAGCCCGGAGCTGAAAACCTTCTCTGGCCATTTGGAGCTCCAGGGCCTTGGCTGAGGCACGCCCGCCTCCCAGACTCGCCATCCTGCTCTGGGATAAGAAACCACACGAGCACCCATGATTTCTGTCTCTGCTGGTCCACCCCTGTCCAGCTTGGATTTCCCATTGTGGACACAGCCTCCCTCACCCTGAGCCAGTGGGACCTGAGCAGTGCTGACCCCAACCCCCAACATCAGCAGTGAACTTGAGACCCAGGTGTGGCCAAGCCCACCTTCCATCCTGGATGCTCTGATTGGCTGT
>NC_043711.1:93984459-93997673 GCF_006229205.1 Suricata suricatta | reverse complement strand
AACCACACGAGCACCCATGATTTCTGTCTCTGCTGGTCCACCCCTGTCCAGCTTGGATTTCCCATTGTGGACACAGCCTCCCTCACCCTGAGCCAGTGGGACCTGAGCAGTGCTGACCCCAACCCCCAACATCAGCAGTGAACTTGAGACCCAGGTGTGGCCAAGCCCACCTTCCATCCTGGATGCTCTGATTGGCTGTAGGATGGACATGTGACCCAAAATGGGCCAATGAGAGCCTGTCCTGGGGCTTTGGGTGGATCTGGTGGAGAGAGATTGCGGGGGTAGGTGCAGAGGATGTGACTGCAGGGCCGGTGGGAGGGAAGCGGGGATCTGCTGGCCGTCATCTTGGTCTCCCCATCGAGACACCCTGCCTGAGAGGGACGCTAACCCCCAGGAAAGCAGAGCCCTGAGAGGGAGAGGCACCGAGTCATGACTAAGCTGTTGGAGCCCTGGACACTCGCGGGTGGCGGCCCAGCTCACCTGATGTTAATTACATGAGCGAATCCATTTCCGTTTTCACTTAAATCTGTTTGAATTGAGTTTCTGTCACTTGCAACCAGAAGAATCCCAATGAACAGAGCCCACAGGTTGCCCTGGGGACCTCCAAGCGGTGGAACAGGCCGACCCGTGGGAGGGGGGCTGCTCCAGGAAGGCTGTGTCCTTGCTACCCAGGGACCAGACAGGATGGGGCAGGGGAGGGAGGTTCCAGGTGAGGGAGGACTGTGCTGCATCCCCTCTTCTGCCCCCAGGAGAGCCCCCTGGGGCTTGGCGCTCCGCTCACAGTCCCTGTTTCCGTGGAGTGCACAGGTCCCGCCCGGTGGGCCCAGCCAGGCCCAGTAGAGTGGCTCTAGACAAGGAGAGCCAGCAGCGGCTTCTAGAATAAGGGGCGGTCTGAGGGGCATGAAGGAGGAGACATAGGTAGGGTCCACATTACATTTACATGAATACAGTTGCCTCCTTTTGATTTCGTGTCTAGTTAGCTCAGCACCTGTGGTGGCATCTGCTTTCCTGCAGGATACTCGCCCTTTCCGTGCTGCTTCCGGCTTATATCCAGGATCCAGCCACTCCTCCAGCCCCTCCCCGCCCCATCGCTGCCCTCGGCGTCCATGGCACCACCTCCTCTCTCCTTCCACCCTCTTCAGTCACAGACTCTTCTCTGTACAGCATCTGGGAGATCCTCTTAAAACCCAGGTCAGGAGGGCACCTGGATGGCTCAGTCAGTTAAGCGTCTGACTTCAGCTCAGGTCATGATCTCGCGGTTCATGAGTTTGAGCCCCGCGTCAGGCTCTGTGCTGACAGCTCAGAGCCGGGAGCCTGCTTTGAATTCTGTGTGTGTCTCTCTCTCTCTGCTCCTTCCCCGCTTGGGCTCTGTCTCTCTCTCACACAAAAATAAAATAAACATTGAAAAAATAAAAATAAAAAATAAAACCCAGGTCTGATCGCATCCCCCTCTGTTCAAGTCTCTCCAGTGGTTTTCATTTGGCACAGAGGGAAGTCCAAATTCCTTACGATGGCCCACAAGGCCCTGCATGATTGGCACAGCTACCTGGGCTCAGGCCAACCCATCTTTGGCCCCAGGACCTTTACATGGTTGGGTGTTTTGGGGTTTTTTTCCCTTTTCTTTTCCAAGAATTCTCTCCCTTGGGCATCCACGTGACTCACCTTCAGTTTTCACTCCGACTGGCATCTTGTCAGCGAGGCCCTGCCCGGCCGCCCTGACACCACACACCCTGTCCTGTCCTGCTTTATGTTTTCCATGGCACCATTGTCGTGATTATGACATAATTAGCCACGCATTCTCTTGCTGTCTGTCTCCCTCTCTGGGATGTCAGCTGCAGGAGGAAAGTCGCCTTCTTTCTTCACCAGCGCATGTTCGGTACCTAGCATCGTGCCTGGCCCGTGGTGGGCACTTTTTAGGAATATGTTGAGTGAATGAATGGCTTCTCCTTTCTGGGCACAGTACCCTGATTGTCCTTTGGGAAACTTCGCCATCCACTCTCAGCTCACGATGGACGTATCCAGGGCCACTGGGTACACACGGGCTGGGGTACTGCAGGTGGGCACTGAAATCTTACCCACCAAGCCTGAGCTCTGGCATGAGGCTGCTTCTCCCAAGAGGAAGGGGCACCTTTCCTAACTGGCACCAAGGCAGTACATGGGTATCCCTGGCCATGAGAAAACCTTCCACCTTCACTAGGGTTGGGTCAGAGACGGGCATGTGACCAGGTTGGTCCAGTCAGGTGATCCTCCTGCATTGCTGGACAGGTAGGTGGCTTCTCCCTGAGGGAAGGAAGAGGTGCAGAAAAATGCTGCAAGCTGGAAGGAAAGGACTGGAGTCCCTGGATCCAGCCCTACCTGAGGCCCACACCACTCTTGGGACCTTTTAGACCCATGAGTCCATCCATACATTCCCTTTTTGTTTACATCTCTTGAAGTTAGGCTTCCTGTCCTTGCAATTTTAGGCTCTCTTCTGACCTTTGAGCGGGGAGAGTAGTGGTACCCCCTCCCAGGGCAGCCATGAGCATTGGATGAGCCTTGCCTTTGAAAAGCAGCTGGCCATTTTAAAATCCTTTATGCATATGATGAGCTTCTGGAGGTGCTGCTGGGCGCAATCACTTCACTCTTCCTCTCCCCTGGGCTGCTCCCCCCGGGGGTCCAGACCCCTCCCCAGGGCAGCCCCCACCCCTGCCCCAAAGCGGGTGTTGGCTCCTCGCAGCTCCTCTCTTAAAGCTGAATGGTTTTCTCCTTTCCCATTCTTCATCTTGAAAAATGGCAAATTGAAGCACTTAATTTTCCTCCTCCAACCCAATTAATGTGGACGTGCTCGGCGCCGATGCGCAACTGTGAAAGGCAAGTCATTTATATCAATTAGCAAAACTAACATGAGCTCACGGCTGTCGGCAGACTCCAGGAGAGGCTGTCCTCCAAGAAGGGAAGCCAAGTGGGAAGTCCAACAATGAAGACCCCACTGGGGGTGTCTGGGTGGTGTGGGCTTTTGGGGACCATTAAGATTGCATTGTGACAATACTTCTGAGTGGACACTGGTCCGGCCACCCTCCTTCTCATGGTGTCTCCATGCGAACGTGTCCAGGGAACGAGAGAATTTCCAGATGCAGCCACGTCTCACTTTATTTTATTTATTTATTTATTTATTGAGAAACAGATAGAGAGCATAAGCAGGGGAGGATCAGAAAAATAGGGAGATACAGAATCTGAAGCAGCCTCCAGGCTCTGAGTTAGCTGTCAGCACAAAGCCTGATGCGGGGCTCAAACCCACGAATGTGAGATCATGACCTGAGCCGAAGCCGGATTCTCAACCAACTGAGCCACCCAGGCACCCCACCACATCTCACTTTATGCAGGGGCTTTGTTCCCTAAACCTTAATGTGGATCCCACACAATCGAGCTGGAATTATGAGTTTATCTCCACAGAGTATCTGAGCTTCCCACATGCCCTGCTAGCCTGTGCCCTGTCATCCATCCTGGCACTTCTGGGTCACTAGAGCTGCCTCCTTCTTGGCCTCCAGTGTCCACTCTCACCTTCCCAACCCATGTTCACCCCTGCAATCAGAATAAGTTTTAAAAATATAAATCAGTCATGTCACTATTATACTCTAAAACTGTCAGTGGCTCCCTATTGTACTTAGAATAAAATCCAAACTCCCCATCACAGCCTCCACCACCTTGCAGGTTCTGGCCCCTGCTGACCCTTTGGGCTCCTCTCTCTTTACTCTCCTCCAGCTCTTTCCACTGCAGCTGCACTGAGTGCCTCCCACTCGCCAAGCTTGTTCTTGCCCCAGGCCCTTTGCACATGCTATCCCCCCGACATTTTTTCCCCTGGCGATTCCTTATCATCCTTCAGATCTCAGCTCACATGTGACTCCCCACACCCAGACTGAAGTCACTCTCCTCAGCTACTGTTTATCCCTTTCACATTTATTCAAACTCAAACGTTAATGGAGCACCCACTGTATAGCAGCCACTGCCTTGTGTTGAGAGTACAGACAAAACCCTCTGCATCCCTTGCACTTGCCCTTGGTCCTCTGGGGACCAGACACATTGTAGAGGGATCTTTTGTTTTAAAAACTTTTGGTGTCTAACTGGGGACTCCATCTACTCAGTGAGGCTCTTACAGAATTACGTATGGGTGAGTCAGGCGGAGAAACGTTGCTCACAGGAATTAGAGGAAGCAAAGAGAGAGAATGACGGGACCCATCTGCAGAGCGCTGGCCTGGGGCCTGGTCGACGGGCCATCTGAGCGGGACAGAAGCAGTCACAGCGCCTGGTACCAAGAGCATGCTGAGCAAAGGCTTTTGTTTCTGATGCTTGAGATTTGTTTTCATTGGTAGGAAAGGAACTGCCGTGAGGACACAGGCAGGCCTGGGAAAGAGTCCCTGTGCTCCTGAACACACGTTCCGTTTGAACAGGGGACCAAGAATGACAGAGATACAGTAAGAAAAATGTCAGCTGGTGACAAGTGCTGTGGAGAAAAGTGAAGGTCGGGAGGGGTGAGGCCACCGTGAGAGAGTGGGTGGTCATGGTGGGCTTCACAGAGGAGATCGGGGGAGCTGGCCGAGCACGGGGGCCCCGGGAAGGACAGGGTGGGTGGGTAGCGCATCTGGTATGCTGGAGGTGGCATGGCTGGAGCAGAGGGAGCCAGGGGGAGCTGGATTCAGGGGGCAGAGGGACGGGGCAGGACACACGGCCATGTTCATTGAGAGGACTGCAGCTTGTCTTCTGAGTGAGGTGGGAACCACGGAGGGCTCTGTGCGGGGCGGGCATGGCCCGACGTGGGCTTTCATGGGATTGCCCTGGCTGGAGTGGAGAGCGGGCTGCAGGGGGTGAGGGCAAAAGGACACAGAATGGTCAGGGCGGTACAGTCAGTGGTGCAGGCGAGATGCCTTAGGAACAGGTGACAAGGTACAGATGAGGGGCCTCATGCTTGATCCTGAGTAATCTGGGGGAAGTAGGAAGTAGGCAAGAGGACACAGAGAAAGCCTAGACTCTCCCTGGGTTTTGAAAAGCCCTCGTGGGCTCTCTGCTCTGCAGGGCCCTCAGAGAGATGTGTGAGCTCACATATCCACTCATTCATTCACTCTGGAATCCATTCATTCATTCCAAACCTATGAGAGGCTTTGAATCCAGATGCGCTTCATTTGGTTCATGCCTTTACCACTTCCTGTCGGGCATCTTTAACCTTTGAGGGCCTCAGTTTCCACATCTGTAAAATGGGGAGCTTCACAGCACTTGCCGCTGAAGGGGACAGTGGGACAGCCCATTAGAGTTCAGCACAAAGCAAACCTTCCATACGCTGGCTTTTGTCTTCCTTCCCCTCTCCCTCCCTCCCAACCGTCCATCTGCTCTCCCTTCCTCTGGTCTTTATCTCACCTGATTAGACTAGAGTTTCCAAGAAAGCAGTGACTTTTATCTATTTTCTTTTGGGGTGTGTTATTGTATTCAGGGTTTCCTCCCCAGTGCCTAAAACCTTGCTTAGAGCATGTGGTCCATAAATACCTGTTGGATGAAGAATTCCCTTGAGCTCTGAGCAGATGGAAAGCACCTCCTCAGGGCATGGGGGTGAATTCCAAATTCCAGGGAAGCAGATCAAAGTGGGGGCAGCAGACACATCTATAGGGACCTTGTTGTAAATTCTTAGAGGCCCAACAAATGAGCATTAATGAACTGTCTAACGTCTTCTTTAGCTCATATGCAAGTTGTAGGTCAAATTTATGGGCCAGAGAGGAGTTGTATTTCTAATCTGGTCTATGTAACTTTTATTACATTGGGACCCATTGTGTAATGACTATGCTTTTTAATGTATGTGTGTCTAGGAGCGAATTTTTATTTGTTTCAACTATTTATGAAGATCTAGCCAGGCATCCCTCTTTGGGAGTTCATGGCCAACACAACAACACAGCCTTCCCCCTTCATGAGCCATCACCAAGCCCCGCGGCAGGCGTCCACATGTGTGACTCCAATGCATCCTCAGGGCATCCCAGTAAAGAAGGGTCTGGTTACTATTACCACTTTATAGATGAGGAACTTGAAGAACAGAGGGGCTGAAGTTTCTCCCAGGGTCACACAGCCCTTAAGAGCAAACCTGGACTTGACCCCAGGTCCCACCTGACTGCCTCCAAAGCCCAGGCTTTGAATCGACCTTGGCCACTATCTTGGGCCAGCTGAATGATCCCTAAACAGCCTCCTAAATTCTAAAAAGACAAGTATATTTATCCATGTGAATAAGAGACTTAATGTTTATTCCAGTCTATATGTTAATTTTGTGTCATATTTATGGTTCTAGAGACTTACCTTTTCATGTATACGTATAGATTTTTATTATACCAGGGGTCCTTGGTATAATGAATGTTTTACAAGACTTAGACTATAATTTCATTACTTTTCAATATTTACAGAGGTTCAAAGTTGTAGCTTTGCTTTTACGGGATACCGTGACATAACACGGTCCTGTCTGTGACTTATGAAGTGAAGCCCTGGGTGAGGAACAACCCTGAGGAGAACCCTGGGTTTTGGGGGGCCGTGAGCAGTGTTCTGACCACGTGGGGAGAGGCAGGACAGTAAGTGGAAATTAACCCCAGGGTCGGGGAGTAGTGGGCGCTGATCAGGGCTCGGAGAAGACCTGTCCGGTGAACCAGGCACGGCAGAGGAGGGCTTGGAGAAGAGGTCTGACCGGTGGGTGGGGCCTCAGGAGACAGGATCTGGGGACAGACCCTCCCCGGGGAGGCCCTGTGATGCTCCCACAGGCTCTCTTCCCTCTGCAGATGCTGCGATTGGCGTCCCCAGGCTCTCGCTGTTATTTCCTCCAGGAGTCTTCCCCAGACACTTGTGGAGAAACGGGAAGGACAGAGCATAAACCCACCGAGGGTTGACGATCCTCTGCCCAGAGGAGGGAGAGTCTAAATAAATGTCTTGTTCTAACTCACAGGTGTCGGCAGGGGAACTGAGGTGGGCCCTGGCTCCGTGCTGGGCTCCACTGACAGCTCCTCCCAGGGGACTGTGTCTTGTCACTGGGAAAAGGTTCCCGCCATCAGGAAAGGAGACCAAAGGGTGTGTGTGTGTGTTGAGAGACGGTAGGGTTGTGCCCATCTGAACACACCATATTCACCAATTCATTCATTCGGAGAAGATTTACTGAGTACCTGCTATGTACCTGGAATTGTCATACCCTTAAGGTCGAGCGGTTTAAATGGTCAACAGGACTGCCTGAGGCTGTGCTGACAGCTCAGAGCCTGGAGCCTGCCTTTGGATTCTGTGTCTCCCTCTCTCTCTGACCCTCCTCTGCTCATGCTGTCTCTCTCTGTCTCTCTCAAAAATAAATTAAAAAGATTAAATGGTCAACAGGAGACAGACCACTAAGTACGGTCCACTAACAGCCAATGGAGTTAACTTTATGATGACATAAGAGTAATGAGGGAAAATAACAGGGAATGTGGTAAAGATTCATGCGGAGCGGAGGTACTTCCCCCCTGCACGGGAGGGCTGTGTGAGGAGAGGAGATGGGACACGTAGGACAAAGGGGAAACAGGTGGCCCAGGCCTCGAGGGGAGCTCAGGCTACAGCACTGATGCTGAGTCAGGTGGGGAGCATGGTGGATGCTGGGCAGAGAGGTAACAAGAACCGATTTACACATTTAAAGTGTCACGTTACCCGTACGGGGACAGTGGGTTGTAGTGGCCTCTGGTAGAGGCAGAAGGTCGGGGGGAGGTGTCTGCAGTGCCCCAGGGAGAGGTGACTGGGCTCCAGCTAGAGGGTGGGGGACAGGGCAGGTGGACGGAGTCAAAGCAGAAAAGCCACGGAGGTGGGGGGTGGGGGAGGTTCCAGTGGCCTAGGGACCAGGGGAGAATCTCGGGTGTGGCTTGAACACCGAGTGACAGCTCTGCCAGTCTATAGAAATGGCCTGAGCACCTGAGCCAGAGACTATGGGGGTCAGAGCTGGAGGGTGACAGAGAGTTTCCTGCCCTGTGCCCTCCCCTCCCCGGAAAAGTCCATCTCAGGTGCCAGAAGAGCCGACAGCAGGAGAGCCCACACCCAGGATGCCCTGGGCTCCCACTCCCGTGTCCTCTTTCCCCATCCGCTAGGAGGTACTCGCTGGGGCCAGAGCCCGTGTCCTGCTGGGAAACCAATGTCCTGTCCCAGCTCACCTCTGCATCTCCCCCCCTGCCTTGAGCAACCGTGAAAAGTGGCCGTGACACAGCAACACTCAACCCATGGAGGGATGGCAGGGCCAGGTTCCCCTGAAGGGTCACCGAGGCAGGAAGGAGACCCGTGGCCTGGGGAAGGCAGCAGGCACCCCTCCACCGAATCCCGGCTCAAGCCTCAGCTCCACGCTTGCCAGCTGTGGGACCCAGGGGAGTCACCTCCCCCTTCTGGGACTCAGTCTCCCTGTCTATAAAATGAGGCTTTATCGTCAGTGTTAAGAGTTCTTCCTGGCAAGCCAGAGACTCAGCTGCTGCTGGATAAGAAGAGAAAGAAGTGGATTACAGGGCAATTGGTCCCTGGAAACTGGGGGGACGAGTCAGGTTTGGAAGCTCCACATGTGGCCACCAAGTCCGACTTCCCTGGCAAGACTGCTGGGACCCAGTAATGCTGCCACGGAGCACAGACACCCCAGCTTGCACCCTGACGTGGGCCCTCCCCTCTTCCCCATCCATGTGGCCCAATCCCCACCCCATGCAGCCTAGATCTGGCCAATGAGCACCACCCTGGGGCTTTGCTGGGCTCCCTGGAAGGAGGTGTCTGGTTTCTGCTGCAGCTGCTAAGCGGGTGGTTGGACACCCAGAGCTCCCAGCCTGGTGCTGGTGACCAGCTTGTCCCCAGCTGGGAGAGCCTGTGTGAGAATGTCACCAATGCAGAGGGAAAGAAAGGCTGAGAGACCGAGCCTCTCACTGACACTGTTGGAGCTCCTGGATGTAGCCATGCCTGAAGCCATCCTGTCAATGTGTAATAAAGTGAGCCATGTCCTCTGCAGGGGCCCAGTGTCCTTAAGTGCAGTGAGTCCAGTGGAACTTATTGGGCGAGGACCACCAAAATGCTAGCTCAGAATCTCACCATTACTTTCTGTGAGCGAAAAGCCCACTTGGGCAAGCCTAACCTTCTGGAATGTTCTTCCCAATCAAAACTAGAAGAAATGCTGGGGAAGATATGGGCAAATCTAGGTTTAGCACCAAACACACCAAAGTGTATGACCACTCACTGGTTGTGTGACCCAGACCAGGCCACCTCATCCTCCTCAAGCCTCAGTGTGCTGCTGATCTATGAAATGGGGATGATGGGCACATTGATTCTGCAGAGTTAAAGGAGTCAATGTGTATTTAAAAAAAGCTGAGTACATGGCAAGGGCTTAGAAATAGTTGTGCAACCTAGTCTCTCCCTCCTGCCAGTGGCCTGGTGGCTACGGGAATGACAGCAGAGTCTGTGTCCACATTTGGTCAGTTTAACAAGGTGACACATGAGTGTGAAATTGAAATGTACCTTTTGGTCCACATCGGGGCTCAGCAATAGTTCGTTATTGTCACAATCAGTATTATCACCATGATTATCATCACCATCATCATCACCATCGTGATCGCCATCATCATTGTCATCACCATCATCAGTATCATCATCATCATCACCATCATCATCTCCATCACCATCATCACCATCATCGTCACCATGATCACCATTACCATCATTGTCACCATCATAAACATCAACATTATCATCATCACCATTACCATTGCCATTGTCATCACCATCATCACCATCGCCATCACCATAGCTATCATGCCCCCCACCATCTTCATCACCATCACCTTCACCATCACCATCACCACCATCACCACCATCACCACCATCACCATCTTCATCATCCTCATCGTCATTGGTTGCAGAGATGCATACTGACAAGCTGAACTGGGGAGGTCTGGTGCACTGACCAGAAGCATGTTGTGTGAGGGAGCCCAAGAACCTGTGGAGGTCAGGGTGGGCTTCCTGGAAGGGGCAGAACTAAAATGACACCTGAAGTTCATGGGGGACTGGGTTAGATAAGAAACGATGGAGATGATAACTACACAGCTGATGTTGAGTGATGTGCTCACCGTGGCCACTCAGTGCCAGGTGCCTGAGGTGCATCAGCTCGCTTGGCAGAGCCTGGGGAAGTGACTGTGACTGTTACCATGCAGTTTACTGAGGAGCTGAGTACCAGAGATGTTAGCAGTTCACTCAAGGTCATACAGCAGTGAAGCAAGGACTTGAACCCAGGCAGCTAGGCTCAGGAGTCCACTCTCTTCACAATGTTTACCTAACCACTCTGTGTCTCAGTTTTCTTATCTATGAAATGGGGGCAATAATGGAGTCTTTACTTAGGGTACTGAGAAAATTAAAAACATTTTTCCCATGAAAACTCTTAGAACAGTGCCTGCCATGTTAGCTGTTTTTAGTTCCTTTTTCAAAGCTGATGTATTAATTTTAAGTTTATTTATTTATTTTAAGAGAGACAGAGACAGCATAAGTGGGGGAGGGTCAGAGAGAGAGAAAAAGACAGGATCCCAAGCAGGCTCTGCACTATCAGCACAGAGCCTGATGCAGGGCTCAAACCCATGAACCACGAGATCATGACCTGAGCCGAAACCAAGAGTCAGGGGCTTAACCAACTGAGCCCCAGGTGCCCTTAGCTATTTTTAGTAATTGAGTCTTTTTTTCTGCAAGAAGGTGAAAACTTGACCTGAAATTTTGGTGTTGATCTGCTTCCTTTTCTGAGGATTTACGTGGTTCCAGGTCCAGGAGGACCAACAGAGTCCACAGGCACCGTCCTGCGTAGACATCCACCCTGCAGGCTGGGTCCCTCGGGGTTGGCTCAGGTGATGACCACGGAGATGCCCCTGTGTCTGTCCCATGCTTCTACCAGCTGGTCATTCTCTCTACTACTTCTTTGCCCCTGGGGCACATGGAAGTCACCCACAGCTCCCATGCTGTAGGATAGGAACTCCCTGCCATCCTCCAAGACCCATTGAACGGTTACCAACTCAGTCACCTGCAGGGATGAAGGGTGACCTAACTGATGAACGGGCCAGGGGTAGAGGTCAGGGCTGCAGTGAGCCGGGGTGCATGTGCTCTGTGTAGAGGGTGGCCGCTCCTCGGTCTGATAAGTCATGTGAGGGAAGGAAGGCCCCATGGAGCTTCATCATTTGCTTTTGAAGGAAGTCAGGGCTTTTGTGTGAAACCTCCTGATTTTTAAACATTGGCAAAATGGCAACTTAGAAGGCACCCAGTAGGTCAAGCATAAAATGTCTACGGGCCCGAGCTAATCCGATCCTCAGAGGCAGTTTTTCTGTGTTTGAGCCTTGCTGCCTCCCTATGCTCTACTGTGGCCAGTAGCCCAGGTCTTGGCTTTAGTCAAGGTCTATACATCCTTTGGAGACTCTGGCCACCTCCTTATGGCATTCGGCAGGGGGATTCCTTAAGGCTTATATTTCTCATGGAGGACCCAGAAAAAGCAGAGGCCTCCAGATCAGCTTGAAGGGACAACACAAAGCCACCCACCCATCCATCCACCCATCATCCATTCCACAGAAAAGGACTGAGCACCAGGTGCTGTGGGCACAGCTGCACATAAACAAATGTCCCTGTCCTTGTGGAGCTGACACGCACCAGGGGAGCCAGACCATAAGTGAAGTAACGAAGTAAGTAAAAGAAATGACATGTAGAATGGTGATAATTATGAAGGAGAAAAACAACGCAGTCAAGAAGATAGGGAGTAAGTGCGTGTGCGTACATGCTATTCTAAAGTGCGTGAACAAGGAAGGCCTCGCTGATCAGAAGACATTTGAGAAAAGACTGGGCTAGTTGAAGAAGGAAGCCACATAGCCTGGATTTCTGGAAAAGGACATTCTAGATGGAGGGAAGCAAGTGCAAAGGCCCTGAGGCTCAATTATGTCTTGCGTGCTTGTGTACTTGAGGACCAGTAAACAGGCCAGCGTGCCTGGAGGGGAGTAAGCAGGAGTATGAGGGATATGTCTTCTCATTGTACTAGGTCCTGAAGTCAGCTGCTTAAGAATCTTGATCTTCTCCTCTCTGCAGAGAACTGCTTTCCTTATTTTATCTAATATTGTAATCCCATTGTTGTACATGCAAATAAATCTGTTTTGCATTATTAGAAGAGTGAGTGATACATAAATGGGTAAGATCAGGCAGAGCCTGTGGAAGGCTGCGAGGACACCGGTTTTGGGGGGTGGTGCTGTGCAGAGGAGGGTCCCCACTAGCTGAACGTGGAGAGGGAGCTGCAGGTGACGGGGTGCAGCTGAAGGCAGGCCATGGAGGGGCTCATGGCAGTACTCAGCAGGGACATAAGTGGCTCAGATGCACCTTGCGGCTGTGAAGCAGACAGAAGTGAACGAATTCTGGTTGTTTTCAGAAGGTGAGCTGGCACGGGACGGACTTTGGAAGGTGTGAGAAAGGGAGAACCACCAGTGAGTTGTCAGAACCAAGGACCAACTGATCGGAGCCACAAAGGGACCTGCCCCCTTTACATTTTGTCACTTGGAGGACCCTGAACTGCACTACATCCCTTCCCCAGGAGCCTCCGTGTGCACTGAGGTTGGGGACAGTTTCCTGCTCAGCTGCACATGGGGAACATGGGGACAAAGGTTCAGCCCACAGTCTGACTGATGCTCACACTTGCAGAACTGGGCATTGCTGAGGGTGGGGACAGGGTCTGTTTCCTCCCTGGGGCCCCAGCACCAAGCACAGCACCAATCTGGAATGAACATAGGAGCCTCCATGTGGCACGTGTGGGCGAGGGCTGCATCCTCCCCCCCCCCCCCCCCCCCCGCCCCCACCAAGACAGGAGCTAGAACAACCCCTCACCCCCCACCCCCCAGCAGCTTGGGGAGCGACAGCTGCTGGGTAATTCCTCAGCCTCAGTCATGCATCCGCCCAACCCCATTATCCCCTGACCTTCAGGGGCTCAAGTGTCACTTGTGCCTTCTCAGAGGGGGAGGGAGAGGGAGGGCGGAGTGAGAAAAGAAGACAAGCAAACAGAAACTGCTCAGAGGCTCTGGAGAAGGCCCTCCCGCGGCACCTGTTAGGGCCCACGATGCCTGTGACAAGTGCAGGTCTACCAGCAGTTCCCCGGACACTGCGGCCTGCCTGCTGCCGGGGCCACAGCCCAGCGTCCCGGCGTCACGTGCAGCCCACAGGTGTGTGCGTGGGGCGGA
>NC_043711.1:93981722-93984359 GCF_006229205.1 Suricata suricatta | reverse complement strand
GGCACACGAGGGGGGCCTGGACAGTCAGGACCCTGGAGTCTGCTCTGCCAGCATCTTGGTCTCAAAAGTCGGCATTCTTACTGTTCGATCCTTATTCTAAGAAATTAATAGGGGCTGCAGTTTACACTCTGTGGTTTATGAACCCTGGAGGCCGGGGCACAGTTACTCCCTGTCCTGGATGCCATGCTGCTGAGGCTGCGGCCCACCGCGGGGTCACCTCCTTCTGCCCACGGTTCCCTCCCACCGCCCAGCTGACACCCCACCTCTGCCCAGAGCCACGTGGCGAGCCCAGGGGACCCCAGGGCCTCAGCCAGGGCCAGGGCCCGCCCCTAGTCTGCGATTGGCAGGCAGTGAGACTCCTGACCAATGGGTGTGAGGGGCGTGGCCCGCGTTCCCCAGAACTCTTGGTCTCCGGTCTCCGAGGTGGGATGAGCCTGCAAAGAGGAAACGGAAGCAACAGATGGTAAAACGAGAACCCGCGCACACGCTTTGTGTCCTCACCAACCTCTCTCTGTCCGTTGCTTGGTCACACGCTGTGGTCCTGCCCGCGTGGGTCCTCCCCAGCCCCCCCAACTTTGTTCCCTCCCCCTGCAGAGGCTCCTTGCGGGGGTTCCCGCCTCACCCCCACCTGCAGTTCGGCTCCCTGTGGCCCGAATGTTAAAACCCTGCTCAGGGCCCTCCTGTCCTGGGACACCCCAGCTCCGATCTAGCTCGGAGTAGAAGCTGAACCCCTCACCAGGCCCAGAGGGGGGCCGCAGGAATGACCTGCCCCCCAAACTCCTCTCTGCCCACCTGGCCCTGCCCCGCCTGCCCCTGCAGCCTCCCGACTCTGCAGGGGGTGTTCGCCAGGACTTTGTCCTGGCTCTGCCCTCTGCCAGGGCCCCGCCCCACCCCCACACCCTAGACCCCCTCCCCGGGGGTCCCCTCCAGCCTCCTTGCAACATAGCACCCCTTCCCTAGACATAGTTATTCTCCGAAGATGTATCCCAATCCAGTACAGTATTGTGTGTTTGACCATTCACTGGCTCAGTGTCTGTCTCCTGACCCTGAAATATAAACTCCACGAAAGCAGGATTTTAAGGTTCCCTCCACCCCCCACTGTCGTGTGCACACAGCGCCTAGAAAGGGCACCTGACACTTAGCAAGTATCTGCAGAGGAAGGAACCATATGCATCCTCTTGGGGTCTTCTCTCCCTGTAACCTTGTGATTTTCTAAAGAGCAGGAGGAAAGATGTAGAGCACAGCTAGAATTCATTTCAGTATTAATTCTGGAACCCCATTTTCCGTGGATAATTAAATTACTCTTTAATTACAAACAGAATATCTGTGCATTCCCTCTGAGTGAGCACGGGCAGGCATACAGGGGAGAAAAATGAAGACAGCGCTGCAGGAATGGCCAGGCCAGCGTTTCCCTGCCCCTCCCCATACCTGCACCTCGGAATCCATACGGGCTGTCCCACTGGGGCCAGTGAGAACGGTCCCTCCTTTCCTTTCTTACCCCTTGGGTTTAGGGGACCCTCCCACCAGTCATCAGTTGAACCCCTGCAAGTGCTCTCTGCTGATCTTGCTCCACGTGGGCAGCACATTTTCTCCCCAACAGCCCACCTCCTCCCCTACCCTTAAAACTGCTCCAATAGGGGGCATACCGAGTGTCCTCTAAAACAAGGAAAAGGAATCACTTTGAGGTCAGCACTTGGGTTCGGGCGGCAGTGAAGTGTCTACTGTGAGACAGCGAGCTGGCCTGACTCAGGGGGCTTCTGCCATGAGTGGAGAACCCGCCCCATTGTGCTGAGTCCCTGCAGAAAGAGAAGACCACTGACTCTTCTTTCTTGGAAACTCAGGTGTACAGTGGCATTGCCAGTGGGTGGCAGGGAGTCCCCCATTCTCCACCTTCTTGCTCCTTGGGAGATCCCCTCTTTGCACACCCATCCTGAGTCCCCTCTCGTTTGAGCGTCCAGGTGTCCAGACCAGGAGAGTCAGAGCTGGAGGGAGCCCCCCGGGGGGCACCCTCCTGGCTGCCGAACAGGTGTGGCCTGGGGACCGTCCCCAACCCTCTGGCCCCCCAGTTGAGGCAGGCTGGCCTGGCAGGCACCCCTGGGAGCCCGACGGGGCTGGTTCAGGCACTGGCTCCGCAGCGGTCAGCAAGGAGGGCTGAGCCCGGGCCTCACAGAACAGCCTGGCCTGGGCAGCGAGGGGGACATCTGAGCCGCGCTGAGCCCAGAACCGCTTTGGAGGGGATGGGCACAGATGGTGACGGAGCCCACGACAGCTCTGCCCTTCAAGGCCCACCCTCCACGCGAGCACCTTCTGTTAGTTTTCTTCTCCTTGACCCTCTGCCCCAGCCGGCCGTGTCTGGGGACGCGAGGCTCTCCACACGGCGCGCCTCCAGGACAGATGGCAGCTCCCAGGCCCCTGTGTCACATCCCGCTTGCCTTTCACATGAAAATGGGGGGAGACAGCCAGACAGATGTCCACCAAGCCAGCCTGTCCGGGCAGTGTGGACGCCTGGAGCCCCTCCGGCCCCACAGCCTCCGGACAGCGCCTCCCCGGTGCCTCGGCCCCTCGGAGCCCTGCCCCTCCTCTGCCTATAAAGGTCACGTCTGGTTTCTCCCTCCCCCACAAGGACAGGGTCACGGA
>NC_043711.1:93870917-93981622 GCF_006229205.1 Suricata suricatta | reverse complement strand
GCCAGCCTGTCCGGGCAGTGTGGACGCCTGGAGCCCCTCCGGCCCCACAGCCTCCGGACAGCGCCTCCCCGGTGCCTCGGCCCCTCGGAGCCCTGCCCCTCCTCTGCCTATAAAGGTCACGTCTGGTTTCTCCCTCCCCCACAAGGACAGGGTCACGGAGCTGGCCGGACCAGCAGCCCGGCGAGTGGGAGCAGGGCCATGGTTCCAAGGTGCCCCCCAGCCCCCCACACTCTTGGTGAAGAGCAGAGGTGGGTGTTGCCCCTGGAACAGGAAGAAACAGCCCCTGAGGAAGCGACTCCTCTGCCCCTCCCCTGCGCAGGGCACAGGCCCCCTCTGTGCTCTCACAAGACCCTGGGGCAGCAGAGAAGGGGGGAGTCACCCCACTGTTCACTCGTTTATTCAACAGATGCTGGGGGCTCCTGCTCCACAGGCGGGATTACCAGCAGTCCCCACTGCCCTGTCATTGGAGGATTCAAGAGAGGGTGCTGGGAGCTCCTGGCATGGCCTGGCTCAGGGGGTGTGGACACCAGGGTGTCCTCCCAGACCTGCGTCCCGTGGGTGTCATGGAGGTTCTGAGTAGGTCTTTATGGCACATGGAGCATGGAGTGTGGGTGGAGGCGGGGGCACGAAGGATGGGAAAGTGGGTGCCCAGAGACCTTCCTTTCCACCTGAGTGAGATCCAGGATGGCAGAGACAGACATGGCCGGCTCTGCCCCTGTCCACAGCCAGGCCCCTGGCCACGGTCCTGAACCTGCTAACCCCACTCCACCAGCCCACTGGAGCCAGGAGAGGAGGCTGGCCTCATGTTACCAGAGAGCCCGCAAGCCTCTTGCTCCCCAAGTGCCTGCAATGCGGAGAAGGGGGCTTCTCCTTCCTGACCATGGATTTTCCTCTCCCAGAATCCAGCTCGGGGCTGGGGGCTGGTCACAGCACTCCTGGATCCGATAGGCTGAAGGAGGCTGCTGGCTTAAGAACCGCCCCCGCAGCCTCCCTCCTTGGGCTCCCTGAGGACAATTGACCTCATTCTGTCCCCTGCCAACTGTCAGATTTATGGAAACAGGTCAAAAAGCGGAAGCCAGGTTCCCAGCCCCAAAGGAGACTTAACTTTCTCATCTGCTAAGTGGGCTTAGGGAGAAGGCAAGGGTTGCTCAAGACCAAAGAGGAATTTCTTCCGGGCTTGTGGGCTTGGACTGGACGTCATGGGGACAGGAAGTCCCTGCCCACCTCAGGAAAGTCTCTATTTCCAGCCTTAGTCTCTATTTCCTCACCCTGTGCTAAGTGTCCCTTATCCCTCCCTGGCCCATCTTCCCCACCACTTTACTCTCTGATGCCTCCTGACCACTCTCTGAAATTACCTTTTTCATTCACTCATTTACTTATTCTCTATTTTCCACCGGAATGTGAGCCCCATGATAGCAGGAGAACTTGCTTGTCAGGTCTAGTGCTAGATTTCCAGAGTCAAGAACAGCAAGTGCCTGGCACATAGTAGGGCTTCAAAAAATATTTGTTGTGTGAATTAATGAATTGGGAGGTGAATGAATGGGTTTTATAGGACTTTGGCCTTGCTCCCTGTCTGGACTGACTGCCCAGCACTTTCCTTCCCAGTCACTCCAGCCACACCTGCCTTTGGCATGTCTCAAACATCCTGGAATATTCCTGCCTCAGGGCCTTTGCTCCTGCTCTTCCCTCTGGCTGGCACATTCTTCCCCTAGATATTTCTCATGGCTCCTGCCCTCACTGCCTTCAGGTGTCTGTTAGAGGTGTCATGATCTCAGACCTCCTTGTCTCTCCTACCTAAATCTGCAACCGATCTCTCCCCCAGCCTCTTCAATCCTTCCTTCCCCCTTACTGCTTTCTTTCCTCCATGGCGTTTGTCACTTTCCCGCATTAATTTCTCTATTTTGCTTGTTGTCTTTCATTCCCCAAGGGGCAGAGATCACCCCCTGTTTTGTTCACTTCTATTTCCCCTGATGCCCCATAACAATGCATGCCTGGCCTTAGCAGATGCCAGTAAATATTCACTCAACAGACTAGGCAGTTGCAATAGAAAGTCAGGCAAGGGAGCGCCCACACAGGGCAGGGTACAGAGGTAGGGCTTTCTGGAGGAGCGTACTTGAGATGAGGCCAGTTGGACTGAGCGAGGGTGAGTCTTGAAGGGAGAAAATTCCAGGCAGAACCAAGTACTGAAAGCCAAACAGTTTCTGGAGCCAGGAACAGAGAAACCACAGCCTCAGGCTTGGGTTATTTTGTGCTTTCTAAGGTGCTTCGATCACATGCAGGCCGGCGACAGTTCTTTGGCAATTAATTCAATGTTTTATTCATCCTTGAATTCTTTAAAGCTGCAAATCAAACAGTCACTGGGTGCTTTGCTAACCACGTTCCGGGCTCCTGTGTTGCAAATAACTGTGCTCTTCTGCATACCAAGCAGACTTGTCTCTTTCCCGGGAAAACGAATTTCTCCTGGTGTTCATTGCTCTAATTGCATCCACAGCAAGTCCAACCAAATACGTTTCCATCACGATTTGCATTATGCAAAACCTTAATCTTCCCTAGTTTCCTAAATCACTGTGAATGATTCACAACCTCCCAATGCCAGGAAATGCACTATTTGATCTGCCAATCCATATACGTTAGATTTATTGGAGGGAAATAAAGGAGCCTTGATACTATAAACTATCAGGAAATAATCACCCATGTGCATGTGTGCCCCATAAATTTGCTGCTTAGGAGGAAACCGAGGCAGCTGACCAAGCACATGTTGCTGAATTTATGTCTTCAGCGCAATTATCAAAATGAGGAGGATGTTGGACTCCTGTGTCTGCAGACTTCTATGCTATCTGGCCCATCCCCACACTCCCTGAGCTGGGGGCGATTGCCTATAGAAGGCCCTGGAAGGACTGCGGAGGTCCAGGATGGCCGAGGGTTGTGGCATGAGCCCTCTGCTTGCTGTGTGACTTCAAGCAGGTAATTTACCTTCTCTGAGCTTTAGTTTTGTCTCGGCATTAGGAAGGTCACAGCATAACAGACCCTGTGGCTGTGAGGATGAGATGAAGTCCTGGATGGGTCATTCCTGGTCCTTCTCATGCCAGGTACTGGCCTGTGCTCTTGGGACAGTGGAGAAAAAAGGCAGGCGAGCCCCATGCCACCAGCAGCTTAGAAAGACGAGACCAGGGAGCAAACTCAGGGCCTGAAGGAGATCAGACAATGAAAAGTGAGGTGGCACATTGTCTCTACCATACCACTCACTTCTACTTGGGGTTTTCTACCGCCTGCAGCCTGAACACTCCCTCTGCTACGCTGCCCTTTACTCACGGTCCCTTCATCACAGTCTTTGGTGAGTGAAGACTCTGGAATTTACAAAGTATCAGGATGTTGTATATCTGAACTTTTTTGTATATCTGAGGTTTGGGTTATGATTCCCATTTATAGATGGGAACACTGAGGCCCAGGAGGAGGAGGAGTGCTTTGCCCAATGTCAGACACACGGCTGAGCCAGGATGGGCCCTGGTCCTGGGCTTTGCAGAGCTCTCCCTCCCCCTCCCCGCCCCCACCAACGCCACAGCCCGGAGGCCTTCTTGCCCCTCTGATCCCACGGCTTTCCCAGGCCTCTGCGCCCCAAAGAGCCACACCCCCGCCTCACTACCCTCGTACATTCTCATTATCGGGGTGACTTCCATCCCCGGACAGTCCTTGTTGACATCAGCCGGTGTCAACTAGAGATGTGTCCATCAGCACAAAGTCGTTCTTCAGATTAGGTCTCCAAGGTGGCAAGATGTAGAAGAAACGGGACAGGGAAGTTTGGGGGCAAAGTCTAATCATGGGGCCAGAGTACACGTCCAACATTCATTCGTTCGTTCAACAAATAGTTCTTGTGTGTCCTTCATGCTGGGAAGTCTGCTCTGAGCTTCGGTACAGCAGACCGGCTGTGGTTCTCGCCCTTGCGGAGCTGGTGAGCAGACAAGCAGCAATCCTAGAAACACAGGACTCAGGGCTTGATGTCTATAAAGTAATAATACCAGGGGTGCCTGGGGGGCTCAGTAGGTTGAGCATTCCACTTCGGCTCAGGTCATGATCTCACGGCTCCTGGGTTCCAACCCCCGTGTCAAGCTGACAGTTCAGAGCCTGGAGCTGCTTCAGATTCTGTGTCTCCCTGTCTCTCTGACCCTCCCCTGCTCACGCTCTGTCTCTCTCAAAAATCAGTAAACATTAAGGAAATCATACCAGGGACTGCAGCAGAGAGGACTGGTGAAAGGGAAGGATCATCTGAGTTTGGGTTCCCGAGAAGACTTGAGGCAAGGATTCAAGGGCAACAGTTTATTTGGAAGGTGGTCCAGGCAACACAGGTGAGGGAGAAGGGAAGTGAGAGACAGAAGGGAAGGCAACCAATACATGGTGGTATCAAGCAAGCAAGCACTGTGGGCACCTGGCGCTCAGTCCCGCAGGGATCTCTGCGAAGCACACGTACATACATGAACATGCATGTACAACACACACCCTACATCATCTGCGAACATGTGAGGACCTGGGGTTTCTCTCACCAGCTGCACAGAGGCACCGGTTGGGAGCCCCTCCGGCAGGGTGGTGGGCCTTGGGCTCTGCCATCGTGCGAGAGGGGCAGGGCAGCCTGTGTGGCCCATGGAAAGGTCTGAGCTTTACAGGAGGGACACTAGACAAGCTCTCGGGACCTGTGTAGAGATCGTGGGCGTGGTACCAGGGCGAGCTTCCCTCCGTCCGTCCCTGCACTCGTGCATGCAATGACCACGCACCACACGCGGTGCGGGGTGCTGGAGTCCTGGCCCTGGGCTGGCCGCGGTCCCCGTCCTCCCAGAGCCGGCGTCCTCCAGAGGAGACAGTCAGTCATCACATGAGCAAGAGGATCCAAGGTCTGACGCACCCCACGGAGGAAACAGCAAGGCCTCAGGGAACAGGAAGTGACTTTGCAGCAGATGGGGCAATCAGGGAGACCTCCGGGTGAAGGGACGAAGACCAGCTAATGGCACGGGCCCCCTCCCACGGCAACAAGGGCTCTGGGATGGCCCCTGAGGCCCGGGAGCCTGGTGTGAGGACCGGTGACCACAGGGGGAGGGGGAGCAGGGTGAAAAGGATGGGACACGAGGCCAGGGCCGAACCCTCGTCTACACCCCGAGGTGCCATGAAATGTGGGTGCGCTGTCAGAACTGGCCGGAGCGCAGGGAAGCAGAGCCAGGCCGAACCTCCTGGGCCCTGGAATGTTCTGTGCCGGAGCCAGCGTTCCCCACAGAGCGGAGGCTGCAGAGTTCACTGTCCAAACTGAGCAGGAATTCAACATCGTCCACCAGGGGCCTGAGTGTGTCTCATCACGACTCCGAGAGCAGGGGAGGTGGTGCGAGCTGGGAAGGCTTGAGAAAGTCTCTCACACACGTACACACACGACACAACACACACGCAGGTCCACACACCTGTATGCATGCTGACACACACGCATACACACACCCATACATCCGTGAGCACACACATACACACACGCACATGCACTCACACACACACACACACACACATACACACACATACACAATGCACGCACATACGCACACACAATCCATGAGTGAGATTATCATTTAAGAACCGCCGTCATCAGAGGCCCTTCTGCAGCAAACGTGTCTTGCTGGGATCTGAAATGTGGACAGAGGCCCGGTTCCTGCAGAATCAGATGCCACTTGGCCTCCGCAGGAGTCAGTGACACCAAGGGACCATTCCCCTGAAAGGAGATCCTGGAGAGAGTCAGCTACAGGCGCCACGACCCTCCGGGGGAGGGGGGGAAAAGAGCAGCCCAGCCTCCCTGGCCATGTGCTTGGAAGCGCAGAGTCCACCGTCCACGCGGACTGGGCTCCTGAACCCTCTGGACACTGAGGGAGTGTCTGCCCGGTGGGCACCCACGGCGGCAAGTCCAGGCCCCCAGGGACTGGGGCCCATGTGACCCGGTCCTGCCAATGAGCTGTGTGCAGTGACCGCCGTCCCTGGTCCCCAGGGCTGGGCGCTCACCCGGCCTGCCAGGCGCCCTGGCCAAACTCCTTCTTTGTGCCCAGGCCCTGGTGACGCAGGGGCGAGGCAGCTCTGTCACCCGGGTCGCAAGGGAGTAGCCCCCTGAGCACAGCTCCCAGCCCGCCCTCTGTGCACCTGCGCTTTGAGCAAGAAACCCGCCTTCCTGGGCAGGGCCTCTTCCTGGGGGGCCGTCTGCGGGGCAGCACCACCCAACCCGACCCCACTGTGCATCGGGGTGTTCAGGCTGATGCGCCCCAGAGAGGGACCGCTCCGTCACCAGGCCCACAGGTGCCTGGCCTTGTGCTCCTCCGTGTAAGGAACACGATCTGTGATGAAAGTGCGGGTGGTCACTCCTCCTCGTTTACGGCAGGAGCAAGGAGTAATACAGTGAGATTCCCTGCACCTGAAGATGCGGTTCGCATTGGTTAAGCACTTTAAGGTGAGGCCTCACAGTTACGCTGGGAAGGAACTGTTGTTATTTATTCCCATTCGACAGAGGGGAATGCTGAGGCTCAGAGTGGCCACGCAGGTACGTAGGCCCATCCAGCCAGTAAATGGCAGAGCTGGCGTTTGAACTAAGGCCCGACTGACTCTTGACTTGGGGTTCATGCTGACATCCCCCCAGGGCCATGGCGCCGACCCCCAGGGCTGGAGCAGGACATGGGGTGCAGGTGGGTCCTCCCCTCTGAGGGCGCTGGCCAGGGGCCCTGGTGTCCAAGCCCTGCTCCTGCAGCTTCTGGTGGCCAGGGGACACCCCCAGGCAGAGGCTCTGGGTGGTTGAGAAACCCAGCCCTGCGGGTCCAGCCTTCCTCTCCAGGCCTCTCTGTCTGACATGGAGCCTCTTTAGAGTAAACCGCATTGATTCTGCCTAATTAGCTCCTCAAATGCATTCACCAGTTATTTTGGGAGCTGCATCCTCACAAATGAACCTCTCCCAGGAGCATTCAGGTGGAAATACAGATAAACACACTGCTTTGTAAAATAAATGGACACAATTTGTCCCCTGGGCCAGGCTCTCACAGACCCCGGGCCTCCCTTTCACAAAAGGCTTGACTCAGACTTAAGGAGTTCTCTCCAGATGAGGCACCTGGAGGGCAGAAGAGAAGTCCTGGTCGGTCCCAGTGCCCAGCAGAGGCTTCTCCTCTGCTCCGCGTCCGCCCCAGCCCCACCCTGTGAGGGACACGCTGCTGGGAGCCCCTGCTGCAGACAGGGAAACTGAGGCACGGGAAAATCAGTGGGAGCCCAGGAAGTCCAGCCACAGATCTCAGGCACTTGATCAAGAGGCCCCATCCTTCGTCTGCCCCCTCCCCCCATCCCCAACCTCAGGTCCGAGTGCGCCTGGAATTGGCATCCGTGCAAGTCTCGTGTTCCAAACAGCACCGTGTAAAGTATTGGTCCACTTCAATGGGTCAGCCAGCCCATGGTCTTCATAACCCTGTCGTCTCCATTTTTTGGCAGCCCCCCCAAAAGGGAAGCCCCCTCACTGACCGACCCTGCCCTCTATGGAGGCGTCTTCTATTCAACAAGCGGCTGGTGGGACTGAAGGCTGGGACTCAGGACCTGGGACCGGGCGTAATGTACCCAAATCCCAGCTCCGACGCCTCTCCACCATGTGACCCTGGGGGAACCCTTCACCCCTTCACCTCCCTCTTCTATACAATGGGAGGGAGGTGAATCCAGTGCCCCTCACTGGGCTGTTGTAGGAACAATGAAGTGACACATTTGTGTGAACGAGGTGACATGTGAACATTGGGTCCGGTACATAGTAGGTGTTCAATTAACGCTACACATCATAAGGACCCTTCAGTCCCAGATGGGCACGGGAACCCCTCCCACCTGCCAGTGTGGAGGGGGGAGGCTAGCTTTGCTGCTATGCCCATCATGCAGGGTCAGGCCGGGTCAGATCATCAAGCTGGACCCAGTTGAAACAGAGGAGGGGTGTGTGGGTGAGGGTGCCAGAGTGTTCCTGGCCCTTTCTATAGCCGAGTCTCTGCAGACAGGATCCAAGTCTGGCTTGGCTGCAGACACAGACATGGCGCCCCTCCCGGGCCCTCCCCAAGGCAGTAGCTCCCAACCCCCACCCCCAGCCCCTGACAGCAGGGGGTGTGATGGACAGAGGGTGCTCTGCTGCCCACACCCAAGCCCCTGCCCCTTTCCTTACGGGCTGTTCCCCATTAGCCTGTGGCTCCATCGTCCTTGAACGTAGCCACACACCATGGAAACAAGTCCCACCTGCCAGGGCCATTCCTGTGTTCTTTCCCAAGGAACTGTTTGAGCCAAGAGCTGGAGAAGAAAGTGGCAGGTCTGTGTGGCCCCACAGGGCTGCCCTTCTCCAGCCTGCTGGCCTGCAGGGCTCCTGTCCCTGGAACAGCTCCTTCCCCCCTCCATTGTCATGGCATCTGAAAAGCCCCCATTTGTCACCTCCACAGCTCTAGGGGGTGCTGGTGAAGCACAAATAGGTAACCAGGGGAGGGCCTCCCCATCACCCCTTGGCTCCTGAGGGCTGTGAGGCAGGTGTCCCTCAGCAGGGAGCGGGGGCCAGAGGAGGGGGACAGGGGATGGGTAGGCTTTGATTGGAGAGAGGACGAATGGGCAGGAAGGATCTGGAAAGATCTGGAGGCTGGGCCCAGGGCAGCAGGGATGGGCTGCATGGTGGGGGTGCTGGGGCAGCCCAGCCCTGGGAACCTGGGCCTGGAAAGTGCTGGAAGGGAAAGAGCAGGGAAAATAGCAGGAGGACATGGCCGTGCCCTCCCCGCAGGCTGGGCAAGGCTGGCTAAGGCCCGCCCAGGAGCGGGCTGACCTGGTGGGACTGGACCTTCCGCTGAAGCCCCCATAAATTCTAGGAAGAGAGACAGAAGAACTAAACACTGCATTCAGGGGAGAAGGGTGGGAGCAGGGAGACCAGTGAGGAGGGCATCAGAATATTCTAGGTAAAAGATGATGGTTTGGATCAGGGAGGTAGCAGCAGATGTAGGGAGAGGTTTCCCAGTGGCCAATATCCAAAGCAGGAAAGATCGGGATAGGGAGAGAAAGGAACCATTTTTCATGGGCCATCTCTTTCAGGGAGAAAAGATTTTCCCAGAATATTCCCGGGGTAGGGCTCTTGTATCTCATTGGTCCGAAGCAGGTTAATGTCCACCAATCACAAGCAAAGGGAAAGGATCCCATGGTTGGGCAGGAACCCTCATTATTTACCCCTGGGCTGGCCTCAGGAATATGGGGGGAAACGGGTGCATTGTCCAACAGGGGGCAAGGCTGAGGGGAGTTGACTACACCCCATTGGCAATAAGTACTCCCTATTGTGAGGCCGCAGATGCCCAAGTTGCTGTGCCTGGGTTTGACTGTCCCTGAAAGATATGTACAGAGAAAGAGAGAGACACCCTCTGTTCTGGTCCAATGGAGTCACATCGTTGTAAGCTCAGTATTTGTGTAGAATTCCTCCACCTCTGGCCCCCCGTCCCAGGGCTGAAAATCCCCGTTAGTCTCACACCTTCCAGTAGGACCATGAATGCCTTATTTTGGAATTCATTCGAGAAACAGCTATGGAGAATAGAGAAAAATAAAAGTCTATGAACATTACAATTCTATAAAATTCAAAAAATCATTTGCCACGGCTGCCCACCCAGCAGAGAGAACATCCCTGTTCCATCCCGTGTGAGTGAGTATTCGTTGGCCACGGCACTGCAGTGAAGTCCTGGTGCTCCTGCTGTCTCTCCCCTCCTCCTGATCCGGGGTCAGGACGGGAGTGGTGGCCTGGGGATGCCCTCCTCTATCTGCCTTGGGTGGAGCTGACCCCGGTGTTGACAGAATACCTATGACTAGCCAATCAGAGAATTTGTATTATTCCCTTCACCATCATGATTGGTTCATCACAGGACACATGACTCAGGGCTATCCAATCAGATTCAAGGAGAGACAATTCCAATCTCACTGGAGGAATTCGAAAAAAAGGCTCTCCCCTCCCTGCTGGGTTTAAAGATGAAACTGACAATGGGCGAGTGGCTGCGGGGGGGGGGGGGGGGGGGGGGGGGGGGGGGGGGGGGGGGGGGGGGGGGGGGGGGGGGGGGGGCGGTCTTGTCCCCTTGTGGATGCTGAGCCCGCAGCCAACAGAGAAAGAGCCCCAGTCCTAATTCCATTGTTCAAGGTTCTAGATTCAGCTGAAGGAAGACAACCATTGCTATTTATGTTTAGCTGAACAGATCCCACTTGGGGATGGCTTCACAGACACACGGTAGCCTGTCACACTGTCCAGTCCTGTCACATTCTCTGCCTCCCTTCTCTGGTGAGAGTCAGCCTCGCTGGAGGGATCTTCTGGACCACCGGTTCAGAGCACAGACCAGGAAGCCAGACTGTCGTGTTGTGCCCAAGTTTTTAAAATCGCCCCAAATCACCCTGAAACAAACACCAGAGACTGCTAGGGAGACCGAGTCACGCCTGCAAAAGCAAAGGGCCTTTATTGCAAGCTTAACCTCGGGCTCACAGTGCCCAGCCGACCCGCTGGCCACGTGGAGAGAGCCCCGAACAAAGGCAGGGCAGGGCCTTTTATACCTTTGGGAGGGGGAGTTACAGGAAATGATGACCGGTGTACAGTGATCCAATCCATGCCCCCCCATCAATACTGGCAGTTGTGGAAGCCAGTCACACCATCCAGAGCACTGACCAATCAGAGTGGGCCCAGGACGCCCCACGTGGGGTGTGACTAGGCCCTCCTCTAGGAAGGTCAAAGGTAATGGCCGGCCTTCCCCGATTGGGCGCTGCAGGAGTTGTCCCTCCTTAATGTGCGCCCTTTCAGGAGAAGCTGGCGCGTTCAGGGGAAGGCTGGATCGGACCTCCGGCCGGCCGGCGGGGGAACGCCCCCCCCCCCCCCCCCCCCACGGCCACCCGGCGCCTCTCCACCGCGGAGATGTGCCCGACCGGCTCCAGGAAGGTTGGGACGGCCCAGTGGTGAGGGCCGGATCGGACCTGCATCCTTACAGTCGGACTATGTAACCTTGGCCAAGATATTCACCTGTTCTGTGTCTCAGCTTCCTCCTCTAAAGAAACAGGATAACAGTACCCACTCTGTAGGATTTTTGTGAAGGAATGAGTTACCTCATCTAAAGCACTTAGTGCAGGGCCAGGCCCATAGTAAATGTTTTATTTATTTATTTTTAATGTTTATTTATTTTTGAGAGAGAGACAGAGTGTGAGTAGGGGAGGAGCAGAGAGAGAGAGGGAGAGAGAGGGAGACACAGAATCAGAAGCAGGCTCCAGGCTCTGAGCTGTCAGTGCAGAGCCCAATGTGGGCCTCGAACCCACAGACGGCCAGATCATGACGTGCGCTGAAGTCGGATGTTCAACCGACTGAGCCACGCAGGCGCCGCAGTAAATGTTTTAAAGAATGCTTAGCCTCCCGAAGCAGAAGCTTCCCCACAGCGGTCTCAGTCTTCATGCCAGTGGGAAGGCCGACCGAAGAGCAGTGGGAAAAGGAGTGGCGTGTGCTGGTCCCAGGCTCCTGCAGGAGGAACCGCCTCTGTGGCATCTCACGCTGCAGGCAAGGCTCAGGGGAGCTAACTGATCGGGTGGCTCTCACACCGAGCAGGAAAACACTGCCCGGCTGCTTCCACAAGAATTCAAAACACAAACACAAGAGTCAGGTGTGAAACGGACATAATAATACGTAAGAATATCACCTCGTTGGAGGATTAAATGAATGGTATAGGCAAAGCCTGGCATCTGTGACCGGTATTGGCTGAGATGATCATTATTATTCCTTCATTAGAGTATTATTGTCTTCCGTAAGTCTATTCTTAACGAACTAATTCTAAGTGAATGGATCGATTCTCTCCCCCTTCAATCGGTCACCAAGGATGGCGGGGCTGTGTGCTGGGCGGCGGCTCGAGGTGTAGGTGAGTTGAGCTGACCAGACTTGTCCTCCCAGATCTGAAATCCAGACCCAGCAAGTCAAACAAATAAGAAAATGTCAAGCAGTAAGAAGTGCTCCAAGGACGGAGGGGTGGGGTGGGGGTGGGGCATTGTGGCCATGTAGCTGGGCTCACAAGGATGCTTGAGGAAGGGCTCCCAGAGAGGCGGTGCTATGAACTGAATATGTCTGTTTCCTAAATTCATGTGTTGAAACCTATTCCCAGGATGCGATGGTGTTAGGAGGCGGGGCCTTTGGGAGGTGCTTAGGTCGTGAGGGTGGATCCCTCATGAATGGGAGGGGTGATCTCATAAAGGACCCTAGAGAGGTCTCTTGCCCCTTCTACCAGGTAAGGACACAAGGTAAAGGCCGTTGTCCATGAACCAGAAAGTGGGCTGAAGCCTTGATCTTGGACTTCCTAGCCTGCAGAACCATGAGAAGTAAGTTTCTGTTGCTGAAAAGCCACTCAGCCCAAGATATTTCATTATAGCTGCGCCAAGGGACTAAGATAGGTGGCATTTGAGCTGAGCCCTAAAGGGCAGAGGACCCAGCAGGGGCAAAGGCCCTGAGGTGAGAGTAAGCTGGATCAGGACACCAGTGTGTGGTCAGAGGCTGCTGCAGCAGGCTGGGGGAAGAGCTAGCTGGGGGGCAGCTGAGAGCCCACGGCTTGGGAGGTAGGCAGCAGATGTGGGCTCTGGCTCCCAAGTACTTTCCCATGACCTGCACCCCCTTCCCCAGCACCTTTTTGGGGGCTCAATTCCAGGCAGCTTTATGAGAAACCAGAGAATTGGCCGTTGAAGCTGAGAGGCCATTAATATGGACATTGGCTAAGTGGTCTTCGGGGAGCCATGCGGCATAGGGAGGGAAGGCGGGGGCCCAGGGGCTGCACAGAACTACGCGTCCCCGAGGCCAGACCGCAGGGGCCTGGGAGCCATAAATCTCTCCAGACCAGAGGGAAGAGCACAGCTGGGGACGGCGCTGGTTTTCCCCGGTAGGAACCAGATGGTGAGGAGCTGGAAGGGTCTGGGGTGGGCCCCGCAGGCAGCTATTCTGAGAATCCTTCCAGCCTGGAGCCGTCTGCATAAAGTCTGTCTTCCACCTCCAGAGAGGCCTCGGGGTTCAGAAAGGAAGGGTATTTTTAGGGGAATTTAAAAGAAGGTGATGTGCGATGCCCCCAGGCCCTGAATTTGGAAATCCCGGTTTCTAACCCAGTTTGAATTGGACATGGAGCAAAAGATTGTCACTCGGAGTGAAGCTGGGCAGACAGTGGGATGCTGGGCCCCTGGTTCCCACCGGAAAAACAGGCTTGGTTTCCCCAGGGCCCTAGTTCCCCATTTGGAAAATGGAAATCATGATAGAACTAAATTCACAGACCCATGAGCATCCATTCAATTAATTCACTCTAGAAACATGTATTGAGCGCTTACTGCATACTCCAGGCACTGAACTTTTACTGGGAGCTGACCACGTACCATGTACGACCTGAGCAATTTTCCATCATTCACCCCTGGAATCCTCCCCAGAGCCCCGGGGAAGCGAGAACGGTGCTCCTGCGCTGGGCAGCACAGAGCGTCGACAAGACTAAGGGGCAGAGCAGGGATTTGACGCCCAGCAGCCTGGCCCCAGAGACCACACGACCCATCCTCACACGTGGCTGGACCCCTCGTCTAGGTGCAGGACTGGCAACTGTTATGAACCCCACTTGGAGAAGCAGAGGCCCCCAGAAGTCAGCACCTTGCCAGACGGTGCACAGTGACTGGTCCCTGGGTTTCTTCATCCACGAGAATCTGGGGATGGCCATGTCACTTTTCCTGAAGCCACTCCCTTGTCACTTCCTGAAGAAACACTCCACGTTTCTGGGGCAGGGTTCTCCCTGGGGTCTCCTGCCACTGCTCCTGAGGGAATCCCAGCTGGTAACAGTGCTGTGGTCACCCGATGTCCTTCCTGGCCCTGGTCCTGAGGGTCTGTCTGCACGGCATCTTCCAGCTGTGCTCACGAAGCCTGCTCTGAGGGAAGAGTCCAGCAAACTCATCCACACGACCAGTAACAGCAAACTGCGGTGCCATCCGTCCATCCATCTGCCCATCTGTCCATAAACCCATATATCCATACCTACGTCCTTCTGTCCATCTAACGTCCATCCTTCCATCCACCTGTCCGTTCATCCATCCATCCGTCTGTCTGTTTCCCCATCTGTCTATCCACCCATCCATCCATCTGTCCAGTGCTGGGAGTACTCTGCCACCAGCAAGGTGGCCAGTGTGACCAGCTGGTGGTGAGGGGTAAAATTGGAAAGGTGCCCATAAATAGATCGATGGCCCCAGAAATAGCTCTTTAAAAATTAAAGTTTGATGAGACTCCAAAGCTTTGCGCTCCCTGACTCAGACCAAGACTCTCCCAGCAGCTCAGCAGACCCTGGGCGCTCACAGGCGCAGGAGCGCCAGGCTTGCTGGCAGCTGAAGGGGGTCAGGGGGTGAGGCTGGGGGTGTGGGGGCGGGGCGGGGCGGGGTGGGGAAGGAACTGCTCCCCCTGCCCCCCAGCAGAGTGACTCTGAGAGGAGTGTCTTTCTCTATCCTTCCCGGCTGCACACTTCCCCTCTGGGGAAGAGCTGGCCTTGGTGCCTGGATCCCCCTGACTCAGGAGGCACCCAGAGGAGGGGGAGGTGTGGGCCTGGCATCTCCTCCTGCCCCCACTCCCACCTGCCTACCAGCCACGTGAGATTTAGCAACTCGCTTAACCCTTTAGCACCTGATGTTTTCGTTTCCTCTTCTCTAAAATGAAGGTGGGTGATACCTCCCTCCCTGAGTTATGGGGACACTATGTATACGTCATACTTAAGTAAGTGCCCGACACACAGTAAGCCCTTCAGATCCTATTGATACTTCAATTGGAAGGGTTTCTGGAATGGCCGAGTAAGAGCCTCCAAACATCCGCCCCCCACAAAAGCTGTGAGAACACTGACACACTGTGAAAGCCGGCCTGTCTAGGACCCTCCGTACAAGGTCACTACAATACCACTGACTGTATGTATTCCCTATGCCGTGCCTTGTACCCCATGACACATTCCAAAGTTTCCATTTTAAAAGACAAGTCCTAAAGTGGATGGTGGTGACACTGCAGAGCAGTAGGAATGTACTTCATGACATGTATACCTCAGGGGCGCCTGGGTGGTTTAGTGGATTAAGCGTCCAACTTCGGTTCAGGTCATGATTCCGAGTTCGAGCCCCACATCTGGCTGGCAGCTGTCAGTGCAGAATCCACTTCAGACCCTCTGTCCCCCTCCCCCCCACCCCGCCCCTTCCCTGCTCCTGCTCGCTGTCTCTCAAAAATAAATAAAACATTAAAAAAAGGTTAAAATGGCAAACTTGACATATGTATATGTTAAACCACAATAAAAAATATTGTTTAACTCAATGAGAGGGAAAAAAAGAAACATACACACATGTCACCATCATGAAGTGGAACACCAGTACTGTGTCCCTAACTAGAAGAAAATACCAGAAATCAAAGCAATTGAAACAAAAATATTTATGTTACATTCCTGCCTAATACTGTGACCTTCAGGGGTCTCTGAGCCTGAGGCACTGATCTCCTATCTTTCAAATGAGTATTAGCAAGAGCTACATAGTTGATTAAAATATAGGAATACTAAACTTCGACTTTCCCCTTAACAAAATCAACAAAAGTGAAAGAGAACTGAGCTGGAAAGAGCCCTTTCTTGGTGTGGAGGCGAAGTTATTCAAGGGCAGCGTCTACATAACCCCTGAAATCATCTTGGGACCCCCACCAGTTTTCTGATGTCGTTCCCCAGTTTCCAAGGAGGAGCCTGGGGGGAAACACCAGGAAGGGGGGGGGGACTAGAAAGACACCACAGTCTTCCTCCCTCCCCTTCCCTCCTTCCACCAAATAGCTCAGTGTTGGTGTTTTCATGGTGGACGTTTCCATAGACTTCAGACTTCATTGGACGAGGATTTGTTGCTTTAAAAAAATACATTTCGAAAGTATTGGTCTAGACCCAGGATGGTGCTTTTGACTTTAAGATTCCAGGACTCATCTTAATTATGATCATTCTCAAACCAAACACACCCGTTTCCTTCTTAAAAAAAAAAAAGTGGGTTTTTGCTATGCCGTGTTTTTCAGACCAGATTTTCTCTGCCTCCAATCCATTTCTCTATCTCCTTGTAAGTAATTCTCATTTTCTTTGGAGGGCCACCCCTCCCCTACTCTCTATTCCTGCAGTTTGGCCGGAGTCAGGGGCTTTGCCTGGGACCTGGGCCGGTGCCGATCCGAAATCTATATCCAGGGACAGCAGTGAGTGGCTAAGATGTGGTCGTGTGACCCGATTAGAGCCGATAAAAGCCAGTTCTCGGCTATCAGGACAAGTAGTGGCCAAAGTGCTCTCTTTCCCTTGCGGTTGCTGAGAAGTTACGGTGTTGCGCTGGGGGACACAGTGGCCACTTTACTGTAGGTGAACCACGTCTGTCTAGAATACCGCCAACCCAGGCGAATGGAACACGGAGAAGAGAGCCACACGGTCACATCCTCTGAGCTCCTGATCCAGCCACGCTTCATGCAGACATCACCACCTGCTTCTGATTTGTGTGACCCAACACAATCCTCGGTTTAGGGAATCCAGCCTGGATTGAGTTTCTGTCACTTGCAACCACAGAACCCTGACTGATCCAAGCCCGTCTTTCTCACAAACTTTCTCTTGAGGCTACAATCTGATCAAGACATGCTTTTGTAAATGGTAAACACTAAACACCGGGCTGGGACATGATTCAACTTTTAGGTCATTAGTGGATAGATTTTTTTTTCTCTAGAATCTAAAGAAATGGACCAGAGACTGCCATATGTTAATGTCTCGACATCAGGCGCTTTCTCTTTTTGAAAACTGCCTAAGGTCAAAGCCTGTGTGTGCCACTCCATACGACTTACAGAGTGTGTATCCTCCGGGCTGCCCAAGGTCTGAGGCCCGTTGTCTGCTCAGCTGTGCCCTTTTGCAAAACACTGGTCATTTTGTGTCTGAAGATGTGATTCCATGGCTCACCCATCTGGCTGCTGCACCCAAAAACAATATTTTAGTTTTGGCTTAAGAGTCCATCTCAACATAAACATCTGAGCTCCTGAATGTTGCTCTAACGACTTGACAGCTCCGTAGGTGTAGAGCTGGCTGCTGGCCAATCCACAGCTTTCTGCTGCTTTCTTTTAATATAAACAGGGCCTTTGAAGAACTTGGACTCATTGAATGAACAAATGAACTTGTTTACATAAAACGTGCAGGGGAGATTTTCCACCGTGCTTCAGCATAGAATTTCAGTCTGTTTTCTGACGGACCAGTGCATCACAGAGGTTGTTTTCTGAGACAAGGATGTTGTCCTTCGTATGTTGACCTAAGTATTCATCCCAGCCAGCAAGTTCAAGGTTTAGGGAAGGGAGGTGGAGAGGAGCATGATCAAGCTCTGCTGTGTTGACTCACAGAGAATGGCCTCTTGAGTTTGGAAGACCCCCGCCCAGCGATATGAAGTAAGAAATAGAAAAGGTCGAAATTGCAGGGCATGTTTTCCTGCAAGGAAGGCAAATGCTTCTGGGCAACTCATCTGACCCCCAGCCTAAGTGTGCACCCCAAATCTAGTGACTTCGTGCATTTGCTGCAGGTAAATTGAGCAAGAAGGTCACTCAGGACATGGGTTGTTGGGTGGGATGATTAATGGCTGTTTTATGTTATTTAGGGAAAATAAAGGTTGCTTTTGACGGGCTCTCGCACGGAGCCCTGTGAATCATCGTGGTTAATGAAGACGCCCTTCCCATCACTCTTCTTGCTGATGACAAATCACCCGAACGGAGGCCAAGAAGTTTCAGAAAATGCTTTGTGTGAAGATGTGACGTCCAGAGGTGAAACTTGCTGGTGGGGAAGGAACAGAGAGGGCTCAAGGGTGATGTGCAGAGGCGGGGGGGGGGGGGGAGCTGGTTGCCATTGAAATATGCCCTTGGAGAGGCAGTGGAGAATCGATGGGAGTGAAAGAGCCTTACACATTGGTGGTGGCTAGCTTGCTGCCCTCCCCTATTGTGAGTGATTACTTTTTAGCACAGGCTGATAGCGAGCTGGTTTGGTCTGCGATGGGAATCAGTAAAGCCTTCTTCTTAAATAAATAAATATGCTTCCTACATGGGGTTAAGTGTTATCATCATTTCTTTGGAAAAGCTCGTAAACTCATGCCTCTGGGATGGTACCTTCTGGGACACCAAAATGAAATCACAGCTTTTTCTTTTTAAACGTGCCAGCCTTCACACTCAGCGCCCGCTAAGCCCCTCCAGGAAGCCAGATAAGAAGAGCAGTGACGATAATTCTAGTAGGAGCCAACACCCATGGCCCCAGCGCTGTTCTTCACACTTTATCTGCTTTTCCTCCCGTTGTCATTTCATCAACTATATGAGATGCAGCCACCATGAATCCTATTTTGCAGACAAGAAAACTGAGGCACGAACAAATTAAGCACCTTGTCCACATTGATGGCGTCTAATAGAAACTGGAGCCGGGGCCTGAATGTTGGTGGATGTTAGGCTCTAGGAGAGAGTGAAAAATGCCAACAAAACAAAACAAGACAAAACAGAATAAAAGAGAGTGACTTAAGAGTTCAAGTCTTCACAGAATGCAGGAGGGTCAGGAGGTGTTTCCAGAACAAGGCACAGAGAGTGTTGGAGGGGTGGTGTAGACGTATGACAGGAGGTTCAAGCAGACTCTCCTTTTGAATTAAGAAGAAGGAAAGTGGCACCTTAAGGACCAGGGAGACAAAGAAGCCACTGGCCTTTCCTCTTGGTTTGGGGGACCTGTATGGTGAGGAAAATAAGGAAGAAAATACCAAAAGCCTCTATTTGATAGAGAAAGCCAGGTTTCGGTTAAGGCTGGTCAGTGACAGGAGGGTTGGGAGAGACTTTTGAAGATAGTGGGGAGGGAGGGGACAGTTGATTAAGTGTTTGCTTCAAAGACTTTAGGAGGCAGAGGAGAGGAGGGGCCGGGGAGAGGATCAGAGGAGGCAAAGTTAGGAGGGAGGGTGAAGACAATTGCTGAAGAGGAAAAAAGAACCAACACACAGATAAAAGGAATCCCTCAGGGAAAACTGGCAAGCAAAGAAAACAAATACTAAAGTCTATAACTCAAGAAAATTTTCCGAAAGCTGAAGTAAAAGGATATGAAACTATTTACTGAAAGATCATACCGCATCCTGAGATGCGTGAATGGCAATGATCAAGTTCAAGTAGAATTACTGGACTTTAAAGTATTTTTTAATGTGTATTTTATTTTTGAGAGACAGAGCGCAAGCCGGGGAGGGGCAGAGAGAGAGACACACACAGAATCTGAAGCAGGCTCCAGGCTCTGCGCTGTCAGCACAGAGCCTGATGTGGGACTTGAACTCACAGACCGTAAGATCATGACCTGAGCCAAAGTTGGACGCTTAACCAATGGAGACACCCAGGTGCCCTGAATTATTGGGCTTTAAAGAAAATGAAAAAAATCTCTTGGACACGTGACTGCCATGTCTGGAGTGAGGCAGACAGACTTCAGGCCTGGCTGGAGCCGTTGGCTTATATGATTTCATTGGGACCTGGCCTCTTTGACTTTTTATCTTTCATCTTTGTTTCTATCTTGTGGCTTCAATGCTGGCAAATTTTCTGCATATGATGTCTTTCAGAACTTCTCAGCCTCTATTATTACAAGACCAAATTCAGCCTAAAAAGAATGACTATTTAACAACCTCAGGAACTGTTTAAGGATGGCCTCTGAGAGGACCTGTTGGGAGCACATCCCAGGGGCCAGTGTATCGGCTGCTATGATCACCGAGCCCAGCAGAGCCCTGGGCTGAGAGTGACAGAGGGGTGTTTTCCCAAGAGAAATATAAATTTTGTCCTCGAAAGAGGAGAAAGAGATAAAGCCCAGGGAAAACAACTTGTGCTCACCAATATCCTTAACCTGGTCTTTCTTGCTCTTGGGTTTTAGTCCATAACCTTGGAGGAGGTACCGTGGGGGGCACTGGACCCCAGGATGGGCTAGTATGTGGCTGGAAATAGGATCCCACTCCATACCCTGGTCTCCATAATAAAGAGTTCTGTCCTGGGTCCCCGGGAGGGAACTGCCTGGTTGGTGAACTCATCAGAGTACCAGGGCGGTGACGTGTCCTGACTGCGTGAGGAGAGGAGAGGGGGACTCCGGGCCTGAGACCCTCACAGACCTTGCCCCCGTGTGTCTGTCCACTTGGCAGGTCCTGGTTTGTAGCCTTTATTTTAATATTTTTTAAATTTATTTATTTATTTTTGAGAGCAAGAGAGAGTGAGAGCAACAGCTAGAGAGAGAGAGAGAGAGAGAGAGAGAGAGGGACAATATCAAGCAGGCTCAGAGCCCAACGAACAGAACCCATCAACTGGGAGATCGAGACCTGAGCCAAGATCAAGAATCAGGTGCTCAATGGACTGAGCCACCCAAGGTGCCCCTGATTTGTAGCCTTTATTTTACAACAGTGAGTTCTGTGACTTATTCTAGGAAGTTATGGAACCTCAGTGGGGCCTGGGAATCCCTGAATTTGCAGCCAGTTAGTCAGAAGTGTGGGTGCCCTGTCGCCCCCACAACTCGCAGCAGGTGTGAGACATGGGGGAGGCTCCTGTGGACGATGACCTGAGCCTGTGGAGCAGGCCTTAGTTCTGGCAGCAAGCGTCAGAGCGGCTCTGCGCTTTCGCACCATCCCTTCCTTCCGACTTTCTAAGAGAATTTCAGATTAGTACTTGGAAACGAATCCCTAGCCTTGAAGATCACATGATTTGACCCTGAATCTATCTTCATGGAAAAGCTCAAGGGGAAAGAGCGAATGGGAGCAGCCACGCCAGGGTCAAGCCCAGGTCTGTCCACTCCCTGCACAGAACCATTTTGGCACTAGGGTCAGGCAACAGCTCACAGTGGCCACTGGATACCAGCTGGCCCTTTTCCTGTCTGGCTTCTGACTGGCGACATGGATGGATGGGATCTGCAACCATCACCTGGCTGCCTAGCTGGAAATGCAAGGTACATGGTGGCGGGAGGGGGACCACGGAGCCTACGTGAGCCACCTAGCCTCCCTCAGGTGGGGAGAAACAACAGCCTAAGCCCACGGGTGCCTGGGGCTGGCTGGCAGCTTCCTCCTGCAACCCAGAGCCACCCACACGCTGGTACGTGGTGCCGGACCTCAGGGTTAACGCTGACTTTGACCTTCTCTGCTCACCTCTTCCCTTCTCGCTCCCTCCTTGTTTGCCTCTTGGGCCTGTGTTGCCGCTGAAAAGGGGTGGGGGGGGGGCTGCAGATACACACACAGTTGCTGGGGTAGTGAAGGTATCGGGACTCACCACCAAAGAACGATTCTGGAATAAAAACAGTGCACCTGACTTCACCTTTCTATCTTTCTAAAAGCTAAGCCTGGCATGCAGGGTACATAAGGACACAGATTCCTTGAATGTCCCTTGGATAATTCTGGTTTAGGCTGTTAGTCTTACATGGGGATGAGAAATAACCACATTGACATATTTACTTGCTCCCCCAACCAGCGTACGGATCATTGAAACTCATATATAACATGCGTAGGAATCAAAACACTGGCAGCTTTGTCCTGGAAATTCCTCTAGATGGGACTTCTTCCAATAACCCAGAAGGCCAACATCATTACAGACCCTTTTCCATTGAACAGCAAAACAGCAGGTCTGTGGGGACGCTACCGAGCTGTATTTGCTTTTATGGGATGGAAACCTGCTTGGCTCTCTCTCCAGTCAAGTTCAGCTCCAAAATATTAGCTCTTAAATGGGTTAACTGTTTTCCCCTGACCACACTGAGGCCGGCAGCGAGGGATGGACAGTCACCCTAACACTCACTTTCCGAGGGGAGAAGGTAATTCCTCATCATGCAGCAGGCAGCTGGTGCACCAGGGCAGGGCCTGGTGAGGAGTGAGCCGGCCTGGGGTTACCCAAGAGACAATGAGGCAGGGGAGCCGCAGAAAGGGCACAGCGCCGCCCCCTGGCAGAAGAGAGAATGAGGAATGCTCTGGTTTTTCCCTTCCTCCAGCCTCCCAGTCTCCAGACAGGGCCTTCAATTGGCCAAAGCTGGCCCATAGCCCAATGACCAGGGAGCCTAGAGAAGCAGGGGTCACCCTGTGACACCACAGAGCAGGGGAAGGGCAGGCAGGGGAGCTACGAACAAACGCAGGAGTGACCAGCATGGAGAGAGCAGGAGGCCATGGAAATAACGGCCTTCCTGGAAGCTGGGCCTCCACAGGTGCTCTTGCAGTTCGAGTTTCTGGGCCCTACGGGTCTGGCACGATCCTCCCACGAGCCCTTCAGCATCGCTCCTCAGAAGCAGCTGTATCTTTGTTCAGTGACGCTGGACTCTTAGTGATGTTGGTATACCCCAGATACAGAGTCAGATTTGCTTTGTGGGAAGTGACAGATTTCCAACTCAAACTGACGTAAGCGACAAATGGTGACTTACGGGCTCAAATAATGGTAAAGTCCAAAGAGATCTCGCTTCAGACACAGATGGATCCAGGGGCTTTAACAGTGTGTTTAGGAAATCCTTCACCTCTTGGCTTCTCTACTATGAGCTTCATTGTCTGACAGGCTCTGTCCTTGAACTGCCAAAGGTGACCCCAACACCTCTGAGCTGCACTGCTGCCAGATCAGCAACTCCAGGAACCGTATCTACAAAACTCTCAGGATTAACATTGACCCTTCCTCTCCCCCACTTTCTCCCTTCCTTCCCCCTCCCTTCCCCCTCCCCTCCCCTCCCGTCCCCCTTCCCTTTCCCATCCCCCTTCCTCCCCATCCTTCCCCTCCCCTCCCCCTCCCCCCACACCTGGGTCTCAGGTTTAGCCTCCATTTCCCCCGAGCCCTGGGGCTCCTGGCAGCTTCACTCAGCACTGGACTGCACCACCCACTCCAGCCTTTTCTTCTCGCCCTTTCTTCCCGCCTATACCCTACACTCCTTCTTTGAAGAGCAAGGTTTGTTTTGTTACAAGTGTAATTAACACGCATTCGGTAAACACCTTATGTCACAAACTGTAGCAAGCCCCTCCTTATTAGACTCTGCAGATGGCTTCTGGGAACAAAATATTTATGAATCTGGTTTCAATGAGATATGGCCCGACAGGCAAGAGTCACGTGGATGAGAGTGACATTTCTCCCATCTTCTCGGCTGCCTCTGGGGTTGTCAGTCTTGCCTTCCTCCCAATTAGGAGGGCTCCCTGGAGTTTAAGATGATAGTTCTCCCCAGGCACCCAGTCACAGGGCTCTGTTGGGACTCATCACCTGGATATGAGAGAAGATTCTGGGAGGCCGGCTGTGAAGGGAAGAGAGAAGGAGATGTATCTGGAGGGACAGGGCTGTGCAGAGGGAGGGCCAGAGCCAGCCCTGCTCGGCTGTGTCTGGGGCTTGGTCCAAGGAGTCATCCTGGCGTGGGTCACAGACTCAGAGAAGTGCAGGGGCCCAGGCTTCCCGCAGCCCCCCTCATGTGATGGCGAGTGGGGATGGCTGGTCCCAGGCCACACAGCCGGCAGGAGGCAGAGCGGGGGCTGGGGCCCACACTGGGGACCGCCCACGAGTGGTGCAGTCAACCTACAAGACTCCATCTGCGCGTGCTCAGCACAAAAGACACACAGAGAGACAGAGAGAAAGCAAATTAACCACTTAAAACGTGACCGGCATACGTGGCTTCTGCACCGTTAACGTAGCGGCTAAGATCATGGACACTGAAGCCAGACCATCTGGGTTCAAAGCCCCAGACATCTTTTTTTTTGGCCTCATTTTCTCCCTCTGAGAAATAGAAATAATAACAGAACCTAATAATGAAAGAGGCTTAAATGTGTAAAATGCCTGGAAAACCTCTGGCTACACGGGACGTGCTCAGTATTATATACTACTGTTTCTGTTGTGGTTAAAATCAAGAACCACAGACCCTGTAAGAGCAGGAGATGGAGAACAAGCCCCAGTGTCATTCTGTGATTCGGATCGGAGCATCTTGCCTACCTCTTTACGCGTGATTCCAGCCTTTAAATATGTAAAGACAGGGCGCCTGGGTGGCTCAGTCGGGGAAGTGTCCGGCTCCTTGTTTCAGCTCAGGTCACAATCTCACGGTTTGTGGGATCGACCCCACGTCTGGCTCTGCTCTGACCAGGTGGAGCCTGCTTGGGATTCTCTCTCTTCCCCACCCCTCTCTTTGCCCCTCCCCTTGCCTCAGAGAGGTAAAGTGGGGTGTGGAGGGGGTGGTTCTCAGAGGTTCATGTGGACCACTGGAGGGCTTTGACTTTCACGTGGAGTGTGATGGGAAATCATGAGAAAACTCAGAGTTTGGTTATGACACGGTCTGATTTATGTTTTTTCTTTTTTAAATTTATTTAATGTTTATTTATTTTTGAGAGAGAGTAAGAGAGAGGCCGCCTGAAAGCAGGAGAGGGGCAAAGAGAGAGGGAGAGCTGGGATCAGAAGCAGGCTCCAGGCTCTGAGCTGTCAGACAGCACAGAGCCCGATGTGGGACTTGAACTCACACTGTGAGATCATGACCTGAGCCGAAGTCAGATGCTTACCTAACTGAGCCAATCAGGTGCCCTGGTTTATGTTTTTTAAAAGGGCCCTTTGGCTGCTGGTTAGGGAACAGAGCGGACAGATCATGGGAGGACTTGGGAATACCGATGATGAGGCTGCTGATGTGCAGCTTGGACCAGGGTCACAGCAGTACCGATGGTGAGACGTGGTCATGGCAGTTTCTAAGGTAGAGGTAGGTGACAAGGGTGCCCTGAAGGTGCTGCGTGCGCCTGCTTGCCTTCGGGGCTTCAGGAAGTCTCCTCGAAGAGGCTGTTGGACTCTAACACTGGAAAAGGAAGAAGGGTGCCTGGGTGGCTCAGCCGGTTGAGCGTCCTGCTTCGGCTCAGTTCATGGTCTCGTGGTTCATGGGTTCGAGCCCCATGTCAGGCTCTGTGCTGACAGCTAGCTCAGCCTGGAGCCTGCTTCAGATTCTGTGTCTCCCTGTCTCTGTGACCCTCCCCTGCTCACGCTGTCTCTCTCTCTCTTTCTCAAAAATACATAAAAAACATTAAGAAAAAAGAAAAAAATATTAAAAAAAAAAAAAGGAAAAGGAAGAGAGATTCACCAGGAAGCATGGGCAAAGGGGGTCAAGGCATGGAGGCCCGTACATGTGTGGGGTCCAGGTTCTGGGGGGGGGTGTTCTGCTAGCCCAGATCAAGCCACAGGCACCTCCTTGCCTACCCCCTGCCCAGCGCTCCTTTCTTTACAGCACCCCCCTTCTCAGGGATTACAGCGCACATAGATTAGTTTCTGGGTTTAACTGTCCCCCAGACTAGAATGCAAGCATCATATGCAGAGGGCTGCCTGCCCTGTTCACCCGTGGTGCCCAGCTCCTGGCACGCAGCCACTGCTCAGCAAATACCCCTGCGCTGAATGGATGAAGTTTGTACCTCTCCAAAAGTGGGGATACCATAATTAACACAACCAGCAAGCCCCTTGCCCTTCTGGCACTCAGATTTGTATGGGGGCGGGGGGGGGCGGCTAGGGGTGAGCAGGTGTAAAGACAGATAATGGATATGTAAGCAAATCAACCACGAGGGCGGTTGGCATCAAGCTGACCTATAAGTTTGCAGCCTCCACCATCAAGGAAAGATCTGAGAAGTAACGGGGTCCTCTGGGCATCGGTGGGCAGACATGGGCCTCCCTGCAGCCAGGAGCCCTTCCCTACACCCCAGAGAGCACGCCCCGCTGGAGGGAGAAAGCCCTGCTCTGAATCTCTTTACACCATGCCTTGCTCTGAGCACAGGCGGCACTCAACAAACGGACCCACGGCCGGCTGGGAGATGATACAAGTTTGTTTCCACACGCGGTCTGACATTCTAAAAATTTCTGGAAAAGCACAGGCTCTATTGTGTTGGAATTCTCAGACAGACAGAACATCAGGGACTCTCAGGAAGTGCTGTCAAATGCCTCCTCTCATTTCACAGGCGAGGGCAGGAGCAGGTGCGCTGGCCGGACCCAGGGCCCATCTTCTGACCGTGGCGCCAGGCCCTCTGTTTAGTGAATGACTCTTAAACCACACAGAAAGATGGGGGTTTTCAGAGAAATGCAAGCTGTCTGGGAGGAAAACAAACGGCTCACACATGCCAGCATCAAACCACAGACGCCGTTCTGTTGTGGTCCCTCGTTCCCTCCGGGGGAAGTCTGGCTCGTTGCTAGACTTCTTCTTCCCTCCCAGCTACACTGAGGTGCAACTGACAAATAAAGTGCAGATACTTAAAGTGTACAACGCGATGATTTGACGTTCACATACCTTGTGAGCGGATCACCGAAATCAAGTTAATGAACACATCCGTCACCACACACGGTTACCCGCTCCCTCCGTTTTCTTTTTGGTGGTGATAAAGCTTAAGATCTAAATTCTTCGCAAATGTTAAGTGTGCAATACAGTATTGTTAACTGTAGGCACCCTGCTGCACATCCTAACACTTACTCATCCTATAAATTAGTGTTTTTGTCGTTTGAACAGCATCCGTCCGTTTTCCCCACCCCCCAGCCCCTGGCAACCACCGTGGTACTCTCTGCTTCTATGGGTTTCACTATTTATCTTTTCAGAGTCCACATATATGTGAGCTCATGCATGAAGTGCTTGTCTTTCTCTGTCTGGATTATTCCACTTACCACAATGTCTTCCAGGTCCATCCATATGGTCTCCTTCTTTTTGATGGCTGAATAATATTCCACTGTATGTATACACCACATTTTCTTAATCCATTCATCCATCGACAGACTTTTACGCTGTTTCCATGTCTTGGCATTCATGGATGACGCAGCCCTGAGACCCGGACTGCAAGCCTGATGCTAACTCCCATCCACCCCTGCCTGCCGGGTCCTCCCGACAGAAAGCGGGGAGCCCGGGCCTCAGGCTCAAGGCCCTGAAGGCTACCACAGCGGTATTTATGTCGTGTTATCTTCTATTTATTCCAAATGGCTCTGATTTCTGTTCTGAAATGTGAACACATAAGGTGATTTCTATTCTACTATAAATAACTCTAAGTGGAATGTGTGCCACTTTTCAAAAAATCACTAGATAAAACTAGAGACGGGCACAGCTGTCATGAAAACCAGACGCTGAGATGTAAATGAGGCTCGGAAAACCATCAAGCGGCGCCTGATGCGTTGGGAAAATAATAATAAGCATTTGTCCAGAATTTACTATGGGCCCAGCTCTGCTCTAAGCACCTCTACATGTAATAAATAATTCATTCCCCTCAGTGACTTGGGAATGATACCTATTCGACCAATGGAAAAACTCACACAAAGAGGCCACGTGACTTGCCCACAGACACACAACCAGGAGGGGAAGAGGCTGGACGTCCCCCTGACTAAGGGTCGCTGGTTGGACCCTGGGCATGTCCTGAGGGTGTGTGTGAGGTAGCGTCCCCCAGGCCAGCCTTGCCTGCGCAGTGGGACGGGGACGGGGGTGTCACCACCCATAGATGGCATGACCTCCTCCAGGATGCTCTGGGCCATCCAGCAAGGCTTGGCTTCCTAACCTATCGTGGGTGTTATAAAACCACTGAATACGATTTACTGCAGGCACACCCGGTAGAATCGGTCATTGCCACAGCTAATGGCAGCATTTGCGAACCATTAGCTGACCTTGGCTTTTTTTCTGCTGCATCAGGGCCCTGTGGACCACAGGCTGGCGGGACCTTCATGGGCTCCTGTCCTAGTGCTCAGGACCTGGATGGGAGCAGGTTCACTGGGGGTGGCTCCGGGTGGTGGACGCGGGGTTTGGGGCAAGAGCAGAGAGTGGGACGGCCCAGAGGGGCTTGCTCGGACCTGAGGATTCGCAGTCCTGGGTCCTGGAGACCCTTACATTCCCTGTTTCCCGGAGCACCCAAATGCCCATGCTCGGAAGGACCTCGGAAATTGCTGATCTAGTCCGGGCTGGGTCTTAAAGAAGTCAGCATCTGGGTTTGCTGGACTGGGAGGGACTCCTGGCAGCTTGTCCTTGAAAGAGTCGCTGCTGGCCATAGGGAGAGGTGGAAGGTGCAGAGGAAGCGTTCCAGGCATGGGCTGGGGAAAAGGGAATATGGGGGTTTGCGGGGGAGGGCTGAGCTGCAGTAGCAGCCTGGCCCAGGCAGGGGGCAGGACGCATGGGGCACAGCAGGAATGCCTTCCATACCAGACAGGGAGGGTGGGAGAAATCAGGGAGCTGTGTGTATGTGTGTGTGTGTGTGTGTGTGTGTGTGTGTGTGTGTGTGTGTGTGTTTGCTTAGTTTAAATAAATTGAATTTTAAAAAATTGGGCTAAAGACTTTGTAATTTTTGTTTGTGTGTTTTTCCCTTACCTGTGGTATCAATGCTGCACACGCAGCTCCCATTGCCCAGACAGGTAGCCCCAGGCTGGGGGCGCCAGAGGGGGACACTGGGATCCCAAAAGAGGCTGCTAGACAATGAGGTTGCCAGGGGCTGGGTCTTTCTGAAGTAGAAATCTGGATTTTCTTTATTTCTTCTTGTTTTTAAGCTTATTTATTTATTTTTGAGAGAGAGAGAGAAACAGTGACCATGTGAGCAGGGGTGGGTAAAAGAGAGAGAGAGAAAGAGAGAGAGAGAGAATCCCAAGCAGGCTTTGCACTGCCCGCACAGAGCCCGATGCGGGGCTCCAAATCACAGACCGTGAGATCATGACCTGAGCAGAAACCAAGAGTCGGACCTTTAACCAACTGAGCCACTCAGGTGCCCCTGGATTTTCTTTTTAAATGTTTGTTTATTTATTTATTTTGGGAAAGAGAGAGAGAGAGGGAATGGAGGAAGGGCAGAGAGAGAGAGGGAGAGAGAGAATCCAACACAAGCTCCATGCTCAGTGCAGAGCCCGACTCAGGTCTCAATCCCATGACCCTGAGGCCAGGACATGAGCCGGTTATCAAGAGTCACCAGTTGGGGTGCCTGGGTGGCTCAGTTGGTTAAGCTGACTTCAGGTCATGATCTCATGGTTCACGTGTTCGAGCCCCACATCGTCTTCTGTGCTGACAGCTCGGAGTCTAGAGCCTGCTTTGCATTCTGTGTCTTTCTCTTTCTGTCCCTCCCCTGCCCACACTTCTCTCTCTCTCTCTCTCTCAAAAAGAAATAAACATTAACAAATTCTCTCTCTCTCTCTCTCTCAAAAAGAAATAAACATTAACAAATTTTTTAAAAAACAGTCACCAACTGACTCAAGCGACGGGGCCACCCAGGCGCCCGTTTTACATAAGAACACAGCACATGACTAGTCGGACGCTTGCAAGGACAGTCTGCATCCACACCTGTAGCACCTGATGGTTTTGTCAGCAAGGGGCAGAGCGGGTTGGGGTCCCTGGGACATTCACATGTGACTGGGTCGAGCCCCTGAGTGGCATCTGTGTGGGACTCAGCACTGTGTTGGGGGTGGGGGGGGCCCACGGCTTCCTGGATGCATCTGGTTTCCAGCAGCTTCTCAGCACCGTGCCCACGGCATCTGGAACCACTTGTTGGGCCCCTGCTCCCAGGTCTCTGACAGCACAAGAGCCAGAGACCTTTTTCGACCTTGGCTGTGACCTGCGGGCACCAGGAGAGGGAGGCTGTGTCCCCTGGAGCACTGGCCACTCTGGCTGGATAGAAGGACAAATGGCCAAAGGGGTGGGCAAGTGGGTGGACGTGAGGGAGCGAGCGAGCTGGACACTTTGCAGGGACTGGGAGGCCCTGAGTGAGACCAGGCAGGTCCAGGCCTAGCTCTTGACTTCTGCCTCCCTTTCTCCATTTTCCTCTCCAGCAGGAATGGGGGTTCCACTTGGGAATGAGTGGAGGGGGCAAGAATGAGGAGATGCGTGAGGGGTGGTCAGGCCTCCTGGGATGGTGCCGGGGGGCGGGGACCTCCAGAAGGGAGCCTATGGGGCTCTCTGCTCCTGGCAGATGGAGTGGTGGTGTCGGGAAGAAGAGTGATAGGCCCAAACGCAGGCGGGCACCCTGTGTGGGCGGCGTGGGGACCCGGTCCCCGGGGATTCCCCGGGATCACCAAAATGGTGGCCAGAGTCAGCCCTCTGCCGCGGCGCGAGTGAAAACAGAGACCTGACCAAGGAAGTGTCAGGAAAACTAGAAGAGAAGGGGGCGGGGCCCGAGAAGCCCCAAGGGCGGCCTGCAAAGGGGCCCCTGGGAACGGTGAGGGTGGGTGTCCGAGAAGAGGCCGGGGTCAGAGTATGGAAGGTCTGCCCCACGACAGGACGATCGCGGAAGTCCAAGGTCACCAAGAACTCGAGAACTGAGTGTGTGCAGGGAGCTGCTTAAGTGCTTTCTGGGGATCAATACCCATCATTTCCCCCGAAATCCTCTGAGCCGGGTGGTTTTATCACGCTTTTGATGGGGAGGAGACTGCCAGGAAGCCAAGGGGGTTAGCCAGCGACGCAGGGCTCACAGCCAGGGAGCTGGGGAGGCCCGGGTGGCTGGTGCAAGCCTGCGACTCTGCCTCCCCTGGGTGACACTCAGCCCGGACTGGCACTGTCCTTTCAAAGGCAAATGCAGCAGGTCCGAAGGGCCCTTTACAGAGAAGGGGACAGCCCGATGCATGTTCTCAGCATGGACAGGGATGGCAGGTGGGGACCAGGGACCCAGAAGAACACAAGCTCCCTGGGCAGGTTGGCAGGGTTTTGGGTTTTTTTTGTTTGTCTCTGGAACCTCTACCTTCTTCATTCCCATCCCTTCACCAACAGAGTCCTAGAGGGAAGTCCGTCTCTGTTCTGCATTTCTAGATCACTGAGGAAGTCAGCATGCTCTCGCCGGGCAGGCTGGGGCTGCTAGGCGTGCGTGTGCACCCCCCCCACCCATGCACAGCCACACGCAGTCACACGTGTGCTTGCAAACACACGCACACACTCCTACACACATACTCATGCACTTCCATTTATAACACACTCCCACATGCTAAACAAACATGCTCAGGCACGCACACCCACACTCATGCACCTATAAAACTCACACTCACACACGTACCCCCAAACCTCTCCCTCAGACGCTACAACCTTGCCCTTGCTGGAGACAACATCGTTCCAACCCCCAATGCACAATTCGCTGCACAAACGCACACCCACACCCATAGCCCCGTCCATTAGCAGGCTCACAAATGGATCCACTTGTCACCGATGCGTGTAAACACAAGCATATCCCCAGTTACGCTTTCCGAACGCAAACACACGCTTGCTCACCTGCTTCCACTCTCTGAGCATCTCAGCGCTCCCAGCGCTTGTTTGGAAAGCCTCCTGTCAGGCGCCTGGGGGACAAGGGGGAGCACCCAGCCCCTGGTGTGGGGGACAGCGGAGGGAAGCCAGGTGGTGAATGATGGAAAGGAATTTGCCTGGAAAATTGGAAGGATCATTCACTCATTCATTTTTGCTTTAAACTCTATCATTGTTTGCTTGTGAATTGTTTCCCCCTAGCAGAACTGAAGTCCCACTGGGGCAAGATTTTTGTTTTGTTCGTTGTTTAGTCTCTGGTGACTTGAGCAGAATCTGACATTTATCGGAGCTCCTTTTTTTTTTAAGTTTTATTTATGTATTTTGAGAGAGAGAGAGAGAGAGCACGAGTCGGGGGAAGGACAGAGAGAGAAGGCAGGAGAGAGAGAATCCCAAGCAGGCTCTGCACTGTCAGCACAGAGCCCAATGTGGGATTTGAACTCACAAAAGGTGAAACAGTTACCTGAGCTGAAATCATGAATCAGACACTTAACTGATTGAGCCACCGGGTGCCCCTCATCTGAGCTCTTAATGAATACTGTTGAATGAATGCATGCATGCATTAATCCTCCCTGAAGAATTCTGATGGAGGTGATTCGGGGCAGATTTGATGGGATGGGCTGTTTCAAAATTTTCAAAAGGAACAAGAATCTTTCCTCCCCTTCCCAGAGAAGAGAATGAAATCAGTGGGGTTTTCACGGGGAAAGAGGGGGTTGGAGCGAGTGGATTAAGCAGGTCTGAAAGCCTGTTTGGCATTTCAGAGTTCCGGGAAGGGGAGAGAGTGGGAGGAGGAGGAAGGAACAAGGAAAGGAAGGAGGAAAAGCCAAGGGAGGGAGAGAGAGGTGGGGAGGGGAAGAGAAGAAGGAGGAGGAGACAGAGAAATCGGGGCACACGCACTCCCGTCTCTGAGTACTAAGTGGCCTGGGCCGTGAAGCCACTATCTGAATGGCGCTGGGAGTCATCCAGCCCAGAGGACAGGAGGGAGCACGAATGTGCAGGCGTCTCTAATTGCCTGGTTTTGTACAAATCTCCCCGTTTCAGTTGTACGTGAACTTAGGGCCGGGTTTTCAAGGGGTCATCCATGGGTGGGCCTCAGGCGGTGCTCAGATGCACACTCGTAATTTAATGTTAATGTTTGTAACTATAAAAAGTAAAAGATCTAGCTATAATGTCATGATTATTATTCCCAACGACGCAGCTGACTTCTGCTAAGGGTGGAGGGGGTGTGAATGCTCCCTTTTGGGAAACACGGACCTACAGTGACATCAGAGGAAGCCTCCAGCCCTGTGGCTTCAAGGTATGACAGGACCTGATTCTCAGGCCAGCGGATGGGACGGGGAGGCCCACGGAGCCCCCTGCACCCTTTACTGCCCTGCCTTCCGGAGGAGAAAGAAAATCTTATAAGGTCCTACTGGAGAGATGGGCTTCACCTCCATCCCCATGAAGCCAAGAAGCATCCTGTGTGGACGATAACAATTCTGATTGGTGAGTGCTTTCGATTCCAAACAAGGTAGACTCTGAGCCTTTGCACTGGCTGTTCCCACCTCCTGGATGCCCTGCGCTCCTTGTTTAGCTGCTCCTTCTCATTCAGGTCCTCACTCACGTGTCAACTGCTCGGAACTGCTTTACCGACATGCCCTGTGTGACGTATGCCCCCTGACCCTCACCGCTCTCTCGTCTGAGATTTCATCTCGTTTCTTTGGCTGGGGTCAGTCATCTTACTTATTTGCCAGTGTGTCCAGTGTCCATCTCCCCCAGTCGTGTCGCCACGGGAGGGAGGATCTGCATCTGGGGCCTTCACGGCTGGTACCCAGCAGGGGCTCCGACGTTTGCAGAGTGACTGAATGAGCGGTCTGCACTATTCCGACTTATCTGCCTCTGCCTCTTCCACATGCTTTTTGTTACACATTCAAGATACGCCAGACTTGTTCTTTTATCTCTTTCTTCCAGGACCGACCTGTGGGGCCTTCACGCTCTAACCAGAGCGGCATCTGCACGTCTCCGAACAGCAAGAGAAAGAACTAATGGTAGAGCTGAACCGCGTTTAACCAGTGCCTACGGTGCTCAGACAGAGTGCATCAAGGGCCCCCATGCATCTGCCCCTGCTTTGGGGGGTCCTGGTCAGCCGTGGCCCCAGCAGCCGGAAGGGAAGCCCCGGCCCCTGTGGATGCCTGGCGGGTCTGCTGTTCGTGTTTGTGCTCTGAGAGACGCTCTGGGAAGACAAAGGCTTCGAAACCCTGGCCCAGCTGCCCATCAAGGTTGCCAGGTTGACGGATCTCCATGGAGACCATAAAAGCACATCTGTTCCCTCTCACTTCCCGGGGAGGGTGTCTGTTCTGCGTGTGCGGGGCTCAGGCCTGGAGCCTTCTGCTGCGGGCTCCTCCCGTACCGCCCCCCGCCCTGGCCGCGAGCCCAGGCTGGGTCCCCTGCCCATGAGGGGGACCAGAAGGAGGGCAGCCTCTGTTCTTCCCGGGAGATGAACAGCTTGGAGCACAGAGCAGGCCCTGAGGGACCCCCGTGCTGGCGACCGGGCTGTGATGCCTGGCTTCCTGGGAGCCCCGGGGGCGGGGGCAGTGCCAACAGCCGGGTACCACTGGGGCACCCGGCTCCGGAGGAAGAAGCAGCAGCCTGGGTGGGGATCAGTGTCGCCATCCTCAGCCCTGGAGCCCGCTGCCTCCTGCTCGCTGCAGCTCCCGGGCCTGCCGCCGGCACCTCCGTCTTTCCCTTGTTCTCTTTGGGACTCTCTCTCCTCTCTGTCCTGTGTTTCTTCTTCTGCCTCTTTCAGCCTGTCTCCCTCTGTGCATTTCTCTTTCGGGGTCTCTCTATTTCTCTCGGCATGTGTCTCTGTCCCTTTTCTGTCCTTTCTTGGCGTCACGCGTAATCACCAAGAGTCGTCTCCGGAGCTCTAGAAGCTATTAGAAATTGTTGCATGGTGCCCAGCCCCACCCATCCTGCCCTGGGGCTAACTTTGACCCCTGGTCTTGACCCTTTGAGCCCCTTGCCCCAGATTATCTCCCACTGGAGGTCTGTCTCCTTGCTCTCTCCACGTGGCTGGGAGGACCCTTTGCCACCAAGGAGCATCTTAGGGGAGGAATCTCAGTCCATGTAGGGAGAGAGCACTTCCCACAAGGCATCTCTACCTCCCTGAGTGTCTCTTCCCCCAACAGAAAATTGTACCATTGTGTTCGGAGATCACAGTAGCGCAGAGAGAGCTGAGTCAGAAGAGATGTATGAACATTCTTTACAAACTAAAGGAGGTGCATAGACTGCAGGAGGGCCAGGCCAGGAGCACAAGTGGGCAAAGAGGGAAGTGGACCAGTACACAGGACAGCAGGGCGGGGTAAGGACTGTGACAAACCACAGAGCCCAGGCCGGAGGGGGCGCACGACATAGCTCTAGTGGATGGTCACTAATCCAGCCCTCGGACCCAAGCTTTTTCTAGAGATTCGAAACATCAGATTTCTATTTAACTGTTTAATGCTGACAGTTCCGTCCTGCTGCCTGGGCTTGGCTTCACTCCCGTTAGCCTGAGTCGTCTGGAATCAAGCCAGTGTTCCCGCGGGAAAGCGTCTGAACGTCCGTTTTGCCAGAGAGCTAGATTGTCTGCAGGGCGCATGGTGGGACTAGAGCTGAGGCTCGAACCTCTACCCACAAGCAGGGCCAGATGGAGTCGGAGGTTTCGAGTCCCAGAGTGACTAGCCCACGGCGCTGGCCCCTGGCCCTCGGCCTCTCCATGCTCCAGCAAGGGACGCGTTCGTGCGAGGCACAGGGACAGGAAGGCTCTCGGGACCTGCTCCAGAGCCACGGCCAATGTCCGTTACATATTTGGACAAATCCACCCAGCCCCACACCAGCCGGCAGCAAGGGGAGGGGGAGTCTGTGATCTGGGGATTTGGGCTCTGAACTGAAAATATCCTCCCATTGTTTTCTCTTACAGTCTGTGCGACCGCATTCCTGCAGCCACTGCCCGCCAGGTGCCATGATGAGGGACAGTCCTTGGATGGATCTGGAGCTCAGGCTGGGGACCGGCTGTATGGGGTGGGAGGGGGGATCCCCTGTTCTCTGAGCTGGTGTTCTTGGCGTTTTCATCTGACGAAGGGGCTGGGTTTCAAGCCAGTGTCCTTGCTGCCCTCTATGGCCGCCCTGACCCTACTTTCCAGGCCCAGCCTCTCCTCCAAGAAGCCTTCCTTGATGTCCACAGAAGCACGTGATAATGTGCAAGTCGTCAGAAGTCCTCTAGCTTCCCCAGCATGTGCTCCTAGGAGAGCCGGTAGACGGGAGAATGACAGACACAGAGATGGAAGGACAGTCTGTGTCTTCGAGAGAGAACGGAAAGGGACAAGTGTGTTCACAGGTGATCGAAACATCCGCACACGACGTGTGATGTGGCTCTGACTGGAGCTCAGCACCAAAGTCGGCACGTCCCCACCGGGGACAGTCGGGGGGATACACCACAGTGCGGCCGTCCAGTGCGCGCCGTCCACCGCGGGGAGACCGAGGCGGCTCTGAGGGTGCGGAGAAGATGCGTCTCCAGGTTGGGAAAGCGAGAAAAGCAGGCTGCTGGGCAGTGTCCACAGACGCTGCTGCGTGAGTGGGAACGGGCTGTGCTCCCTCCTCACAGGTGCGATGGCCCTGAACTCGGGGCCCTGTGCTGATCCTAACGCGGAAGTCTCAGCAGGGAAAGGTGGGCAGGTCCCTGTCCCCATGGAGCTGTTTCTGGTTTTCTCTTCCTTTCCTTTTCTTCCCTTCCCTTGACTTTGTCTCTTCTCTCTCTCTGCCTTTCTGTCTTGTCTTATGGATGGGTGGGTGGATGGATTTTGCACATAGGCTGTATATGAAGGGATGACCTCCAGAAGGCCACCAGAGAAACAGGTCCCTGTCCTCTGGTCCTCTGGGGATGGGAACGGGAAGGCCGAGAAACAGGAATGGAGGAGATTCGCTTCTTCTGGATGCCCTTTTGTGCCGTTGCTTTTCCTTTGTGTGTCCTACTTAGTTAACATTAGTTTTTGTAGAAGACTCTAGAACTTCAGCTATAGATTCCTCACATCACACAAGGAGGGTGTCTGCCTTCTGGACACCGTGGTCTGCCCACTCCCAGATGAGCCAGAAGGGTCCTTTGCCCCTGGCTCCCTGGGTTACACTGATCCTGGCTCCCTGGGTTACACAGATCCAGGATCCCTGGATTGCACTGATCCTGGCTCGCTGGGTTACACTGACGGCCATTAGACCCTCTCCACGTGTCCAGGATGCTTTGTTAACACACCAAACCCCTTCAAATACTCTGTGAAGGAAGTACAGGCACTGTTCTCACAATGAAGAAAGCCATGTCCCATAGTTTATAACTTGTCCAGTTTGTGTCCTGTTTGGGTTCTGTATGCCCAGAGCTTAGTGTCACAAAACAACAAGGTATCCTGCTGACACACGGAGATCTGGGCTGGCCTTGGGTGGGGTCAGCCTGTCCTGGCTCTGCTGTGCGGAGTCAGGTGGCTCGGAAATCATCTAAAGATGACAGGCTGGCTCGGGGCTCCCAGAGGAAGGGCGGGGGTATGAGCAGACTCCGGTCGACCAGGCTTTGGAGATCTGCAGGTCACTTCCAGCACATTCTGTCCCTGAGGACAACCCATTCCTAGTCCACAGAAGGGAATGAAAGTCTGCTTCCAGAGGAAGGAGTGTTATAGAATTCATACACGGATCTTAAAGTCCCCACAGGGCAAGCCGACGGCGGCTGGAAGAGAACCCGACGGCCAGGCTTCAGAACAGACACTCTGGGCCCCCCACTCCATCTCTTCCTTGTCATCTCTGCAGGGGAAACAGGCCGCCCTCGGGCCCAAAAGCTTAACAGGTGTTCAATAAATGTTTCCTGATCATATCACACAGACCGTAAAATGCCACAGGCCCGAGGACCCGAAACGACCCTCACTCTTATCTCCAGAACTCAGTGACAAGGTGGGTGGGAGAGGTGTAAGCAGGCAACTGCCAGGGGCCACCGGTTAGAATCGCTAATGAGATCGCCCTCGGTGTCATCTGCCACAACAGGTCAGCGTTTCCATTGTAACCAGCAGAGGGCCTGGTTTCAGGGGGGCCACATCACAGCTGACAGCTCCTGAACCCTAGACACCTTTTCCTGCAGGCTACGTCCTAGGAGCAAACCAAACCAACACACAGGGGCCAAGGACGGCCGTGGTCTTGGCACTGGTGACAGGATCTGCCCTTCTGGCAGAAGCAAGACAATGTGGGAGGCTCAGAGACAGAGAGGGGCAGCATCCAAGTCTTGGAAAGATGGCATGGGAATAAACCCAAAACCAAAACAGATCATCCAAGTTAGCAAATAAGTTTCATCCATTCATGGATTCAGTCAACAAACGTTCACGGTGCATCTGCTCTGGGCCAGAAGGTCTTCTAGGAGCTGCGCTGTGAACAGAAGGTCTGCTCTCCTGGGGCTGGTGATAAACGGAATACGTCTGAAGTGAACCGCTGCACCAGCTGGTGGCAGACGCTATGGGGAATGTAAAGCAGGGCAGGGGGTGGAGGGCGGATGGGGCAGGGGGGTGGCCTGAGCAAGCCTCGCTGAGGAGGAAGCAAGGAAGTAAAGAAAATTAACCTGGAGAAAAGTACATTTTAAACCTCACGTTGGGGGCGCCTGGCTGCCTTAGTCAGTTAAGTGTCTGACTTCAGCTCAGTTCATGATCTTGCAGTTGTGGGTTCGAGCCCCGTATCGGGCTCTGTGCTGACAGCTCAGAGCCTGGAGCCTGCTTCGGATTCTGTGTCTCCCTCTCTTTCTACCCCTCCCCTTCTCATGCTCTGTCTCTCTCTCTCTCTCTCTCTCTCTCAAAAATAAATAAACATAAAAAAATTTTTGAACCTTAGGTTGAAGCCTCTTAGGTTAGGACACAAGAGTGGATTTTCCTGAGCAGCAGCTGATAAGGGGAAGTAGGATTTGTAGGTTGGTCCGTTCTCAGGTCCAGCACTTAAGATATTTCAGGAGCATGACGACTCGGGCTGTGACCCAATCATGGACCGAGAAAACTGGAGGCCTGATTTCAAATCTTTCCGGTGATTTGTCTGCCTAGGAAGTATTTTGAGAACACTTACTATGTGCCGCTGAGGCCGGTGCTGAGCACGAGTTTGTCAGTTGTGTGGTTTTGGACAAAGCACCTCTCGCAGCTGGGTGGATTAGGTCAGAAGCAGTAAATACGAGGGTTTGGGGTCAGTGGAGGGAAGACGGAATTCGTTTGCACACGGGAGGGATTAATCAGGAAGGGGCTCGTGCTCTCTGAGTTTGGAACAGGGACTTCAGAGAAGGAAAGGGGGAGGCTGGGTGGCTCCGTCTGTGAAGCATTTGATTCTTGGTTTCAACTCAGGTCATGATCTTGTGGTTCATGAGTTCAAGCCCCACACTGGGTTCCATACTGACAATGAGGAGCCTTCTAGGGATTCTCTTGCTCCCCCCCTCTTTCTGCCCCTTCCCTACTCATGCTCTCTCTCTCTCTCTCTCTCTCTCTCTCTCTCATACTCTCTCTCTCTCTTAAAATAAATAAACTTGAAAAAGAGAGAGAGGGGCACCTGGGTGGCTCAGTCAGTTAAGCGTCCAACTTCAGCTCAGGTCATGATCTCATGGCTCGTGGGTTCGAGCCCCACATTGGGCTCTGTGCTGACAGCTAGCTCAGAGCCTGGAGCCTGCTTCCGATTCTGTGTCTCCCTCTCTCTCTCTGCCCCTCCCTTGATCATACTGTCTCTCAAAAAATAAATAAATGTTTAAAAATTTTAAAAAAGAGAGAGAGAAAAGAAAGAGGAAAAGTAAATGGTCTGAGGGGCCCAGCCTGGTGTGTTCTGACCAAGCAAAGGGAGGGGGTTTTCTCTGTGTGTCACCTTTGGCAGAAGCTCTGAGGTAGACCAGGGCCCCATGGTAGATGGTCTCTTTCAAGGAGACATTTCATCAGGATTCTTCTGACTGCAAGTGACAGAAACGTGAATCACAAAGACTGAAATGAAAGCAGTAGATTCGCTCATGTAAATGAAAGCTTGAGGTATTTGCAGCTTCAGGTACAGCTGGATCCAGGGTTTCAGTGACCTGGAATCTGGGAATGTGGATCTCTTTCTCTTCATCTCTCAGTTCTGCTTTCCTCCTGGTTGGCTTGATTCCTGCTGATGAGCAGCAACCTTGGCTCTTCATTCTGCTCTCACAGCAACTGTTGTGGCAAAAATAAAAGGCCTCTCTTCCAGTTGGGGCAGCTAAGATCCTAGATTCTACTCTGATTGGACCAACTCGGGTCACGTGGCCACACCCTGCCCGTGACCAAGGCCGGGCCATGGACAGGCCAGACCCGCTCAACACGCCGGTTCCTGGACCCAGGGATGGGGACAGCCCCTTCCAAACAGCACGGACTGAGTGTGGGGGAGGGGCGTTCCCACAAAAGAGAACGTGGTGCTGTCACCAGATGGAGGCATAGACTCTGAAGGTCAGGAAGACCCCACGCCTATGACATGGACCGAGGACCCGACTGCAAAAATTCCTCCCTGCAGGATGAGGAATCGGCCCAGGGGCAACCCCTTCCTCGGCCACGAAATGCAGTTTGAATTCAGTTCTCACGCCAAATCCGGCGAGACGGTGCGCGTCTCGTTAAGATAAAGGATGAGCGGGCGCACGCCACTGGATTTCCGCGCTTTGAAGACGACTTCTCCTCCATCTGTTTAAGGATTACTATTCCTTGAAGAATTCAGCTCCGCGTGATAAGTGTTAATACCTTATTTCTTGGGGGGCTCTGCGGTCTGGAGTTGAAATTGATTGTGAACAGAATAAAATAATTTGCTTTTTATCAGCATCCTCCCCAGAACTTGTTTGCGGCCAGGATGGGCCTCAGAGGAAAATGCTTCACCTCCCTAATCCCTCCGTAAGATTCCTAAATCACACCCGTCACTCAGCGCCACTCAGCCAGAAATGGCCAGCGCTCCGTCATAATGAAAACAGAATTATGGTGGCTGTCACCTCCCGCTGACGGCTCCTTGAGGGGCCGGGTGCCAGCAGGACTTTGAGTTAGCTGTCGTCGGGGGCGGCGAGGACTTGGGGGCTCTGCCAAGAGGCGGCTGTCCTGTGCGGCAGGAGGCTGCCGCCCACCGCAGACTCACGGACCACTGATGTGCTCCACTTGGCTTTTAGCAAAGAAGCCCCCCGATCTAATAATCGGGAAGTGCCACATAATGACCGAGTGCTTGCACCCTTCCTAGAAAACAGGGTGAGCTGAGAGCCCTTGCGTCGGGTTGGCGGAAGCTCAGATGCTGCAGACAGACCGACAGACTGCCAGCCTCCACTGCTGGCTCTGACCGGCTCTCGCTGGGGGCCCTGGGGGCAAACCACTCTGTTCCGTTTTCTCATCTGTAAAGTGGGTATAAATAATCACAGCACCTGGGCGGGAAGAGGGACCGCGTTACAGTCCGGGCGAGGCAGGGGGCCCGGGCCCGGCACATGGGGAGCACATGCATGCGTGAGCTGCCGCCCTGTCGCTGCTGCACCCATTTGGCTTCAGGTCACTCTTGTCACCATCGTGGGTCGTGCAGTGGCTTGCATTGTGGCTCCCAAGAAGATGTGTCCAAGCCCAAACCTCCAGGACCTGTGAACGTGACCTTATTTGGAAAAGGGGTCTTTGCAGATGTAATTAAGTGAAGGATCTCAGGTTGAGATCACACTGGATTAGCCAAGGGGAGCCCTCGATGCAAAGACAAGTGACGAGTGTCCATGTAAACCAGAAGAGGACACATGGGGGAGAGCGCGGCGTGAAGCTAGAGGTAGAGATTGGAACACCAAGACTGAGGAACGCCTGGAGGAGCAAGGAAGGATTCTCCGTGAAGTGTCCGGGGTGGGGCACGGCCCTGTGGGCACCTCGCACTGTGGTAGGAGCGCAGGAAGCACCGAGGAAGCCATCCTACACGGTCAATGCACGGTCCGCATCCTTGTGGCCAAACGTGGTTCATCAGACCTACTTTCCACACACTGGAAGGGGAAAGAGAGAGACCGTGGAAGAACAGAGAGGTTAGGTAACCTCCCACATTTGCACAGCTGGCTTGTGAGGGAGCGAGAGCCCATCTCTATGGACAGTGGGCTCCGTACCTACTTCTCAGGCAGGCAAGGACCCCCAGAACCGGTACGTTGCACGTCACACATAGTAACGCCTCTAATCCTCCCAAGTGGTCAAACCTATTGTCCCCTCATGTTACAGATGAGGAAACTGAGGCACAAAGGGCTTGTGTACCGTGGCCAAGGTCACACAGCCCGTGGGTGGCTGAGCTGGGGAATGAACCAGGGAGGCTGCTCCAGGATCCGTACCTACGGCCCCCGTTTTCTACAACTTCCACCGATGAGACAGTGGATTTTCGCGACTAGTCCTAACTTGTTTGAATGTCTTCTGTACTAACTCTTCGAGTAACTGGGCCCGTTTTAATGCAAGTTCATGGATTTCAGTCTTGTTTTAGCACAGGTGTGATCAGGACACCACATTCTTCGTGGCCCAAAGGAAAAACTATTACAAGAATTTGCCTCACAAGGAGGTTTTCCGGAAGGAATCCCCTGTGTAATGAGGTGAGAGATTGGGGTTCTCACCTCTCCTAGATCACTGCGTGCTGCGATCTGGATCTCGCTCTGCTCCTGTCAGTGTTGCCCCCACTTTGGTCTGTTTTGCTCACTGCTGTCTCTGTCTCTGGGCTCCGAGGACAGAGCCCGCATTCGCTGGCTGTTCAATGAATCTCTCCCTGTCTCTGCTTCAGTCTCTGTCTCTGTCTCTCTGCCTCTAACTTTCCAGAACTTGTTCTATGGAACGTGCCTCGAACCCCCGATGTGGAGTTATCCAGATGGAACACGCACCAGCCCCTGACCCAGGGCCGTCGCTCCAGGAAGGAGACGGATGGACCCAGGCTGGTGGTGATCAGCGCCCTGATTGGGGGCCTGATTACCTGTCTACCGAGCCCTGATTTATGGGTCTTTTCCCTCTCTTCCAAGCCTCTGGATTGCGGCTAATTTACCGGTGGCCTTAAATCACCCCCGCCCCCCACACAGCGAAGCCACTCATGACGTGCCATCTATCATGTGCCTCCCGCAGCCACTGACTTGAATAAAACAAGGGCAGGGACTCAAATACCCACCTCCCTGCCCAGGGCGGGGGCGGGGGTGGGAGCCGGCTGTGTCATTTATCCAGAAACGGTGGCAGCCCCCACCCGGCCCGCTTAATTTCATGTTTGGCTGCTGATGGGTTTTCATTTATAGATAATATAAACAGGTTGACAGGGCCCTAATTAACTGATTTGTGGTCCTTTGGGAACAAATGGTGATTAATATTCATAAACATTTGTAACGCTCAGGCAGATGCCCGGCCCTGAGATGATCCTAATATGTCCTCAACTGCGTGCACCTGTGATTTCTGATTTGTCTCTTGCCTGTGGACGCCGGAGGGCGCTGACAAGTGCCGATGGCCCCTTGCCAGGAGACAGGGCCACCTCCTGGTCATGTGATTAATGCAAGATTTGCCGACTACAACTTGCTGGATTTTCCACCAGCCTTTTTTCTCTCTGGGTGTCCTTGGCCTAGCTCTCCTCTGATCCCACCCGTGAATCTCTTTGAGACAAGCCGAGAACTTCCTCCTTCGGGAAGCCTTCCTGGATTGATCCCACTCCACGGCCATGTCATCTCTCCGTAACATAGTTGGAATTGTTGGTATGGTGGAATTGTTTACGGGAGGACATGGTTTTTAGTGCTTTTAGGCTATTTTATCCAAGAATGTTCTGCCTCGTGAACTTTCCCTGATATCAAGGACAGATCAGTTTCTCCCTTGGGCAGTGGAGTGCCATCTTCTGTGAAGTCAGTTGTCATGGTAACAAGTAAATAACACCCAGACTGCAACAGCTGCATCTACCTGGCTCGTTATCGGTGCCACGAGTCTCTACCTGCTTCTCTTAATCCTCTCGCTGCAGCCCCGTGAGGCAGGTGCCAGGATCCTTGTCCCCTCCCTCCTGTTTTCCAGATGAGGAAACTGAGGCCCAGAGAGGCCTAGGAACTCAGCCAAGACCAAGTCAGTGAATGGCCCAGTCAAAATTTCTCTTAAAAAATATCTCTGAAAGTATGCATAATATCCAGTCCATATTTAATGTAGTGACTTTAAAACTTTCTTTCCCGGGACTCCTGGGGGGCTCAGTCGGGTAAGTACCCAACGTCAGCTCAGGTCATGATCTCGTGGTTTGTAGGTCCAAGCCCCACATCGGGCTCTGTGCTGACAGCTCAGAGCCTGAAGCCTGCTTTGGATTCTGTGTCTCCCTCTCTCTCTGCCCCTCCCCTGCTCACGCTCTATCTCTCTCTCTCAAAAATAAAACATTAAAAAAAATTTCTTTTTAAAAAGATAATGACTGGGGGGAAGCACTCCATGCAAACACATGGAAGACATGTTTTCCATTTCCTTAAAGCTTTATAGTGATCTTGACACCAATCTAGAGCCTACTACGCGCCATAGGTCCTGTTAGCATTTTCCAGGGATCAACGCAACGTCTCACATAACCCTATGGAGTATTGGGCTGGACCATATGAAATTGCTGATTACTGGCACTTTCCCACGGGAAACGGCAATCATATATGGCTGAGCTTAACATAAATCCTTATGAGAATTCCATTTTACAAACAGCAAAACTAAGGAACAGAGAGGTTAAGTAACCTACATGAGGTGGCACAGCTGGTAAGTCAGGTTGCTGTGAATCGCTCCCAGGTAGGATGGCTCAAGCCCCTGATCTCCTAACCGTTGTTTTGGCCAATGCTATTTGGTCAATGACTCCTCAAGGACTCCAGGAAAGCTCGCAGCAGTGACTGGACGGTGATTTCTCTCCTTGCTTTACGCTTAGGAAACCCTGCAATTTATTCTTACATTCTGTCTACAGGTTTTCTGAGCCCCCCTGGCCCATTCCGACATCACAGCACCCTCACCCACGCTGAGTCCTCCGGGCTCTGTCTCCCTCCATGAGGACAGGTGAGTGTTGGGGACTTAGACGTTGAATGGAGTGATTGATTGTGCGCTGTGCTCTCTTCGGGCTTGGTTGTCCCTGGGGGGCCTTTAGCAAGCGTCAGTTAAAAAAAAACAGCTAGAGGCCCCCTGAAAGGCTGAGCCGTGTTCTGGACTAGAAGTATTTTCATACCTCATGAGCATATGAAAGGAATGGGCTGGAGGAAGCCTCAGAATTCTCGTAGTCTGACTGCCTGCATCAGAACGTGCATCGGAACATCCGAACCCTTGATGTCGAAGGTCACAGAACCTTCCAGTTACACAGTGCCCTTTGTGTCCAGGGCACCATGCATCAGCTTCTGGAAACTTGGATTACATCTTGTGAGAGAGGAGGTGCTTGCTTATCGTTTGTCTGTTCAGGCCTTTCACTTCCTCTCAAGCATCAGAACCATCAGGGTCTGTGGGTTCGGACCAGGCAGCCATCTCCCAGCTCTCTAGGGGGCCCTCGGGGTGGCAGTGCCCTCATCTCTGGAAATCAGTGGGGAAGCACCCAAAGCTCGGCTTGGCTCAGGTTCTAAAATGACTGAACAAAGGGAAGATCAAGTGCAGGAATGACTGACTCTAATTCAAACCCAGAAACAAACCCAACGTCGGTAGAAGAGCCCAAGTGGACTGGCCCTGGGCAACCAAGGCCCCGTGAAGGAAGAGCACAGACCCGTCCGAGCCTCCGCCTCCTACCGGGCAGTGCTCCATACAGGGGGCGTGGCGGCTGGGTTATTTACATATATTTCCATAGCCAATGTTCAATTATTAGCATAACCTTTGCTATTACATTTGTCGTCAAACTAAAGATAATCTGCTCATGTTTTATTTTCTGGCGGGTGATTTATATGGGCTGCAACTTTACTGCAATCCTAGCTGTGAAAATGTCTGCTCAAGGGACACCAATTTTGAAGAGCACGTGACAGGAAGGGATGGGTGCTGGACCCATCTCACATTTACCGACCGTGTGACTTTGGGGATGTCACCTAATATTTCTGAGACATATGTCCTCTTTTTTCTAGACTAGTGACTCAACCGAGGACAATTTTGCACACAGGGGACATCTGGCGTATCTGGACATATACTTTTGGCGGTCAGAACTCGGAGGGGAGGGTGTTACTGGTATCTAGTGGGAAGAGGCCAGGGGACCTGCTAAACGACCCACAAGACACAGGGGACAGTCCCGTACACAGTGGAGTTGTTTAGCCCAAAGTGTCAACAGCACCGAAGGTGCGGAAACTGGTGTACACGAGGTATGAAGAATACCATGAGTAGCCACGCCTCTCCCTCCCAGACATCGCGAGAGAGCAGAAGCCCTCCGCAAGCCCCGCCCCCCGGCATGCCCCTCCCTCCCTGCCGAGGTGGCCCCATCCCGCGTCGTGTGGTTGTCATTCTCATGCGTGTCTGTTTCCTATAACGAGGGCGTGTAACTGCAGATCGGCCTCATTTTATTTGCTGTTGTCTTTTTGAGCGTTCAGAGTAGACACCATTCCACCTACTCGATATATGCAGAAATAAAGCTCAGAGAAGATGAGCGACTTTTGCTTGGCCACACAGCGAGGCAGCACCCAAGGGAGGCCCAAACACCAGTCTTCTGAGTTGATTTCTGGTTTCAAGAGTTGAGCTTGAAGACCCTTCAAATAATTTGAAGCACAGCAGTTTCAGAGAAGTTGATTCGGGACTCTCGCACAGGTTAGCACTGTTCTCCGGCCCACGTCCGAAGCATTTCGCTCCGATTTATTTGTCTCTCCCTGAACTGCCATTTCATTTCATGAAGGAGCATTGAGGCCGCTGTTGCTCCAGATGGATTGAAAATTGAAGGCTGCCCCAAAGCCCTTTGTCCTTTCAGGCCGGCCCCTCTGCACAGCGAGAGCCAACAGGGACAGCAAGTGGGCTGCCTCTTATGTTCTCTTTTGTTCCTCACAAAAAAACTGAAAAAGAAACCGATTTTTGAGAAAATGACCCAGGTGATTAGATGAAATCACTTCTCTCCTTTATGCTCCAGCTGAGAAGCAGCAAGGAGACTGGAAGAGGGGGAGATAGGGGTCAGGTGGCAGAGGGGTCAGTTACTGCCCCTCCCCCCTCCCCGCCAGGTAAGGTCAAGGTTGGGATGCAGACCCCCCTTCACAGATGACCCCCCATCTTATTTTTTCTATTTATTTAATCAAAGGTACGTGTGCACACACGTTAATCACACAGTTTTGTAAGGCTTATCACAGAAAAGGCATTTTCTCCTTCCCTTTGCTCAAATTTTCTTGCACTCCAGTGTGGCTACTTTCAACATTTTTAGCTGAATATTCTGGTATCTAAGTCCAAATAGCATGCTTTTAAAAAGCCTCCTGGTCTTCAATGGCTAGGCAGGTGACCAAGGAGACATAATCAGATGTTACTCTGTGAAGGACACAGAATCAGCTTCACGCACACCAGCAGCCACTTTATGTTCATGAGGCACATGCAGCTAATGATATTAAATGGAAAAGAAGATCCCCGTGTCCTATTGAAAGAAAGAATCTACTTACCAGGAGGGCCAGGACTATCCCCAGGTCTTCTGGAACTCCTAGCGTGGTGGCCGTTCATGTCATTACAGTAGAGCTGACGGTAGGGGCCAAGTTTCCCCCAGGTCAACAACATCTCCTAGTAGCAATTGCAACAATAACAGGAATACAGACCCTCTCGGGTGTCTACCCAACAGCCATCACCTTTCTTTCCTTTCCTGCAAACAGATCCCTGGTTTTGTGTGAAGGTAGGACCTAGTGATCCCAAGACCTCAGGAAGCTAACCCATCTTACTCCCAGGGATCAATCTGTGCTAAAAGCATCTTGGTAGATCTTTTTCCGCTTTGTCAGGGCTTGGCTGGGGAGTTGGCATGTGAATCTGTTCTGGTTAAAGAGAAATAACATATAAGCTGGGGGCTGCCCACCCTGGAAAAAAAAAACACACACACAGACAAAACTCATGACAAAATCTTTTCCCCCTGACTCTTTCACCCTTCTAGGGATGAGAGATCTGGATCTTGGCAGCCATCTTGTGACCATGAGGACAAAGAGCCAATATGCTCAGGAAGGTAAGACAGACCCGTGGGAAGACCCTGAGCCCATGGTGATGTCACATTGCTGCCACACCAGCCCAAGAATCTCAGGGCTCCAGAGAGCTTGTTCCTATGAGACAAGAAACTGTCTTTAAAGCCTGAACACAGAGTTGGCCGGGTGCTCTGTAATTTCAGCCAAGGGCATTCCCACTGATACTCCTATCTTGCCGTTCAGAGTGGGCTCTGACTGCATCTCATTTCCTCCCGAGGCAAGCAATAAACATTTTGAGTGGCCACACGAAAAGCCATTTTCCAGACCCTCAAAATACAAACATGCATTGACTCCAGTCTCTAATATCACCCGCGGGAAGAAACTGGAAACGGGAAGGAAGAAACGTGCAGAACAGATGTCTTCCTTGGGACTGCTACCTGCATGTCAGGTTTTGCACTGAGCACCTGACACGTGGCCACTCGCCGGAGCCTGGGCGGTCAAAGCTGGTCGAAGAGGGCACCAGCCTGGCCAGACAGTAGTGGCTCTGTTTCCCGTGCGCCATCAACCCTGGGTCCTCTGTGAGTCCAGGGGCTGAACCTCACAGGTGTGACGACCCTGAGTCAACAGTGGACTGTAGCCTGGAACCCCGACCCTTCTTCATCTTTAATAAAGTGAGAGCACAAGCCTCTGCTTCACCGAGGGGACACTCCGGAAACCCCAGCTCATGAGGACTTGAGCCAGACAGGTCCCAGCCCCTCTCTGCCCTTCGGGAGTGAACACGTGCCTGTTGGCCTCACAGCGTGCATGCGGCAGGAAGGTTATAAATAAACTGTCTCCTCCCCTCCCTCTCTGCTGCCCTCACGCTCCGAATGTTCTGTTTGTGGCTTCTTCTCCCTTTGAAAGCCTTGCCTGGCTTGATGTGAATCCTAATTAAAGTCATGCACAGCGTGACTTTTAATTAGCCTGAGCAACCCCATGAAAGGCATCAATATTGAGCAGGATAATTGTGCCAAGTGACTTTCCCCCAAGGATCAGCAGGGTGCCCCGGCTGGCGGGAGGCCCGGCACCCATGCTGGGCGGGGCCAAGAAGGGGCCACCCTGGGCTCGGCCAGTCACAGTTTTCTTTCCGGGGCTGCCTCTTTGCAGCCAGGAGGCAATGACATTTATGGGGGTTGCAGATTTATTTCATGAAAACTACATGCGATTTAAAATAGGTCCCAATTAGCTAAGACAACTATACCCTAAAAGACAAGGCTGGATTTTCTCTCTTGGGGCCAATCAGCAGGGAGGAAGGTGGAGGGAGGGGTAGAGGTCCAAATCTGGCGGGAGATTTTGCAGGGGGAGGAGCAGGGAGGAGGTAAATAAATGGAAGATGAAATCGTTCTTTTCTTAACCAATAAAATGATTGGAGCGCAGTGATTTCTTAATGCAGAAACAATCTCACTCTTCTTTATTCCCCCAAAGCCATAGAGTTTTCCAGGCCTTTGCTCATTTATCAACCAGAAATGTGCCCTGGGGGGAGGGGAGTTATGGCATTTTCTGCACAGGAGAATTCATTAGGAATTCTGGAATCCTGACATCATAATTCACTCCTAGCGCAGCTGGCTGCAAATTTCCCAAGCCCACGGCTGGGGAGCCCATTTAAAGCCACAGGCAGGCTTCCGGCAAAGAAACCGGCTCAAAATGGATGGCTGCTTATAAACAGGACACCAGGACATCTGCTTAGGGGCCTCGGCTCTAACAGCTCCCCTGGTCAGTGGAAATGCGGCTTTAAAGAGGGTAAAACATATTGGGAGACAGGCCTGGGAAACCCTAGAGCTAACGAGCGGAGCAGAAGGTAACTGACGCGTGTCAGACATGGAAACAAAAGTCAGTGGGAAAATAGGATTCTAACTGCCCCAAAGCAGACTTCTGTGAGACACACACCTAGCTTGCAATCTAGGTGTGGCATGTGCTGAAACAAATGTAGAAGAGGCAATTGGTGACTGTCTTTTCCCTGAAATTATTTACGTGCCTTGATCCCTTACGTTATAAACTGAACATTTAAAAAAAATTTTTTTTACATCTTTACTTTATTTTGAGAGAAAGAGACAGAGCTTGAGGTGGGGAGGGGCAGAGAGAGAGGGAGACACAGAATCCAAAGCAGGCTCCAGGCTTTGAGCTGTCAGCACAGAGCCTGACGCAGGGCTTGAACCCATGGACTCTGAGATCATGACCTGAGCCAAGGTTGGACACTTAACCAACTGAGCCACTCGGGCGTCCCACGAACTGGACATTTTTAAGGAGTCAAGACAGATTATTCGATTTCACAAACGGATACTGAGCGCCAACAAATGGGACACCTTGTTTCACATAAATTTCAGAAGTGAGGAGGACAGATGTGTGTGTCGGGGATGGGGAGGGGTGGTCTTGGTGGCCCAGCTCCTAGGGCAATGTAAACCCGACGAGTTGGGTTGACAGCTTGGTCCGCTTCAAGTACCCCGCAGTCAGGAAGTAGCTCCGGGCTACACTGCTTCCAGTAACTGTCCATATATCTGTCCATCTCAATCTGGCCAGGTGCTTTAATGACAAGCACAAGGTCCTTCCGAGGAAAGGAAACCCTTTCCTTGACAGCTCTCGCTCACCCGCCGGCTTCTTGTGTGAAACCTTCCTCCCGTCCATACACGCACCTTTGGTCAGCCACCATGTTCACCAGGATATGCAACTGTGGCAGAGAGAGAAAAACACACAAAAATGCATCCTCATAACATCCTTATCAGCCAGACCAAGTCAAGAAATAGCACTTTGCCCCCAGCCCCTCCATGGCCACATCCTGGTGACATCCCTACCCTCCTTCCGGAAGTAGCCACCCTTCTGGCTCACAGGGTGAGTCACCCTCCCCCACCACGTCCATCTCCATCGAGTCGCCGCCCCAGGGGCCTCCTCAGACCCTAGAGCTGATTACTGATGTGGTCGATCTTGGCATCTTCTAAGGTTTCCTTTGCACATCTCTTTTCCCGAGAATCCCCGTGTGACAGTCCCAGGCTGCATGACCCGTAGAGTCTCTCATAATCCAGATTGTGGCTATTCCATATCGATGGTCAGTCATGGGATCAACACATCTTCTCCGTCCTCCAATGGCTCCTGCATCCACAGGCATGGTCAGAATTTTGTGCGAATCTGAAAAAAAATGCTCTGAGTTCTAAAGGAGGTCTTGGGGCACCGAGGGGGATGAAGTTGGAGGGTTAGACCACGATGTGAATCCCACCAACCAAAGACCACTGGGAATTCGGCTACAGCCACGGTTCCATTTGTCCAGCCCCCTGCACCCGGGGAGACCCCACGACAAGCCCATGCTTCTGTGGGGCTTGGGCTTCTGCTGAACCCTTCCACGAGGGGGGTTAAGGAGCAGGGTCAAGAAGTGGGACACTTTGGTGGCTGGGCACCTAAATATTTTTATCTCAGAGGCAGAAAGAGGAAAGCAGGGCTCATGTCTTTGGGGGCAAAGAGGCAGCCACTGCTCACGTTAGCAGGAAAGGGACTTGTCAATCATTTCTGGGTTCTCTCTCTGCCTCTCTTCACGCGTGGTCATGGTGTGGCTTTGCTGGACCTATTCGTATTCTCTGAGCATCATTCCTGATGATTTGGCTACATCATGACCTAACTGCCAGCTGCCAGCTGCTGGGATGGTTGTTTTTCTCTTTCTCGGATCCCCTCCTGGGTCTCACTGCAAACAGGGCTGGGTTTACGTTGTCAGTGGTCATATTGTGGAAGGCCTTGACTATCCATGTGAGGAGGTTTCTATCGAACTTGGTAGATAAGAAGCAGCCACCAAAGATAATCAGGTGCTGGAGTGACTGACTTATCATCGCGGTGTCAGTCTTTTGGGAGAGAAACGACTGACCAGAGGCGGTGTGTCTAGCTCGAGGCAGATGTTACGGTTGAAGTGAGAGCCAGCGCCGTGTGAGTCAAGGCATTAGTGATGGGGATGGAACAGAGATGGCAAAGGCATTGTGGGGGAAGCGGGGGTGGGGCTTAGAAAATGACAAAGGACCCAGGACAGCATGTTGGGAATGAAAGAAGACAGTGAAGCAGGTGCTGATGTCCGCTAACCCAACAGCCATCTCCACCCTTCTTGCCAACAAATCCCTGAGCATTTTTACGGAAAATGCAAGAGCCTTGGTTGGCCAAAACCAATCCTGACCAGCCCAACCATTGGGCCCGATACTTCCCGACCCCCTGCAGTGAGGCCTGCCTGTGACCTCACTGTGGCCAAGGGGACCTAAGAAAACATGTGATGGAACCCCTGGAAAAGGTCTATATCCCTATAAAAAGAACGGGTACAAAGAGGTTGCTCCCTGAACTGCCCTTTGAGTCCTGTTTGTAGAACAAGACTATGCGATGCCTGAAGCCGCGCTCCCGACTCTTTTTTATGAATCATTGTTTGTGCAGGTTGCTGTTAGTTGAGGCCCAAAGCATCCTAACCTACACCCGGGAGAGCCAAAGATGACGCCAGCATCCTTGGGCCTCCGTGACGGACCGGATGGCTGAGGACAAACAGACCAGTGAGCAGGAGAGGTGGACTGGGGCTGGGCGGGAAGATGGTGAGGGTGTTGAATCTCCTGGGATTAAACAGACAGAGAATATCATTATCTGGGCTTGGGACAAAGGCTAGAACCCGAGAGGGAGGCTCCCGGTGCTTCCGCCATCTCTGGGAACCTGCTCATCAGCAGAAGAGCCTACAACGAACTGTGGGCCCACGGAGGAAGGAGCTCAGGATATCTTCCAAAGATCAAGCCCGTACAAGCTCCCGAGGGATCGGATGTGGCTTGGGAGGGAAAGGAAGGGGGCAAAGATGACTTCCAGGTTCGGGTCCTGAGCACCTGGGAGCATGGCCTGGCCGTTGATCGAGATGGAGAAGACCAGAGGAGACACTGACTGAGAGGGCGGATGAGTCTCATTCGGGTAAGCTGCGTTAGTGTGTCAGGGCCACTAAATGCACGGGATGAGAGCTCAGGGGAGTGTTGGCCTTCACGTATCAATGGAGGAGATGTTAATGCCTTCAGCCAGAGATCTCCCAGGGAGAGATGCAGGCAGTCTTAAGAAAAGAAGAGCCCCTCCCTAATTTCCCAGGCTGGATTTACTGTGTGGTCTTGAGCCGTTTGCTTGTCTACAGAAACACGGATGAAGGATCTGACCCCTGAGACCCCGACCTCTCTGTGACTCTATTATGGTCCAGGCTGACCACTGCCTGGGAGCCGCAGACTAACAATGGCCACTGGCCTCCATCAGCACTGACCCCTCTGGGGAAGGAGACCTGCTCTTGTGGGCCATCACCACGTTGGACAAAACGCCCCCAGTTCTTCCAGCCATGGCGCTGGAGACCTCGACCAGCAAGACCCTGCCTCTCTCCAATGTTCCACAATAGGAAATCGGAATCATTAGAAAAATCCGCCAGCTGGAGGCCTGGAGTGGCCGGTGGGGTCAGCCTGCTCTGCGGAAACAGCCCTGGGAGGCCATTTGCCACCCATTTATCCTGCAGCAGGAAACGAGAGCCTACAGACACGACCAGGAACCTGTGGACAGGACAGCCTCTCCCTAGGAACAAGGGTGTGGCCATCCTTCCTCTCCCCAGAGCCCCGCAGATGTAATCGTCCACACTACAGGGGGACCCGGTTCCGTGGGAGCACACTGCCCTAGTCACACAGTGTCTTCTTCAGCCCCGCTCAGCGGCGGGGCCCCGGAGGCCGGAGAAACCTCGGTTGCCAGGTCACGCAGGCTATTTGCGGAGAGCGCAGCACAGAATGGAGACTAGAATAGATTGACCGGTTCTGCCGGTGAACTGGAAACCGCTCGGCACCCAATAGGTCAGGGCTGGCAGGCCGCCCCAGCACTTCGCACTAATGGGGCAACGAGGAAATCTGCGGCAGCTGCCCTCCCACGGGTGCGGTGTGTGGTGGTTCGAAGCATGAGCCACGGAGACCCGCCCCCTTGGTTCAAATCCTGGCTCGGTCAGTTTTGTTATCCCAACTTCATTACCTTGGACAAGTGACCTAACGCTCTGTGCTTAGAAGGTCCACATGAAAAAGGGGAGCAGAAATGGTACCCACTTTATAGGACTGTTGTGAGGATTACACGAATTACCTTGTGCAAGGTCCTCAGAACACCGCCGGGGACCCCGAGAACCTTGTATGAATGAGGCTCGACATTCATAAGGACGGGTCCCTTCGCCAAATCCCAGCTGGCTGTTTGCAGAATCCCCTGGAAAACATCTGGACTCAGAGCTCTTTCAGGACACGAGGGGAAGACCCTAGCTCACACATGACTTCCTTCTGCTCTCTGGCCTGATCGAGCCAGCAGTTACTGACTGGGAGTCTGCAGTGGAGGCAGCGCAGGGCCGGAGGCACAGATCCTTACAAGCAAGACGTGGAGCTGAGACGTAAATGCGTGACTTGCTGAAAAGAAAGGGGTATAAGTCAGGTCCAGGAGAGTGACCGCAAAGGGTCAAAGGACAGCATGTGATTAACACCCGGACACTTGGGTGACAGTGAGACAGGGCAGGATTTGAACAAACCGCATCAGCAGACCAACTACTTAGTGAAGACCTCCAAGAATCAACTAGAACCTTCAGAGATCATAACTGTTTCCAGACGTCCAATGAGCTACGAGATCAGCATATAATTAAGGAGCCAAGCAAGTCAATTATAAGATTCCTATAAAGAGAAGAACAGGTAAGGAAAGCCTGGACACTTGTTGAAAAAGGAAGGGATTTTAGGAGGAACCTGCTCTACCAGATCTGGTGTCGATAGAAGACTAACAAAAAAGGTTGATGGAACAAAATCGAGATTCACAAATTAATGTGCCCTCTGTATTAAAAATAAGTAGTTATTCTTTCTCATTGCCAAGGAGTGAAATCCTGCCACTTGCAGCAATGTGGGTGGAACTGGAGGGTATTATCCTGAGGGAAGTAAGTCGGTCAGAGAAAGACAGATACCATATGTTTTCACTCATATGTGGAACTTGAGAAACTTACCAGAAGATCATGGGGGAAGGGCAGGAGGATTCGATAGTTACAAACACAGAGGGAAGGAGGCAAACCATAAGAGACTTTTAAATACAAAGACAAACTGAGGGTTGATGGAGGAGCGGGAGAGGGGAAATGGGGTGGTGGGCATGGAGGAGGGCACTTGTTGGGATGAGCACGGGGTGTTGTATGTAAGCGATGAACCACAGGAATCTACCCCCACAACCAAGGCCGCACTGTATATACTGTATGTTAGCCAACTTGACAATAAATTATATTAAAACAAATAAATAAGTAAATAAAATAAAAAGCATAAATAAATAAATAAAATAAAAAATAAAAATCAGCAGTTAAACCCAAACCAGAAACAAGTCCAATTTTCCACAGCAATTATATAGAGCACTTAGATGTAATAACAAGTCTTTGCGATCCATAGAAGTAAAACTTTGGAAAGAAAGAGACGATACGATGCATAGCATATTCCTGGAGGGAGTGAATATTGGCTAGGTATTTACTGCCTCTTTCTTCAATCTATAAAACATGAAGCTCCAGAGGTCACCACGAGGAATGTGGCATAAAGTGAATTTGGAAAGGCAAGTCATAGAAACATTTTTTTTTTTTGAAAAAAAGAAGTCATGGCGTGAGCTCTACCAGAGACCCTCACAAATTGTAATAAGTGAAGCGTGGAGCTGGTTGGGAACCGAGCCACAGAGCTCAGTAGAACGTTCGGGAAAAGACAGGCTTTGCAACGTGATAAAGTTTGCATTTCCATTTTTTCTGGTAGAAGATTATTCAATAAATGACATTCAGAACACTTTGTGAGTGTCTAATATAGATAAAGATATTAAATCCGTTCCATATCTCATTATGTACATCAAAATACATTCCAGATGCATGGCCAAATTAAATGTAGAAACCTTCCGTCTTGGAAAAAATAAGTGAAAGTTTACACACTATTAGGATAATCTGTAAACAGGACAATAAGTGCAGAAAGTTCAAAGGAAAAGTATGTGAATGTGAAAGTTTTCTTCCAATAGCTCTCAAATTAATTTGTTTCTTTTTTTTAATGTTTATTTGTTTTTGAAAGAGAAAGAGCACAAGTGGGAGAGAAGTAGAGAGAGAGAGGGAGACACAGAATCGGAAGCAGCTCCAGGCTCTGAGCTGTCAGCACAGAGCCCGATGCGAGGCTCCAACACACGAACCACAAGATCATGACCTGAGTCGAAGTCGGATGCTTAACCAACTGAGCCCCCCAGGTGCCCCAATTTGTTTCTCAAGTCTACAAATTTATGTCAAGATATCATTTCTTGTCTGACTTCATCCACTAATTCATTCATTCATTCATTCATTCATTCACTCATCAAGTGCCAAGTCTATGGCCATCGCTGCTGCCGGTACCAAGATGCAGCAGTTTTTTAAAAAAGAGCAAACTCCTGGTCCTTCAGCGCCTGCACTGCAGTGGAGTGACAGGGAATCAGGATAAAGAAGTAACATATATAATATGTCAGGTTGTGTTCGGATTTATGCAGAACAGTAAAGGAAACAAATTAGTTACATGTGGGGAGGAGTCAGAAGTCAGGAAGGCTCTGAGACACTGACGTTGGCGCACAGAGCTAGGTCTAGGAGGAGGTGGGGGATTTCTGTGGCTAAGAGCAAGAACCCTGAGACAGGTGTGTGGCTGACCATGCTTAGGGATCCTCAAGGAAGCCCATAAGGGAAAAGTTGCAAAACCAAAGCCAGGAAATGTTAGCCCAGGGCTGGGGACTGTGTGGGCTCTGGTCGCCCCAGGGTCAGACAACAAAATGGCCCTAGAACCAGACTCAAAGGCAAGTCTTACTTCCTTACATACTCCTTCAGCCTGACGGACACTCCTTCACCCATTAGCCTCCACCCTCTTCCTTGAGGATTGAGTCAGCCCTGGGAGGGAGGGCTCAACACGCTCCTGGGACTATGGGATTTACCCCCCAAACTACATCCCCACTGAGCAGAAATGGGGTGTCATTAATGATCATTCCAGGCAAACTGAGACTTGTGACTACCTTAACTGGATGCTGTATTTGCACTGCACTTATGTAAGATTGAGGAAATCTCCACTGTCTGCACAGAGAGTAGGGGATGGGCTGATGGTCCAAAGGATTGGAACCCCGGCTCTTCCTCTGGGCCTCGGTTTCTTCATTTGCCAAATGGGGGCTGCAGTAGTAATCCCTACCTTTCATGCTCCTCTAGACACTCAGCGATCAATGCACGAGAAGCTCTTCAAATGGCCTGGCATGCAGAACGCTCTGCAAAGCCTGGCTCCAGAGTCATGGCTCCGAAATGAGTCTGGAAGGTCGGAAACTGAAGTGTGGGCAGGAAATTCTGTGTCCTCAAATTCCCCACCTTCTGGAGGCCACCAGCCTCCTTGGCTTCTCAGCTCTTTCTTCCAAAGTTGGCAACATCAGGGCCGAATCCTCCTCAAGGTGCCATCTCTCTGGCTGTCCCTCTTCGGCCTCCCTCGTCCACTTGCAAGGACCCTTGTGACGACACGAGTCCACTCAGATAATCCAGGATCACCTCCCTCTTTTAAGATGAGCTGATTAACAGCTGAACTCCATCCACAACTCTCATTTCCCTTTGCCATGGAACCTGGTGTCTTCAGTTTCCAAGGATTAGGACACAGATGTCTTTGGGTAGCGGGGGAGCCTTATTCTCCCTACTACGGGGGCAAATGAAATTAAATCTCTCCTCCCATTCCAGAGGGGGGAGCATGGAGGCCCTGGAAGAGGAAGAGAAGTGCCCAAGGCACTACCGCTGGCCAGTGCAGGAGCAGACTCCTCCCAAATATCCCCACTTCCGGCCAAGGCTTCCCCAGGTGGAGAAAACTCCATGTGACACAATCTGCAGCCAAGGTGTTCAGAGAGATTTATGCACTGCTCTGGTGGGGAGCACCTCTCAGCCTGGGCTCTTTGCTCTTGGTAATAAGAGGTACAAGTAAACCCAGTGACAGTGACTTTCTCTGTTGCTGGAAGTCATATCAAGTTCAACAGTAGTAACTGTAGAAGCACCCTTCCCAAATCGCAGATTCATCACAGAGCATATTTCAAAATAAGCGTCTTGTTCCCACCCCCTCGAATACAAAATCGATACTGTAGTCGTGCTCAGGGCAGCCTGCGATGCAGGAGCCGGTTTAGTCATACTCCCCCGTCTCAAAGGTCACTCGGGAGCTTTCATCCCGAGCACAGCCCCTCTCTCACCCAGGCTGGAGAGAGATGAGGAGGTGGGTAATTTATACACGTAATTATCCTCACAGAGCGAACAGATGGGGGACTTTCTCCAGGGGACATGGTGTACAACGTCCCATTTCTCACTGGGGCAGCAGGGACAGTTCCAATTAACCAACTTCCCATGAACTATCCCCCCGCAGAACTCAGGGGAGGGGAGGAGGAGGAGAAAAATGCTCAGGGTCTGCTTCGCGTCTGGTGCAGCTCGGTGTCCACTTAAAAGCTTCATGCTCTCACTGCAATTAGAAGCCATGTTCTCGGGCTCCTGGACGCAGAGGCTCTTACGGGGGTCCCTCCTCTCCTCCGCCAGGAGGCCAGCGTGGAGGGGGGTGCTCCGCCCCTGTGTGGGAGCACAGGGGCCTCAGAGGCACTGCTCCGGACCTAAGGGATGTGCAGCGTGGCTGGGCGGGGAGCAGAGAGGCTGACCCCTGGGAACAGTGGAGGAGGTGAGGGCATGCACCTGTGTTGGGGGTGTGGGGGGGACACCAGGTTCCCATTCCTGCTAGGCGCCATACCTAGCTGTGACCTTGAAGCCCGCATTACTACCCTCCAAGCCTCAGTTTCTCTGACCAACAAAGAAGCGTGGTCAACACGGCCTGAGAGAGCTTGAAGGAATGGCCGAGAAGGTGCACGTCGGGTATTTCATTACATCCCTTTTCCCTCTTCTTCACTCTAGGGTCTCGGAAGCGAAAGTGCAGCCCACTGGCTTGGGGTAAGTGGGTAAAGACTTACAATGGGGGTGCAGGCTGAGCTCAGGGGCGAAGAAGGGCGTGGCACATGCTGCCTTCCAGGCGTCCACTTGTCCCTCCGACCCATCAGGACCCTATGTGTTCAAGGCTGCACTGCCCGCAGCTTAGATACTCACTTTCCCAGACGCCCTTGCAGCTACGAACCACGTGACCCCATTCCGGCCAATGAAACCCAGCAGATTGCGCATTCGCAGAAATGGCCTCTCACTTCTGTGACGCAGGAGCCACGCCTGGCTCCTCCTCTCTCCTTCCGACCTGGAGGAGAAGCTTGCCTCTTTAGAGTCGGAGGGTGGTGAGCTCGTGGGTGACAACCAGGGAGCCGACGACCCCAAGAAGGGTGACACAAAGAGCCTGGTCCCTGGAACGAGTGACTGATGCACCTTGGCTCTCTGCACTGCCAGCCTCCGGTCTTCTGGAGATGGGAGAAAAACAAACCTATCTTCATTTAAGTCACTCTTGGATTTCCTGCTACTTGCAACCGAAATGAGTCCTAACTGATACAAATAGTTTGTCAGAAACGGGAACGGCCTTTCGCGCAGGAGGAAGTAGAGGAAAACAGAGAAGCGGGGCTGCTGCTTCCCCACTACCCGGTCAACTCCAAGTGGCCAGTCCCGGCAGCCTCACCCCCTGGAGGGAAGTCTCTCGGAAGGTTCAAGCAAATGAGTTCAGAGATCAAGAAAACACCCGAGAATGGACGACCGCTCCTGTCTCCTCTCTTTCAGACACTCTTCACATCTGGAAAGGTGGGCAGCCATCCAAGGATGGTGTTGGCCTGTGGACAACGTCCCAGAGATCCCGGAACAGAATGTGGGAAAGATCCGGATTCCTTAACCATGTTCCTGAGCCTGTTACCCAAACCGCGGCTACCTGAACTCCCATGTAAATAATAATAATTGTTGAAGTCATCATTTGTTGACAGCAAATGTTGGGTCACCTGTTGCTTGCAGCCAGAATCATCCAAACCGATGCTCTGTATTTGAGGGGAAAAAAGATGCATTGATCATCCTCAGTTAACAAAGCTGATAGCATCTGGTTGTTTTAAGTCTTTAAGTCCCTGCAGACATGGCTTTCTTTAGTATTCCAGAGTGGAGCATAGCACTTGCCCCGGGGCAAGACTCTTCCCGTCTTTGATGAAGTCTCTGTCACTCGTCAGGAAGTACAGCGTGACTGGAGGAACGTGGATGTGGGCCAGGCTGCCAAAGTCTCACTCCTGGTTCTTCCAACTTCTTGCTTTATGACCTTGAATGAGTTGTTTAAACTTTCCTTTCCTTGCTTACTTTATTTTTAAATGCTTATTTATTTTGAGAGAGAGAGAGAGCCTGTGTGTATGCACAGGAGCAGAGAGAGAGACAGAGAGAGAGAAACCCAAGCAGGCCCCATGCTGTCATCGAGGAGCCCGACACGGGGCTTGAACTCACGAACTGTGAGATCGTGACCTGAGCTGAAATCCAGAGTCAGATGCCCAACCGACTGAGCCACCCAGGGGCAGCTCCTTGTTTGTTTTAAAAACAGAGAACAACCCCTCCCTCATGGGTGGTTGTAAAGACGAAATAACATAATACATGAAAAGAATAGTTCCTGGCATCTGGCACGTGCTGTGTAAGAGTTAGCTGTTGTCATTCTGATACACAGACAGACATTGTTAATCCCAAATGTTTTTCTGCTCTTACAGCAACAATATTCCCATATTACAGATAAGGAAATCGAGGCACAGAGAGGTTCCCACAACTAGTAAGTGGAGAAGCTGGGATCCGAGCCCAGGCAGTGGGGCTCCCTGGAAGGCCCAGGGCCAGATCTCTTAACCACCCTTCTATTCTGGATCCTTCCCATGGTGGTCGGATCGAATGAGGCGGACGGCTAACCAGAGTGGCCGTTACACAGGCTGGACTCATGAACATAGTCAAGCACCAGCAACAACGACATGCTCCCTCTTTGCCAAGCTCCTCATGGCTTTCCAGCTCTTGTCATTTCAAAGCACAGTTATAATTTCTCTTTTGCATTTTGGAGCCACTGAAAGGGTCAGCGGGCTCACAGACATAGAGGGAATCTAGCCAAGTCCCCACCATCTGGCGCCACCCAGGAGACAGCTCATGCTGTGGCCCTCTGCATGAAGCAGCCCTCGAAATGCCTCCAAATGAGATCTAAATGCCCCTCGGGCCAAGCACAGGTGGTCCCTGAAGCCCTGCTGCAGGGTGCCAGCCCCCCATAGCTGACAGGTCCCTAGGCTCTGAGTCCCCTTGGGCTTTCCTGAGCCGACAGCCCAAACCGGACCAAGCTTGGAAGAAAGTACCCTTTTTTCTTTTTCAGGCTGGCACAGTGCCCTTCAGGCAGGAGGTATGGAAAAAATAACTGACCTGAGGCCAGACTGCAAGCCTGGGGCACAAATGTGGCACCGAACAGGTCCAGGCGCTGCACAAGGTGCCAAGAACACAAAGATAAATAAAGCCTGGTCCGTGCCCTTAAGCTGCTCACAGTTGAGAGAGCAAGACAGACAGCAAACAGCTAATGAGAGTTCTTTATTGAGCACTCGCCGTGCACCAGACACTGTGTTAAGCATTAATCCATTTGGTCTCCACACCTACTCCATGAAGTGGCTCCTTTTATCATTGCCATTTCCCCTACGAATCTGAGACATACACAGAGACAGTAAGTCACTTGCTCAAGGTCACACAGCTAATAGAAGGCTAGAGCCAAGCATGAACCCAGGACTCTGCTGCCTGTATCACTTGGGAGATGTGTGAGATGAGCTCTAAGGAAGGGCTGGATGCGGGCGTCCTGGGGTCCTGATTGGAAAGCTATGAATCCTCCCCACTGGGGAGGGGCGGCTCCTGAGAGGTGGCTAGACACAGACGGTGGTGATGATGGTGATGATGATGGTGATGAATAGTAGTTAACATTTAATGTGTGCTTACTAAGCGACTTGGCTGAGTTTACTCAGTGATACCATACACCACACTTGAGAGGGTCACCATCATTAGGTGAAGTGATAGATGCCACGTTCGAGGCACAGAGAGGTGGGGTGACTTGCATGATTTCAGGTGAGTGGGGAGAGGCAGAGCCAGGACTTGAAGCCAGGGAGTCTGGTCTCAGAGCCTGTGACCTCACCACTAGACAGTCCAGGGACAGGAAGCTCTCTGGGCAAAGGAGAGAACACAAGATGGTGGCTGGCCCGGATACGGAATGGGTCAAGGTGCATAGCATGGCGAGGGGAGGGCCACGGTGAAGGGACATGAGGGGGAAAGGGACATTAAGAAGGCTTTGAATTTAGGATAAAGGAGACAGGACCTCAGCCAAACGTGGCTGAGAGATGTCAAGAGTTTCTCCGAGTTGGAGTCACGCCCCGCGTTCAATCGGGATCTGAGTTCTGGTTGTGGCTCTGGTAAATGTGTAACCATGTTGCTGAGACTCAGCTTTCTCTTCTGTGAAGTGGGCACGTCGCAGTTGATAGAAAGGTAAAAACTCCAGTGCATGGGACAATGGAAGTGAGAAGTGAGGAGCCCATGCTTGGGATGCCCTTGAAGTACGAAGTGCGAGTTGGGGCACCAGGCGTGATGCCACAGAGGCCTGTGCAGGGCAGGGCTGGTGGGGAAACCAGTGAGTACCATTTAGGTGGGAGAATGATGTGGTTTCTTCTTAACTGCAACCGACAACCTCCATCCTGACTGGTCTACACAAAGCTGAAATTGATTAAAGGATAGCCGGCGGCATAGAGAATTTTCCAAAGAACCAGAAAGCCAAGCTCAGGAAATGCACAGCCAGAAGCTGCACCTGACCACAAGCACTCAGTGGAAACCAGAAAATGCACCACATTCTCCCAGAAGGGCCAGATGCTTCCACAACCTTGTTTAACAAAACCTCAATTCTCCCTGCGCCTTCCCCTCCAATCATAGTCCCAAATGATAAGATCTAATGGGAGAGACAAAGATCAAGGGAGACTCGGCAGATGCCATGTGGAGAGGTGGGAACTGCATTATGGGAAATTCCCCAAACACAAGATGGGCATTCAGAAGGAATTGGACAGCCTCAAAAATTCTCAAATGCTCCTTTCATGATCCAATCTGCCTTGTCGTTAGATTTCTCCGGTAGGACCCTGAGGTTGGGATTTTAGGGCAAGACCAGAGACCAGGGAGACCACTGGTAAATAGCAAGAGACAACAGGGACCTGAATCCGGGTGATAGTGGCCAAGATGCCGAGAAGGGGGCTGACGTAGGAAATACTGAGGAGGTAGAATCAGCAAGGCTTGAAAATGAGTTAAAACCATCGGGGTACACAAATGGGACTAAAGGGAGCATCAATCTTTGAGGGCATTGCAAAAACACCACTGCAGGGAAGGGTGGCCCCAACTTTCTTGGGATAAGAGGAAAGCAGGGTGCAGGGCGGGCTTTAATGGTTCTACTCACCATGCAATGGTCTTCTTTGGATCCTTTGCAATAGGAATGTGCTCATCACCCAGGATTCCTTTACTGTTCTGCTCAAATGTTGCTTTTCTAGGAAATAAAAACCACAGAGGCTTGGCAGGGCCCAGGCTCCTTTGCCTCCTGGTTCCAGTATCTGTAGGCCATCTTCCCTGTCCACATGGCCCATGATGGCCCCCTGTCACATCTGGACTGCCACCCAAAGAAGGAACATGACAAAGGGCTCCAGAAGGAAGTGTCGCTCACCACTTCCGCTCAGTCTGGTTGTCCAGAGGCTGGTCACAGCGCTGCACAGACACCAGGGCGGCTGGAAAGGGAGTCCCCACTCTGCCCAGCCAGGAGGCCAGCAGGAAGCCAAGAGTGCTGAGACTGTGGGAGAGAAGTGTATCATAGACGAGTGGCCAGTGGTCTCCAAGCCACCTCTCCCCCACGCATCCCTGTGACAAATGTCAAACCAATGCCATTGTGGGAGATAAGAGGGGAGAACGGGCCCCAGGTGGCTGGCCAGGGGTCTCACCTGGGAGGAGTGGAGAGGTTCCAGTTGTACCTTCGTGCCTCTCCCTGCCTGCTCTTGCTCTTACTCCCCCCTGCAGGCCCATCTGGGGACATATCAGAGTTTCTTCTGCTGATAGGGTCAGAGTAACCTGATCTCCCCCAGCCCAAGGCCGGCAAAGGCCCTCCTGTGCCCCAGCCCCAGCCCTCTGGCCCGACTTCTCCATCCCCAGTGCGGGGTGCTCTCTACTCAGCTACGCTGGGTCACACCACCTGGCATGGACCCCCCCAGAGGCTCTCAGCAGCCAGTGCTGGGCAGCTCTGCCAAATGCCAACCTCTTGGCTAAAGAGAAGACAGTGCTGCCTCTCAGGGTCCCTGGGGGAGAGGAGGCTGCCTGTTGGAGCGGGAGTGGGTACACAGCGATCTCTCAGTGTGCCCAGGGACAGCATGCCCCAGGCAGTGCCGGGTTGCCCAGGGATCTGCCCCTTCACTCCTTAGATACCATAGAGATGTGTTTCTACTGTCCACCGGCATCTGCCTCGTTCTTCTGTCTGAGCTCAGGCACCTGTTGTCACCTGGTCCAATGGGTCTGAAGAGGAAGGAGCCCATGGAACAGCCTTGCATGTCTTTCCCTGCCCTGCATGCATCCCCCGTGTTATGGGAGCAGTGGTTGACTTCCGGTCTGGAGAACCACCCACTCTTCCCGCATCCTCAGTCCCTATCGCTGGGGTTGGGCTGACCCCACCCCTGCCTCCACACGTGGACATGTGGCCAAGGCCTGGCCAATCAGAGAATTACATGCTCTGAATCAAAGACAGTCACATGACCATATCAGGCCAATGGCAGTGTGAGCTGAAAGGTTTGCTTGCAGCCTTGGTGTTCACTCTTGTTTTCTCTTTCTTTCTTTTTTAATTTTTTTTAACATTTTTATTTATTTTTGAGAGAGAGAGAAAGGCAGATCATGAGCAGGGGAGGGGCAGAGAGAGAGGGAGGCGCAGAATCTGAAGCAGGCTTCAGGCTCCGAGCTGTCAGCACAGAGCCCGACACAGGGCTTGAACTCATGAACTGTGAGATCATGACCTGAGCCGAAGTCGGAGGCTTAACTGACTGAGTCCCCCGGGTGCCCCTCCCTCTTGTTTCTCAGGAGTGGCTGGCCTGTATGACGTAGCCTGAGCTTCTGGTGGCCATGTCTGCCCTCCGGACAGAAAAAACTTCATACAAATGGAGCCAAAAGAGATGAAAGGAACGCAAAGAGATGGCAGACACCCGAGTCCAGCTGATCCTGAGCCCCACTTACCCCCAGGTGCTTTCATCACAGATCCACAGATTCTTTGTTGTCTTACTCCCCTTAGAAATAGATTCTTGTCCCTTGAAATGGAAAGCTCTCTGCTTATGGCCTTTCTTCCTGGGTCCCCAGACCAGCCTTCAGGGCACAGGGAGAGGCTGAGGTTCCCAATCAGTGTGGCCCTAGGGTCCACCTGGCTGGTCACCTGCCCTTTGAATAACCCTTCCCCCCCACCTTCCACTCCACCCGCCAGCCTCCTTCCCTCAGCCCCTGGCCAGTTCCTTCCAACTTTCCTTCTCACTCCCTTTCCTCCCCTCTGTCCATCTGAGCCCGAGACCCAGTCACAACCCCCAAAACGATTCCACACCTGCCAAAGACTAGTACCGTGGGATGCAGCGCTAGCCCCCAATGTTTTCTCACTCTCTTCCTTAAGCCAATACATTTTAAAATTTTAATTAAATTTTAAATTGCGTAAAACAGGCATAACGTGCAATTTACTATTTAACCATCTTCAAGTGGACAGTTCAGAGGCATCAAGGACATTCACATGGGTGTGCAACCACCTCCACCGCCCGCCTCCAGAACCCGTTTCATCTTGCAGAGTGAAAAGTCTCTCCTTTTTAGGGTGGAATTCTATTCCACTGCATGTGTGTGCCGCACTTGCTTGTCCATTTGTCTGTTGATGGTCACCTATTGCTTCCACCTTTTGGCCCTTGTGCATAGAGCAGCTATGAACACAGGCACACAAATACCTCATCTTGCCTCTGCTTCCAATTCTTTGGGGAGTATAGACGCAGAAGTGGGATTATTGGATCACATAGCAATTCTATTTTTAAAATGTTGAGGAACTTCCATTCTGTTTTCCAGCGGGGCTGCACCACGTTCCTTTCCCACCGGTGATACGCAGGGGTTCTGGTGTCTCCACATTCTCATCAATACTTGTTATTTCCTGTGTTTTGTTTTGTATTAATGGAGCCGTCCATATTGGTATGAAATGGTCTCTCATGGTCTTGATTTGCATTTCCCTGACGAGTGAGGGAGCCCTGTCACGCATATTGGCCATCTCGGCGTATCCTTTGGAGACATGCGCATTTGAGTCTTGGAGCCTTCTTTACTCATTTCGTTTGGTCTTTAGTCATCCACCCAGCAAACATTTCTTGGGCATCTACTACGTGGTGGGTATTGTTCTATGTGCTATAGATACAACAATGACCAAGATGAAAGGAAACAAAGTAAACAGATCAAACAAAATAAAACAGAAAGCTCTTTTCTCGTGTAGCTACCAATTGTAATCTATGTATAGTATAATTCTTACTGGTGAGGGCTTGTTTCCAGAATAAAATAAAATAATGTCGAAGACCCCCATCGGAGGTGGGGCCTCAGTCAGGGCCTCCCTCTCCCCCCCCCCACCGTGCTGTCACACTCCCTCCATTTCCTCCACCACCCTGTCCCCACCCGGCACCATCCAGCCTCCCCTGCCATTTCCCTTCTCCACATGCCTTTCAGTAGCTGGTGTCAGAGCTGGAGCGACAGTGCCCGTGGGGTCCTGGTGGGGATTTCCACCCCTCCTTCAGCTTTGCTCCTGAAACATAAGAAAACAGCTTGAAAACACTCACTAAACATACCCGTCAACCCTGCCACAGAGCAAATGTCCCCCAAGCCCACGGAGAGCCTCCACGAAGAAAGCCACCATGTCACAATAAAGTCTGATCCATTTACTGGGAATTTTCTGTGACCCAAGAGCTAGGGGGAGGCGAGGACAGACAACTCAAACATTTACAAGGGAGACAGATGGGAAAGTAGACACTAGCGTTTCGGACTCACACTGGGGAAGAGGCAGTGTGTGGGTGGGAGGTGTCCGGCCAGTGAGTTGGGGTGGACCCAAGCCTGGAACAATGGGCAAAATTTGAACTGGAGCCAAGGGAGTAAAAAGTGGGGAATAATGCTTGTCAGTTGGTTTGTGCTTCCGATAACTAATGATGACTTAACCCCCTGCTACATGTCGAATACTCTCCAAAGGACTTTATCTGGATTTAACGTGCTTGATCCTCACAACTACTCTAGAAGGTGTTATTAAACCCATTTCCTAAAGCATGAAACCGACATAAAAGAAATCAAAGTCAGCATCCCGTTGAGTGAGAGATGCCAGGTTCAAGCCCAGGCTGTGTCCGGCCTGCCTCTCTGAGCCAAAGCACTGCGTCCCCTCCCCCCAGCACTCAAAGGCAGGCATGCATACTATCCCTTGGATTCCTAGTCTAGATCTGTCTGCCATGTAGTCACTGGTCAACACGTATGTGTTGAGTGTTTTAAAAAAATACCTAGCAAAGACTTCTCAGTTTATAAAACACTTCACCTCTGTTAGCTCATGTGTCCTTCCCAGAACCCTGGGAGGGAAAAGTCAATATTCTATAGATTAAGAAAATGAGGCGTGATCACAAACCTACTAAGTAACAGAGTTGGCGCTCAAACCTCTGTTTTCCAACATGCTCCTGGTTTGGGGTTGTCTCTACCTGGCGAAACCACAAGCAGCCGTCAAGGCCAGAGTTGGTCTTCAGGCAGGAACATGATAAGTCATCCGCTGGAAAGGAGTTTGATGTTGGGAGAGAAGTTTATGAAAGAGGCAACCCTTTAGAGATCTGGTTGGGGGGGGGGAAATCTATCTAGGCAGTGAGGGTTGCATGTACAAAGGTCCTGAGGCAGGCACAAACTTGGCGTGTTCAAGGATGAGAGAGCACCCCAATTCATCTGGAGAGTTGCACACATGTTGTGGGGTCCATGAATACAGAGCTAAAGCTCAGGAAGGAGGCAGAATTTTATTCTAGATGCAGTAACCCCCTGGAGGTTATTAGTAGATGAGTAACAAGGTCTGATAAACTCTTTAGATCATCTCTCTTGCATTATACGGAGGATTCATTGGAGAGCGCAAAATGGAGGAGGCAAGGCTGAGGGACTCCGGGTGGTCCAGGTTCAAAACAGTGGTGGTTGGACCACACGAACTTGATGGAGATGCAGAGAAGTGGAAAATGCAAGATCTGTTATGGAGGCAGAGCCATGGGATTTGCTGATGCCTTGGAAGGAGGCAGGAGGAAGGAATGTGAGCAATCAAGCATCGACCCTGCATCACGGACAGCTGGCTAAAACACAGCTTCTGGAAGCTTCTCTCAGTGTAATGGGAAGGTGTCTCAGCAGTAGCTGGGCATGTTGTCCTTAGGGACCCTGGTAAATGTCCGCCTCCTTCTTCGGGCTCCTCCTGGGGCTCTCATTTCATGTGTCAGAGGAAGGGAGCGGCCTCAGAGGCCGCCAGAGGACAGAGAGGAAACTGAGGTGGATCACACGGTGATCCTAGCTCTCTGGAGGGGTGCATTCCGCACTGTCTGCTGCTTCTGGACAGAGACACGCAAGACGGGAAAACATCTGTGGCTGCTGCCCCCGCCTGTCCTCCATCGGCGGTCTACTCAGGCCTCTGTGTTCTGATGCCAAACAGCCCACACAGATGGAGTCTGTTAGCTCCGGGCACACAGGCCCTCGGCCGGCATCCCTCGCCAGCTTGTGATGGATGGCGGTTGGAGGCAAGGCTCTGCAAACCGAAGACTTGGACATGACCAGATGCAGACGGGGCAGGCACGAGTCCCCACAGTGCACCTTCCTGCTGGAACAGAGGCGTCTGGAAGGGTACGGACATCTCTCCACACAAAAGCTGGAGAGGGGGATGACTGTGGCTCCAGCATGTCCCCATCACTCTTCTCTTGATGGCCACCTCCCAGGATTCCTAGAGTCAAACAGCCTACACCCTTTGTCCCCCAGTTTCCTGGGGGATCAGCCTTTGGGCCTCCACTCAGCCTTCTTACTCCAGCCATGGAAGTTTTCTGTGCTTCCCCCCCTAAAAACTTACGCATTCTATTCTGTGTCATCTCCAATGACTGTTCTTAGAACTTAGCTAATCTTTAACAAAGAATGTGTTAAAAGGTGCATTGGCTGTGCCATCAGTGACTTGGATTTCTGTCCCAACATCATCCCTAATTAGCTTCGGGAGATTAGGAAGCCCAGAAGAGAGGGTAAGGCAGGGTTGGTTCCCAACTGAGGCTCTCTTCTTGGCTCGCCCAGAGGGCGGAGAGGAAAGAAGCAAGGCCTGCCCTGCTCTGCACTGGATGATCTACCATGGTTTTCTCTCTGTCCTCGGTGTGTTCTGTGAGAGGGGGCGTGACAGCCCTTGTGACCTGCCAGGGGCAGGGAGGGTGGTGGCGTCCCCCGGCATTTCTCTAAAGCTACAGTCATCATCGCTGCTGCTGCTGGAGAGAGCTGACTTCCGGCTCCACCCCCTCCTCCTCTGCTTTTCCTGGGACGCAGGTGTTACTTCCGACCCCCGATTCCAGGGCTGGCACTCTCACGCCCCAGATTCCAGCATTAGTTAGAAGTGGGGCAGTCCACCCCCGTCACTGTGAGCCACCTTTTCCTGAACACCTGCTGTGTGTCACCCTCTATGCCATATGTTTAATGTGTATGTCCCAATTGAATCCTCATCATAAACTGTTGAGACTGGTATTTGTCATTTTTCAGACAGGACACTCGAGGCTCAGATGCTGACCCTAGGCGGGAAGAGGCTCCGAGTGCGGCAGGGGTACCTCTCAGCGCACTTGACCCTCATGTCCATGTTCTCTCCGGGACCCTTGCTCCTCCGGCTTTGTAGCAAGAATATATATGTCCCAGGAGGCCCGGCTTGATTGTCTTGGGTTTTACAGCACCTCGCTTTAGGGTTCCTTTGATCCCTGCTTCACTGTGTTTGTAGAGAGGTTTTCTCTGAGGCACAAAGGACTTTTACGGTCTCAGAGGCCGGAATCGCCTGTGTCACTTCCCCACTTAGCATGCCGTCCCTTCCCCTCTCCTCTGCCCCCTGTCCTCTCTCCTCTGACCAGGCAGGCGACACTCTAAAGGCTCCTTTATTTAAGTAGCCAAACTCCCAACGCAACATGGTTTGTGCATAAAGACTGCACGTTGGCTTCCGTAACTGAACGCAGCGGTCACGGTTCGGGCTTCAGGTACAGGTTGACTAAGTTGTTCAAAGGACCCCATCCGGAGCCAGTGCTTCTATCTCTCAGCTCTGTTCTCAGATAAATTTCACCCCGCGGCTGGGGCACATTTCATCTCTTCTAGGATGCGAGGCTTCTGGAGAGAGTGGGCCTCTTTGTGCCGATAGGAGTTCATTCACCCAGCAACATTCAGGTGAGAAGCATCATGCTGTTCCAGATCGTTTTCTAGGCACTGAAGGTACCGGAGATGAGACAGAGATGGATCCCTGCCCTCCTGGAGCTGACAGGGCTGGCGATAAATGTATTCGCCAATAAATATGTTCAAGGTGACAGGTAGTGACAAAGGCAATGAAGAGTGGTAGCACAAGGCAAGGAGAGAGGGACAGGGGGGTGGCCGTATGAGAGCTGTCAGGAAGGGCCCCTTGAAGTCACTCTTTAGGAAAGGCCTACGTGAAGCAAGCTCTGTGAATCTTGGAGAGAAGAATGTTCTGGACAGAGTCACAATGGGGGACTGTGTGCCAATGGATGAGCTGCAGGTGGGGGTGGCCGGGGACAGGGGTAGAGGGGGAGGGCAGTGAAGCTGGCAGGAGTCCCATCAGGACGTGGGAGGAGCTGGACTCTTAATCTTCTTGTGAATGAGCTGCCAGAGGAGGGGGAGTGCAGGGGGCAGGCTCCGATCTGCACCCCAAGGACCCTCGGGCAGCGGTGAGGCTCGCAGGCTTTGAGGGCCACATGCTCATGACTGGACCTTCCCCGTGACTGGGAAGACACCCTGACGGGTCCCAGTCTGAGCTGAGCAGGAGACAGCAGTCCTCCAGAGGATCATCCGCCCACCAGCAGGAAGCTCAGGAATGTGTCGTAGAGAGCTGGAACCCTGGGCAGTCACTCCGGAGGCCCTCAGTCTACATCCAGCCAAGTGTCACTTCCAGGGACCTTCCTGATGCCAGTCCTTCCCCCGGGGTCTCTGCAGACACTCGTGTGGGGCCAGCGCAGGCAACATAAGGCCGTTGGGGTCCTCGAGTCACGCATCGTGTCTTCTCCGATGGTTCGGCGCTGGCCAAACAGGGACCCTGGGCCAGACCCAGCCCACACGGCCTCCTTCTGTCTGACCATAAACAGTCGTTTTTTACATTACACACACGTGCGCACCGGCACACACACATGTGCACAGTGACACACCCCCATGCATACACATACACACTGACACACCCACCCACACATGTGTACACCAATGCACACGTGCACGCACACACATGCGTGCACCAACACACACACACATGCACACTGACACAAGCCCGTGCACACACATGCATGCTTACACTGACACAAGCATATGCACATGTCCACGTACGCACACTGGCACACATGTACACACACATTTGCGCACTGACACACATGGGCGCGCCCACACACGCATGTGTGCACGGAAGGTCACATTTGGCCTGCAAAGCCCAAAATACTTGCTACTTGGCTCTTTGTCCCTTCCTCTCTTCCCATCTTGCTGGACTGGCTCCAGTGGTAACAGCTGATTGCATCACGATACAATCAGGCCTGTGCCATCCTCAGTCCATGCACCGCGCTTCTGGGCAACGGAGAGTTTAATTTGCCCTCCGAGTCTTCATATACAAGAGTTGGACTGGACAGTTGGTGCTGACGGATACACGAGACATCCGCTGTGTGGCCCCGCATGGCATCCGTTGTGCTTCTTTGTGCGTTTTTAAAAAATGTTTATTTCTTTATTTTAACAGAGAGTGTGATTGGGGCCAAGAGAGAGGGAGAGAGAATCCCAAGCAGGATCCACATTGTTAGCACAGAGCCCGACATGGGGCTCGAACTCACAAACCATGAGCTCATGACCTGAGCTGAAATCAAGAGTCAGATGCTCAACCAGCTGAGCCACCCAGGCCCCCCCTGTGCTTCTTGGCCCACGGCACCACTGTTTTCATTTGGCGACACCCCCTACTCTCCTTAGCACTTGGGACCTCAGCCCAGGTTCTCGAAGGGAGCTCTAAACTCACACTGGGCCAATGAGTTGAAAATCTGTGATTGCCTTTTAGAATCTTGGCAGACTCAGGGATAAAGAGGAGGGATGGTGTCTCTTCCTACTGCCTTGGGTGTGGGAGGGCCTCACTGGATCCCCTGGGCGGGAGTCCAAACAAAGGAAGGCGGAGCTGAGAGATGGGGAGACAGAGAGACTGAGTCTCGTGATGTCAGCTGACTCCGCTAGTGGCCACTCGTCATCCAAGCTTCTCCTCTTCCCAGCTGTGTGACCTTGGCAGAATAATCACAGAATTTACTGACCAAATTGGACCACTTTTGAGAATAATTGGAGGTGCTCATCATTATTACTTTGGGGTGTCCCAGGCAAGCCAGGATGCATGGTCCATCTGGACCCAAGTTACTTCAGGTCTCTCTGTTCTGGGTTCTTCATCTGAAGAGTACCTGTCTCCAAGGAGGTGCTGTGATGACATTAAGTGTAATGTGCTGAGAAGGCTGCTCGGCACACCACCAGTTACTGAAATGTGCCAGCATCATTGCTGTCATCATTGTTGTTTTTGGTGTTGTTTGTCCCTGCGCACCTTTCCATTTCCTCCCGTACTTAGAGACCATCCTGACTTATGGGCTCATGTCTCCCCATTGGGAAGCTGGAAACATGTCTTCCCAGACTCCCTTGCAGCTAGGATGCGGGATGGTGACCCAGCTTGGCAAGTGGAATGCTCAGCAAGCTGGTAACCTGGAGAAGGCTCCCCACAGATCCTTGTTGGTGAGGGGCCACAGGGACACGTGGCTCCCAGGTAGCACCAATACAGGAGCTGTAGTGCTGGTGTCTGGGCTCTGCTGCAGGGTCCCCAGGAGCAGGGACACCACACCTGATTCTTTACTCTTCTCAGAGGTCGTGTGAGCCATGCAACAGCCTTCAATAAGCCCCTTCGCCCTCACACAAGCTAGATAGTCTTCTCCTGTTTGTAACTGACTCATAACCAATAATACTCCCTGGATCCAACCATGCCTGTAATCCTCCCCACCCCTGCACAGACTTTTCAGTTAAACAAGACAAACATCCTTCAAATTCTGTTTAATCTGGATCCTTACCACTTACAGCCAAAGCCTACTAACTCATACACATACCTGCTATCAAAACGGGGGAAGAAGGGAATGTAGCAAAGTAAAAACCCCAGTTCTTACATAATCCCTCCACCACTGGACTTCCCGCTAAGTAACATGTCCATCCTCACTCATCAGACTTTTCAACAGAGTCCTGACTACCTAAACCCAAAGCTGAGCATAAACAACAGGCGTGTCCTATCTTGCTACTGATGTTTCCAGATTGCTGGCTTAGAAAATGCAAACAAATCTTCCGGTCTGTGCTGTCCCCCTGGGTAGGGCTCTGGAAGTGTCAAATCCTTGCGTGTGCCCTGAAAGGTGATGGTCCCAGGAAAAGTCTATCTCCCTTCCCACCTTGAACTCGTGATTCCCCGGTATCTAGAGCTTTCTGTGATCATATAAAAAGGAAAAGAAAATACAGCAAATTCAGATCGTCATACAATACTCACCCAACTCCCTATAAAAAGTGAACCCCGAGAAACATAGATTTCTGAACACAGACCTTTGTGAAAACCCTTCAAGATTTATCTTCTTATCAGTACCCCTAAGTAATTTATTTGGATATGAATGAAGGTTTCAACCCAAGAGAAAAAAAAATATAAACATCTCAAAATAAAATTCCCATTCATGCTCAAAGTTTACATTTCTAACATTATTTCCATATGCCTGTCTGGGCTGGGAAGGGGAAGAGAAAGACACTGAACCTTAAGTCCAGGACTTTGCCTGCCCTGTATTTTTATGTGTAGGCACAGGGATCAATGCCACCTTGAAGGAAGGTTTCCTGGCACCAACCTCCTGAAGGGATTCAGTTCTGGAAATTTCTGGATGAGAGCAAGAAGAGTCTTGGGGTTTTTTTTTTTGTTTGTTTGTTTGCTTGCTTGTTTGTTTTGTGTTTTTGAGAGAAAGAGAGTGTGTGTGTTTGAGTGCTGAGCAGGGGAGGGACAGAGAGAGGGAGGGTGAGAGAGAATCCAAGCTGGCCCCATGCAGACGTGGGTCCCATCACTGTGACATCACACCCTGAGCTGAAATCAGGAGTCGGATGCTTACCCAACTGAGCCAACCAAGCACCCCCCACTTTTTTTTGAGAGAGAGTCTTGTTGTTAAGAAAAACCCAACACATATGCGTTTTGTGTATGTGTGTGTGTAACTTTAAATATCATTTAAAAACATTATACAGTAAAATTTAACTTTTGGTGTACACTTCTATGAATATTAATGTACATATACGCATTGTGTAACCCTCTTGATAATCAGGATCCAGAACAGGTCTATCGGCTCCCCCACAGAAAGAAAATCCAGCCTCCTGCAATTCCCTTATAGTCACACACACCCCCACCCCGCCTCCACCAAACACACACACACGTAACTCCTGGCGGCCCCTGTACTGTTCTCTTTCAAAATGGTTCTCCTGCTTTTTCAAGAAGTCATATAAATGGAAATGTACAGTATGTAATCTTTGAGACTATTTTCTTTCACTCAACATAATGCCTTCCAGATATCAATGCCGTGGGTGGGTATCACTGGTTCTTTCCTCTTACTGCTGAGTAGTACTCCGTCACGTGCTCACGTCATTGGAACGTCAGCTCCAGACTATTTAACCATTCGCCGCTGAAAATCAGTTGCTCCCTTGTTTCCGTAATTACAGATAGAGGTGCCGTAAACACTCGTGTACAGGTTTTGGTGTAAACGTCAGTTTTCCATGGGGGTGCTGGGTCAGGCAGTAAGTGCACGTTTAATTGTGTAAGAAACTGAAAAACTGTTTCCCAGAGTGGCCGTACCACTTTACATTCCTAACAGCAGTGGGTGAGCTCCAATTGTGTCACGAGGTCTCCTGCCTTCCCCCCGCCCAGCCTGTGACACAGCCACTCCCACACGTGTGCAGGGTGGTGTCACTGTGGCTGTCATTTGCACGGTCCAGACACCTGATGACAGAGAAAATTTTTTTGCCATCTGTACACCCTCTCTTGCAAAGAGTCTGCTCAATATCTTCGCCGATTCTTTAGCTCGGTTTTTTGTTTGCTTACCGAGTGTCAGGAGTTTTTTACGTATTCTGGATAAATGACTAGCAAATATGTATTCAGCTATGCAATTTGCATGTCTGTTCTCCCAATAACAAACCTGACTTAACAGGTTTTTAACAGTGTCTTTCACAGAATACAATTATAATTAAACATTACGTTTTTAATTTTTACAGAGTCCATTTTGTTCATTTTTTCTTTTGTGGGTCATGCTTTTGGTATCAAGTCTGGAAACTTTTTCTTAACCATGAATCACAAGATGTTCCCTATTCTTGGCTTAAATTCCATTTTTCCATTTGTTTCATCTGTGTCCATAATTGTGTATTGAAGGATTTTTTTTATCATACTTGTTTTAAAGTCTTTGTCAGAAAATTTCAATACCCTTTTTTTTTCACTGCAGGTGTCTGGAAACTGTCTTTTCCATGAGTGGTGAGGTTTTCCTGGTTTATAGATCAAGCAATTTTAGATTTTTCCTTGGACATTTTGTATATGAGCCTCGGAGTCTTGTTCAAATCCTGTGTGCCAAGACATTGTTTAAGATTTTGGATATGAGAGGGTCGCCTGGGTGGCTCAGTTAGTTAAGCGTCTGACTTCAGCTCAGGTCATGCTCTCGTGGTTCGTGAGTTCAAGCCTCCCTTTGGGCTCTGTGCTGACAGCTCAGAGCCTGGAGTCTGCTTCAGATTCTGTGTCTACCTCTCTCTCTCGGCCCCTCCCCTGCTCACACTCTGGCTCACTCTCTCTCAAAAATAAACATTAAAAAATTAGAAGAGTTTAGATACGAGAGAATGGAGAAAAGAAGGGGAGAGATGGGGGATGGCCACACCCTCTTTGAATGTTGGAAGTTCTCTTTCCCAGAATGAGTTCCCTGAACAGGTTTCTGGGCTTCTCCTGGACCTCCCTCCATCTTCACCCTTGTGTCCTTTCTGGATCTGGGGATCAGGCTACTTGATAGCAGAGGTGAAAATCTGGCAAAGTCACCACCAGATCAGTGACGCTTTATTTCCTGGTCTTCCTCCCTGAATGCCCTACAATAGTTTCCTTTTCAGAGTCCTTTGTTCACTGCTCCATGCGATCTTTCCAGGCTCTATGGGTTTATCCGGTGAGAGACACAGGGCAAACTGTTTATCTTACCTGAGACCAGAAGGGCCGACATCATTTTCAAGAATAAGGATCCAGGGGCACCCAGGTGGCCCAGTAGGGTAAGCGTCTGACTCTTGGTTTTGACTCAGGTTGTGATCTCACAGCTTCATGGGTTCAAGCCCACCCCATTTGTGCAGAGCTTGTTTGGGATTCTCTCTCTCTCTCCCTCTCTCTTTGCCCCTCCCCAACTTGTGCTATCTCTGTCTCTCTCAAAATAAATAAACTTAAAAACTAATGATCCATTCATTCATTTAATGTGTTTATTACAGTTGTCCTTACGTCATGGTGCCCTGTATGTTTGCCGTCTGCACCACAGGTTGTGACCCTCTCCAGCACCAGTGCCTGCTTTCATTCATCCCGGAGTCTCGACTTCATTGCCATTTGGTTTGACTTGGGTTGGTGCCCAAACAGAAACGTCCAGAGGTAGCATGCTTCACGGCAGGTCTAATCCAGGACCTTAAGTGATTCCACTTCTTTTGTTCAACTCTGCTTTCTGTAATGTCAACTTTATCTTTGGACTCTATCTCCTAGCAGTTCTGGGCTTGCATCTGGTGGCAATATAATAATTCCTGGGTGTCTAGAATACAGTTCTTCATATCACACAAACTAGTGGAAAAAAGGGGGTCTCATAGTTTCTACCATATAGGTCTTAAGTTTTTTATCCTGTTGCTAGTCCGAGTGGGGTTATGTGTCCATTCCTAAAACACTCATCAAAGCCAGAATGGGGAGAAGGTACCGCTTGGCAGAAGCTCACATGAGGCTTTCCTAGGCACCTGAGCATGAGCCCGAGTCTGGGAACACCAGAGAGGTGATCTTCCCAAAGGAAAACCAGAATGTAAACTATGGGAGAAAGACGAGGTGCATAGATAGATGTCATGGAGCTAAATCACTTAAGTTAATTTTAAATGCAAACATCAAAAGGGCTAACGCATCTCACTTAATTATTTCAAATGATTTGTTGTTCATGTAAGTAATTAAGTCCGGAGGTGCAGACATCAGGAGTGGCTTGATTACGATCTGTCTACGTTTTATCTGGCGGGCCCTTCTTCACCTCCTCAGCCCGGCTTCCCAAAATGGACCAGCAGTTCCACAATTCAAATCACTGGTCCTTCTACATTCAGAGGGTGGGCCAAAGAAAATAGGAGTTCTGTGCTGATTGGGCCCATTGGCTTCTGCCTGGTTTCTCGGAAACAATCATGTGGCAAAAAGGGTGGAATCATGCTAGCATTCTAGAACATGAGGGTCCCACCTCTATAGTTGGGCAGGAGGTCAGTTTCCATGAGAGACCTAGGGCACCCGGAAGAAGGATGAGCATCCTCTGAGGAAACCGTGTGGAAGGGGCATGGGCAGTGAGATCCTGGACAGGCGTGAAAAATACCTACAAAAACTACCAACGATAGAGCCCATATCTTCCCAAGGCGGGGAATGAATTTCCACCATATGGTTAGGCACTTAATCAATTTTTCGATGACTGGATTAAAGAGTTAAAACTATCAGGGAATAAAATTCTCATCACATTTAAAAATAGGATTCACAGTCCTCGAGCTAATTCCAATTATAGGCACGATCACTCGGAGACATATTTTGCCATAGCTGTGTCTATGAAAAGCTGTCAAAATATTTTGAAGTTAGGTAATAATTTGGTATCTATTAAGATTCTATCTTCAAACGTCTTCTTTCCGTGAACACAGAGCATTGAGGACAAGGCAAAACCAATGTCAAAACATTCGTTTTAGATCATTTTATCTTGGCTCCTGGGCTAAACGCTGCAATCAATTGACATGTGTCACAAAACTCAAAGCTCAGACGGTTCTTAGGAAGGGAGCTGTGATCGCTGAAGACACAGCGTCTGAGGGGTGATTCTGAAAGTAAATGCCAGAGAATCTCAAGAATGGTAACCCCTCCCCTCCCAGAACTGTCGGTCAAGGGGAGATTTGGGTAGAGCCCTGTGCGTCAGTAAGCTGATCCTAAAAGTCGAGGGCGGTGTTGTGGACTCAGAAGCTTAGAGTCAAGGAAAGGGAAGGGTTGCCATGTCGGGGGCCTGCAAGGCCTCTGGTCCGCTGAGAGGGCCTGTGGGATTCTGCGTATTGTTGTGTTCACAGCTAGGGTTTACTACAGTGTAAAGATACAAAGCACAACTCGCCAGAGGGCCAAGGTGAAGTCCGGAGGAAACCAAGTGCAAGCCTCCAAAGGTCTCTTGTATCGGAGTCGCACAAGACTCGAATTCCTCCAGCCATGAGTTATGACCCCACGTGTGAAACATTACCCATGAGGGACGCTCGTCAGGGACGTGGCACCTGGGATTTTTACTGGAGGCTTTTCCTGTAGCAGCCTCTGGCAGGCATGTGCCGGAGGCCCAGGCTCCCAGAAGGAGAGCAGGTGTTCTGCCGAAACCATATTGTTTTGTATAAACAGTGTAGGCCCCGTGAGCCTCTCTTATCAGTCAGGGTGTTGGGAACCCTCCCAAAATCCGTTCCCAGACACCAGCCAAGGGCCAACCCCCTCTGCAGAGGCCTTTCAAAGGGCACCGCAAGGCCTTCTGTGGCCAATCTCTTCGGCACAGACGTTCAAGAGTTCAGCCTTTAAGGTCAGGTCTTTCAACTTCCCTAATCATGGGGACTTGGTGTAATAGCAATGACCACTTAAGCCTCCTGCCCTATGCCAATCGCTGGGGGAGTTATGGCCTCCGTTTCTTTTTCTGAAAACAGTCACCAGGCCAACCACCAAAGTGGCGGAGCCAAGTAACCCAGGCAAGAGGGGAGAACACCTGTTCCCCTCGGGGGAGAGGGTGAGCCTCACCCCCCCACAGCTTGTGACTTCATACAAAGGAGGGAGGCTGGGCATCCTCTGAGCCTGTCTGGGCAGGAGCAGGTTGCCTTCCCACCCACCCCACCCCCGCCTGGTCTTGGAGAAACACACAAGGCCGAGCAGAGCAGGAGAAACGGTGCCTGTGACCTAGGGTGATCCACACGTGTCTGGAGCAGACACAAGCGCATCATTAAACATGCACCGGATGAATGAAATCTGATTGGGGGCGGAGAAATATTTTGGAAACAGCAGAATCTGCTAACTCGGTTGTCAGTGTGGCCAACCTGACTCCGTGGTTTGCAAAAGTGGTTTATTCCCACACTCGCAGCCCTGGCTGATCCCAGCGAGGCTCCACCCCCTTGACGCAGGCTGGGGCTCAGGGGGGCTCTGCGTGTGTCCTTCCCGGGCTGACTTGAAGGGGTGCACTCTTCTCGTGGAGGATTCCAAGAGCAAGAGCTTTAATGTTTATTTGTTTTTGAGAGGGAGAGAGAGCATGAGTGGGGTGGGAGGCGGTAGAGGGAGACACAGAATCGGAAGCAGGCTCCAGGCTCCGAACTGTCAGCACAGAGCCCGACGCCCGGCTCGAACCCATGAACAGTGAGATCATGAACTGAGCAGAAGGTGGCCGCTTACCCAACTGAGCCACCCAGGCGCCCCAGGATTAGTCATTCTTTATCATGAGCTATGACATATTTATCCTGTTTTGATCAATTGTGTCCTACTGAGAACCATAATGATAATTGAATTAAAAATAAGTTATTTTAAAATTTAAAGACTTGTAGTGAACAAAACCGTTTAAGATTTAAATTTCAAATTATGAGCCTATTTTTGGTGCAGTCAGTGATGTATAATAGTCATTAATAAAAGGCTTCTACGAATAAAAATAGAATACATTAGGACTGAATTTCTGCCAGGGGAGAAAACCTCGGTGAGAGAAAAGAACAATGCAGAATTCTAACAATTAAAGTGAAGCTTGTACATGATTTTCTTTCAAATCGATGCTGATGGGCATCAAACCACAAGCACGGGGCTTCGATTGCACACACTTTGAAAATGACATTACTTGTTTTTTAAATTATTAATATTTACGACATGCCAAATATTATAGCTGTATATTAATTTTACTTATTATATTTCTTATTTATAAAACATACAAAACATATATGATTTTTTAAGCTTATTTATTTATTTTGAGAGCGAGTGAGTGGGGGAGGAGCAGAGAGACAGGGAAAGAGAGAATCCCAAGAGGCTCTCCACTGTCAGTGCAGAGCCGCACATGGGGCTGGAACCCATGAACTGTGAGATCACGACCTGAGCCAGAACCAAGAGTTGGATGCTTAACCGACTGAGCTCTCCAGGCCTTCCCCCAATTTTTATTTATAGGTGAAATAAATATATATTCTATTCTATGTATATAATACATACTTATATATTAACATTGTATATAATTTATATAATTATACCCAAATATATATTTAAACCTAAGTTTAAAAATTTAGCTGAAAGTTTACAAATGCAAGAGTATGGACATGATTTTTATCTTTTTATTAAAATTTTTTTTTAGGTTATTATTGGGACAGAGAGAAACAGAGCATGAGTTGGGGAGGGGCAAAGAGAAACAGAGACACAGATCTGAAGCAAGCTCCAGGCTCTGAGCTGTCAGCACAGAGCCCGACAAGGGACTCAAACCCATGAACTGTGAGAGCATGATCTGAGCCAAAGTCAGACACTTAACCGACCAAGGCACCCAGGGGCCCCTGGACATGATTTATTTTTTATTTTTTATTTTTTATTTTTTAACGTTTATTTTTGAAAGAGAGAGAGAGAGACAGACAGACAGAGTGTGAGCAGGGGAGGGACAGAGATGGGGGGACACAGAATCTGAAGCAGGCTCCGTACTGTCAGCCCGATGCAGGGCTCAAACCCATGAAACACGAGATCATTACCTGAGCTGAAAGCAGACACCTAACCGACTGAGCCACCCAGGCGCCCCTGGACATGAGTTTTACAGCTGAGATGCCAGGACATGAGTCTGCACAAGTAAGCAGAGGTCAGATACCCTGCAGGGTCCCGGTTTGCCCATCGCATGTGAGGATCCGAGGAGGGGAATAAGCACAATCCACACAGCAGGTCACAGGATGGCTGCATCCAGTGCCCAGTGACAAGGTGACAAAGAGGATGACAGCTTGCTGGGGATCGAGTAGACATCTCAGAGGAAAGGAGACTAACCCGAGATCTGAGGGAGGGTTCCACAGCGCCTGGGGATAGAGGAAACAGTGGGGACTCTGGAAAGAGGCAGTCGGCTTCTGTACCCTGGATCCTCTCATTTGCAAATAGATGAACCTGTTAACACCAGTTACTCTCAGCCGTGTCCACAACAGCGGCAACAACGTTACCCGTCTCTATTTGTGGAGCGCTATTTCTAGGCATTGGTCTGGGATACGCAGATATGAAGGCACACACTCTAGGATTCAGGCACCTGTTCCGGCCACTAGCCCACGCTCTTCCTCTTTTGTCTCTCTGGCTGTTTTCCATGCAATCTCTCCTTCTTTCATTTCAGTCAGCAAATAACTGTTGAGAGCCGACCGTGTGCTCTGTAGTCTACATTTGTGATGATACCTGAACTGGTGGCAGGCTCTCATCTGCACTGATTTCCTCGGAGAAGCTCTCTCTGCTGTGGTTGGAGTCTCAGATAGAAGGCCGGCGCCCCTTTCTGAGCTTTGGAGGAGAACCCTGCTCTCTCCACTCTCCTCCCCTGGTGCTGGAACCTCAGGGCCCAGCTCCCCATCCCCCCTGCCCCAGGCAGTCCCCGGGCACCCACCTTTCTCCAAACCCTGACATCCTGTACAGCCCTTCACGCCACCCGGTCCACAGCCCCGGGGAGAGCCTCACACCACGCTTCCGATCAGAGAGGACGCTTGCACCACCTCCTATGTTTTGAAAGTCCCCAAGTCTCCTGGCTCAGTGCCACCTGTCGAGATGAGATTTGAGATGTCACTCAGCTACGCGTTTCCCCCAAATGGACAAGATAAAAGGTATTTCTGTCTCGTATAAACATGGGTGGTCCAGGGCGGCCACAGCGGCCCTGGACTCTTCAAGGACCCAGGCCCCCTCTGACCCCCTGCTCTGCTGTGCTCAGCCTACACTTTCTCACTCATGAATCCAGGTCCTGCTCCAGATCAGACACCTGAGTCTGTGCTCCCGCCAGTGAGAAGGAAGACAGAGCAATGGAGGGAGGGAAAGACTGCTCTCCTTAACATTTCTCAGATTTTGATATTCCACAAACTAAAACTTAGTGGCCACATCTACCAGCAAGCCTGAATGGGAAAATGTAGGTTTTTTTCTTTTTTTTAAGGTTTTTTTTTTTACACTAAGAGAGAGAGTGTGTGCAGGAGGGGTAGAAGAGAGGGAGAGAGAAAGAGAGAGAGAGAATCCCAAGCAGGCTCTGCACTATCAGTGTGGAGCCTGATGCAGGGCTTGAACTCACGAAGCATGAGATCATGACCTAAGCTGAAATCAAGAGTCGGACGCTTACCCAACTGAGCCACCCAGGTGCCCCAGAAATGTAGTTTTTATTCCACATGGCCATGTGCCAGGCAGTTTTAAAGAAATGGGCAGAAGACATGAATAGACACTTCTCCAAAAAGGACATCCAGATGACCAACAGGCACATGAAATGACACTCTGCATCATTCATCATCAGGGAAATACAAATCAAACCCACACTGAGATACCACCTCATGCCACAGTGGCTAAAATGAACAAATCAGGAGGGTATAGATGCTGGCGAGGATGTGGAGAAACGGGCACCCTCCAACACGGTTGATGAGAATGTAAATCAGTACAGCCGCTCTGGAAAACAATGTGGAGGTTCCTCAAAAAACTCTCAATAGAACTCCCCTATGACCCAGCAACAGCACTTCTGGGGATTTACCCAAGGGGTACAGAAGTGCTGATACACAGGGGCACATGTACCCCAATGTTCATAGCAGCACTTTCTACAATAGCCAAATCATGGAAAGAACCTAAATGTCCATCAACTGATGAATGGATCAATAAGATGTGGTGTATATACACAATGTAGTACTACATGGCAATGAGAAAGAATGAAATCTGGCCATTCGTAGCAACGTGGATGGACCTCAAGGGTGTCATGCTAAGCAAAATAAGTCAGGTGGAGAAGGACAGATACCATATGTTTGCACTCATAAGTCTAACAGGAGAAACCTAACAGAGGACCATTGGGAGGGGAAGGGGGGGAAGTTAGAGAGAGGGAGGGAGGCAAATCATGAGAGACTCTTGAATACTGAAAACAAACTGAGGGCTAAAGGGGGAGGGGGAAAGAGGAAACGGGGGGGATGGACATGGAGGAGGGCAATTGTGGGGAAGAGCACTAGGTGTTATATGGAAACCAACTTGGTAATAAACTATAAATTTTAAAAAAGGAGGAGGAAGCGCTGACATTGGGTCTGCTATGGCCTCTCACACTGCTTTTCTAGCTGGCCTTGACCCATTTCTCCAGCCCAACCTCCACCTTCTGGTCCCACTTTCCCACGGGTCTTAAGGACCAAGACACAGAGTTTTCCTGTCTCTGACCAGCCCTCCTCCCGACCCCCCAAGAAAATCTGCATGATTAACTAATATCAATATCATGTCTGAGAGACTTGTTCCCATGACTTGTATCATTTAGCATTTGTGAACACATCTTTATAGATGTCTTTCCATTGATTTATGATGCAGTTCTCACATTTTGAAGCAAAAAATTTACCACTTTCTGCTTAGAGCCAATGATACTGTCTTACACACTTAAAAACGTGTTAGGTATCACATCAGGTGTTCTTTCCACAAAGAAAAAAGAAGGGGACCCAAGGAACTTTGGGGGCTGATGGAGACATCCATTACCTTGATTGTGCTGATTGTTTCACAGACATTTTCATATGTACAGACTCATCAAATGGTACACATTTAATATGTGCAACTTTTTGTAGATCAACTGCAACCTCAACAAAACTGCTTTTAAAAAATAAAAATGAGTTCATTTTTCTGCTCAGTTTGTCAGCTGCCCTGGGAACGCCAGCAGAATGGCCCCTGCATGTCAGACACTTGGGTGGCATGGCCACACTGCAGCCACCAGCTGTTGGGACATGGAGAGGGCGAGCACTTCAAATGGAAGATCTTCACGAGCACATCTGCCTGGGCTCTCGGTTGTGGGCACTGGAATCCATTCCAGCTGCTTCAGTGGGAAAGGAGTTTAGTAAAGGGCGGTGGGAGCTCACAGACTCTTTGGAAGGAAAAGCAAATCGGGCATCTTGGAGCCTATGCGGCAGGCGGGAACGCTGTGGGTGCCCGCCCATGGAGAACTGACCATTGCACCAAAGGGAGAAAAGCTATGACTTGGGGTGGAAAACCTGAGACATTTCAAGTTTAAAGAAAAATATATATATATATTTTTTTTAAATAAATAAAAGCAGTTCAGGTGGTGGTATCTCATTAGCTCAAACATTGCTCCTGGAGTCCGATCTGGGGCACTGATAAGCTCCATGTATTAATGATCTCAAATGTTTAAAGAAATAGGATCATAGCGGCGCCTGGGTGGTTCAGTCGGTTAAGCGTCTTGACTCTTGACTTCAGCTCAGGTCATGATCTCATGGTTTGTGAGTTTGAGCCCCGCTTCAGGCTCTCTACTGTCAGCATGGAGCCCGCTTCAGATCCTCTGTCCCCCTCTCTTCCTGCACCTCCCTTGCTCATGCACTCTCTCAAAAGTAAACAGACATTAGAAAGAAAGAAAGAAAGAAAGAAAGAAAGAAAGAAAGAAAGAAAGAAAGAAAGAAAGAAAGAAAGAAGAAAGAAAGAAAGAAAGAAAGAAAGAAAGAAAGAAAGAAAGAAAGGTAGGAAGGAAGGAAGGAAGAAAGGAAGGAAGAAAAAAGAAATAGCATCAGTATCCACAATGTCCAACTGTTAGGTCAATAGTGCCTTTATTCTAATTACTCGGTAAGACAGTCCAGACTTGGCAAAGGTCTGTTGAGCTAATTTGTAAGAAGGAGCCAAGAAATAATCATAACCTGGGGGTTGGTTTATTTCTTCAAGTCACCACATATCTTGTTTGCTCTAAGCTTATGTACATTTTGCCTTCTAAGGAAAACTAACACAGATTCCTTGGGAGCATTTTTTCTTTTCTTGACTGTGTTTAAATAAACTATTGATTTTGTTTTCAAGGTAATTTAAGGGGTGATATAGTTCCAATTTGATAACTACCACCATAATACTTTCAATGTAAACAAATTTTAGGGTTTCAATGGTTATTTTTGTCATCAAAATCGACCACATGATGACTGGCCCCAAAGAGATTACAGGGTAGCCTGTATGGGCTTGAATCTGGATTAATGACTCAGAGCCAATGACCAAGAGGAAAATTGGTATCAGAGGCTGGAAAGTCTCTTCTGGAGATGTGGTCTTCAAGAGTAAATTAACCCTGGATTTCTTGGGGGGAAAGCTGAATGGAAATGTGATTTTTGAGAATGCAATATAATTTAATCTAGTTAGGTCCAAAGCATGTCAAGAGTCTCTGAAGAGTGGAGAGTGTTCGTTGCAAAGAAAAGTAGCACTGAGCTTCAAAGAGGCACCTTCTGTCTTCTAGGAAAGAGTGGGTTGCAAGTGACAGAAAGCCCAGATCTGTCTGGTTTGTCCAAAAGAAAGGAATTTGTGGCTCACGCCAAGGTGAGGCCCATGGTGGGCGGGCCGTGGGCATATCTAAAACCAGGGACTTCGACTCTCTGTTTCAATCCATCCCAGCATGTTTTTCTTGGACCTCACACTTAGGGAGATGATCTCTCCGTGGGGGCTTACATCCGGAGTTTTACACTCTTCCATCCTCAGGTCCTTCAGCAAAAGAACTTGTTCCTCTGGGGAAGGCCCAGGGTAAGGGCTCTGTCTGCAGTCACGTGGTGATGAGAAGCCAATCACCGTGCTGAGAAGCACGGGATGTCTGATTGGCCAAACCTGAGTCACATGGCCTGACATTGGCAAAGGCCCAACAATCCATCACCGTATTAGTGTCCCCACGTCACAGAAAGGAAACAGTCTGGCAGAGTCAAGGGCAAGGTCTCCCAGAAGATGGAGCACTACTGTGCCAGGCCCTCAAAACTTAAGAAAGCAAAGGAGGGGCCCCTGGGTGGCTCAGTTGGTTAAGCCTGCTTCGGATTCTGTGTCTCCCTGATTCTCTGTGACCTTCTCCCACTGACACTCTGGGTCTCTCTCTCTCAAAAATAAACATTAAAAATTTTTTAAAAGAAAGCAAAGAAGATAACCTTTTCTTTCCTTCCAAGGGACAGGTGTTTCTGCCTCCATCTAGGAGGACATCAACTTGGAGGCTTCATTTGTAATGCACTTCCCACTCCCTCCTGTTATCAGGAGTGTTCTGTGCTCTCCTGATGGATCTCAGGGAGGCCTTGAACCGCCCCTTCCAGGGGCCCTGCCTGCTTCAGAAACAGGATGTTCCTTCCAGAAGAGCACCCTTGTCTTCGTCTGCTGGGACTGCCATCACAGAGCACCCCAGACTAGGAGTTTAACCAAAGGAAATTTTTCCCCTCTCAGTTCTAGAGGCTGAAGTCCAAGATCGAAATGCCTGCAGGGTTGGCTTCTGGTGAGACCTCCCTTCCAGGCTCATAGATGGCCGCCTCCTCTCTGCCCACCCCCCCACCATGGCCTCTCCTCCTTGTGTGCACATTCCTGGTGTCTCCACCAAGGCCAGGGTCCTTTGGATTGTAGCCCCGCCCACCTTTATGACCTCATTAAACTTTAAAAGGCTCAAACACAGCCTTAGGAGCTGGGACTTCAACATATGAGGTGGGGGTGGGGGGTGGACACAATCCAGTCTCTAATAGTCCCCTTGAGCAGAGCTGCTAGGAGACAGAGTTCAGCAGAGCCCTCAGGCCTTGACCCTTATGACGCAGACAGACCAGAGAGGGCATGGCTTTGCGGCCATGAACAGGATTCGCATCTGTCCGTGCACGTTGTCTGCAGAGGGAGGCAGCACGGGAGCAGCAGGTGTAGGGGGTCTTCCTTCCTTTGTTATTCACCCCTCCCACCCACCCTCCTTCCATTCCTAGCGCCTTGCCTTTCCCTTGCTCCAGACTTCAAGTTCCTTCCAGCCCCCGAGTCTCTACCCCAGGCACTGTTGTAAGCACAAGGATTACAATGCTAAGCAAACAGCGGCAGCCGGCTATCATCCATCAAGCCCATGTACACACGAGGGGGCAGAACATAGAAAGCAAACAAATAAATAAGAGAATGTCAGGCGGTATGAAGTGTTTTGCTAGATAGAACAGTGAGGGTGACTGGGCCAAGTGGGAGCTATTTTAGGAAGCATTCTGGAGTAGGTGGGAGAGACGCAGGTGACGAGAAAGAGAGCCAGGCCAGAGAGAAGAGCTTTCCGGGGTGGGGTGGGGACTGCTGTGCAAAGGCCCTGAGGTAGGAGTGACCGTGGGCATGTAGTGCTTGGCAAGGCAAAAGGTGGCTTGCACAGAGCGGGGGAGGGGACAGAGGCAAGAAGGGCTGGGGCAGCACCCTGTGGGTGCCCCTGCCCTGAGGGCTCAAACTGTTTGGAGGAGGGCTCCCCCTCCATCCTTCCTCTCTCCCTTTTCTCCCTCTTTTGGGGCTTCTTTGTGCCCCTCTCCTCTCTGTGGTCTCCCCATCTCTCCATGACTTCTTTCTCAGTCTGCACCTGTCCATCTCCCTCTGGGTGTCTCAGCGGCGCCTATGAACACGCACAGGGGCTGGCCCTCAGGGAGTGTCTAAGACGCTCACAGAAGTGTCCCCAGTCGGGCACTCCGTCCACCAGGACATCCCCTTGGGCACCGACCTCAGGCAAGTTCCGAGTGTGGGCAGTCCCTGGGAACTCACAGCCAGTCTCTCTGCTCAGGGAGCCCACAGTCTACTGGGGAGAGAAATGTGCAACTACAAATTACGGAACCCTTTGAACAGCATGAGGGGGTGGGGGCTGAGGAAGTCCTGGACTCTGTCAGAGAGGCCTGCAGGCAGGTCCTGACATCTGACCCGCAGCGGAGGGTGGTGCCGAGCCCAGGGCTCTGGAGTGAGGCAGCCTCATCCAAAAGGGGACCCAGAGGTGTCTCCCGTGAGTTCGCCTCTCTGTGCCTCAGTTTTCTCTGTGCATCACCTGTGAAATGGGAAGATTCTGACCCTGGTGCCCACCTTAGCAGGAAGAGTTGCTGGGAAAGTTGTCCTAAGACCTAAATGCTTGCATCCCCCGGAACCAAAGCCTGTGTTGAAGTCTAACCCTGAAAGTGACGGCAGTAGGAAGGGGGGCCTTTGGGGCATGATTAGGTCTTGAAGGCGGAGCCCTCAGGAATGGGATTAGTGCCCCTAATAAAGAGACCCCAGGGAGTTCCCTCACCCCTTCCTCCCTAAACACCACCTTCCTTGGCCTTCCCGGCCAAGCGAGAAGGAAACGTCGGTGGTCTACGGCGTGTTTTTACAGCAGCCCAACAGACAAGACAAGTTGCATGTGGCAACACATATAAAAAGCTTCAAACAGCCCCCAACACATAGTAAGTGCTCGGTAAATTTTGTTCCTTGGAGAAGAAATATATAAAACAATAAAAATACAGTACAGAATGTCTTCATGGTCTGGGATAAGACCAGACCAAGACAAAACTCAGGTATTTTTCCCTCCATAACCTCCAAATACAGAGCCTTCCCTCTGAGAAATCCCAGCCCTGCTGTTCTGAGTAAATGATGAATCCCGGCCCTGACGTCATCCAAAGAGTTTGATTTCGTTTTCCTCAGGCTGCAGACTTCAGCGTGCGGCTTCCAGAGCCTTATGCCTGGGTGCGAAATGGAGATACGGGTCTGCCACTAACCATATGACCTGGAGCAAAATACTTCATTTCCCTGCCTCAGTTTCTTCCCTGCCGAAAGAAGATAGCCTTGCAGTAAAGACTGAAATAAATTGCTGCAAGGTATTTAGACTGTGCCTGGAACTTTGTCCAATGGAATGTTAATAGAATGGACTCCATATTTTTAATACTCTTTTGAAATGTTTATTTTTGAGAGAGAGAGAGAAATACCTATATATTATAAAATTTATATTTTAAAGTGCTTTGTGGGGCACCTCGGTGGCTCAGTTGGTTTAGTGTCCAACTTTGGCTCAGGTCATGATCTCACGGTTTGTGGGTTCAAGCCCCTAGAAGGGCTCTCTGCTGTCAGCCTTCGGATCCTTTGTCCCCTTCTCTCTCTTCTTTTCCTCTTCTTACTTTTAAAAAAATAAATAAAATATGGATGGGGTGCCTGTGTGGCTCAGTTAGTTAAGTGTCCGACTTTGGCTCAGGCCATGATCTACCAATCCGTGGGTGTGAGTCCCACATGGGATTCTGTGCTGACAGCAGGGAGCCTGGAGCCTGCTTCGGATTCTGTGTCTCCCTCACCCTCTCTGGCCCTCGGACACTCAAGCTCTGTCTCCTTCTGTCTCAAAACTAAATAAACACTAAAAATTTTTAATAAATAAAATATTAAAACTGCCATAAAACCTAGCATAGGTTTTGAAAAATAAAAACAAACAAGAAATAAAGTCCTTTGCAAATTGTAGAATCCTGTGCATGGTTGTGTTGTTGGTATTTTTCTTGTCCACATTAGCTTATGCAGATGGGATGATCATTAGTAACAAAGCCAAACCACTTTCCTCGCTGGCTTCCAGGTCTTTCATATTGTGTCCATAGCTTCATTTGTGTGATCAGATTTCCCCAACAGATATCCAGCCAGACTCTTCCTTCTTTCCACTTCCCTAATAGGAAGTTCAGTCTTCTCCCGGGTTCCTAACTCCAGAGCACTTCTGGGTGCTTCTCTCTGCCCCGCCCTCCCCCGCCTTCAGGTGTCAGCGCAGCACGCATGCGCCTTCTTGCACCGGCGCTGCGAGCAGAGACAGGGTGGGGACCGGCCTGTCCACCTTCCCAGAGGGGCGCTCTGCAAAACACTGTGTCCACGCGGAGCGCAGATGCAGCAGGAGAGGCGTCACAAAGCCCTCATTCACTCGCTCGGCAGGTCATGCGTTCATTAATGCCCACGGCAAATATTTATGACGCCAGTTAATTGCCAGGCACTGCTCTGGGTATGAGGGCATGGGAGCTGCCCGACATAAAGGAAAAAAATAATGGCTTGTGTTTTTTGGAAAACGTATGAGAAGCATTTTGTTCACAGGAGGGTCTTTGAGGCAGCAATTTTTTTGTGGAAGGGGGAGTGATAGAGACCTGCAGGGTTATATATGCGTAGCGTTATATGTATGCTTAGCGTTATATTACATGGGACGGCATGGAGGGCCCGTTGGCGGATGTTATTGAGGGCTCTAAAGACTTCCTTTCCAAGCCGTTTCTTGGAACCACTATTAATTTAAAAGTAATAAATAGCAATCAAATAATTAAGCATTTTTCATTGTAAATGAAAGACTATTAAATATTAATAAATAAACTCAAGGATTCAAACGTGTAAGGATTTCTCAAGGGCCAGCTCTTCTTGCAACTTAATTGAGAAGCTCGGGGGAGAAGCGTCGGGCTATTTCAACCTCCTATTTCACAGAAGTTGACGGAGCCTAGTTGACTGGAGCTGCATAGAGACACGGCCCTAACCGTCCTCGCTCATATGAAAGCAAACTAGCTTTGTGTTCTACTTGGGGACTGATCCATTTGTCACTGCGAAATCTCTGAGGACAGGGATGTCCATTTCAAACCTAATTTGCAGCCGCCTTCTTATTGTAGTGTTTGGGGAACGGAATTCATCCGCCTTGACCTTGCGCTGTTCGGCTTCCCCACGCAAATATGTAGTGCCCGCATCGAAATTTCCATATCACGTTAACAATTTGTGTTCCCTGGGATCACCTCTATTTGTCACAGGCTTGGACCCAAGCCCGTAAAGAAATGTCACTCTTGACCCCTTCGTGATGGTTTTACGCAAATAATATCCAAGCCTTAGTCCTGTGATGATGATTTCCAGGAGAAAGAAGAGGAGAGAACAGAACAAAGGAAAGATATGGGAGCTGGGGGAGGGAAGAACAGGGGACCAGAGGAGGGAAAGGGAGAGGGAGGTGGGGTCTTGGAGGGAAAGGATGGGGAACAGAAGGGAGGCGTGGGGCATCCACGAGCCAACAAAAATATACCTTGTCCTCCGTCCTGTGGGAGGATAGCGGTAAAGATGCTTCGCTCTGAGTACCTCCTAGCGTGGTCCTGGGGACGAATGACAGTGTGAGAAATTCTATACAATGAGTCCTGTGTTTCTTCCCCATATTTGCTGTTCCTCTGTGAGCAGAGAGGGGGAAGCCAGGCCAGCAAGTCAAGGAAAAGATAATTTTTAAATCGAAGCCGGGTTACTCCCGGGGGCACTTGCCCTACAGTACACGGACACAGACACGCAAACTGCTCAGGTTAGCCTTCCCTCTGTTGACCTACCTGAGAGGGCTCCCATTGGTCCGCTTTCCCATCTCTCCTTCACCATTGCACTCAGTCGAGTGTCTGACTTCAGCTCAGGTCATGATCTCACAGTTCGTGAGTTTGAGCCACACGTCGGGCTCTGTGCTGACAGCTCAGAGCCTGGAGTCTGCTTTGGATTCTGTGTCTCCTCTCTCTGCTCCTCCCTCTCTTATGTTCTCTCTCTGTCTCACAAAAATAAATAAATGTAAAGAAAAATTGGGGCGCCTGGGTGGCTTAGTCAGTTGAGAGTCCGACTTCAGCTCAGGTCACGATCTCATGATTCGTGGGTTCGAGCCCCGCATTGGGCTCTGTGCTGACAGCTCAGAGCCTGGAGCCTGCTTTGGATTCTGTATCTCCCTCTCTTTCTGGCCCTCCCCTGCTCGTGCTGTCTCTCTCCGTCTCTCAAAAATAAATTTTAAAAAAAACATTAAAAATTTTTCAGAAAAATTAAAAAAAAAAGAAGTAGGATCTTCACCCATCCAAGTCCTTCCCATAGTGCCTTGCTTAGAGATGTGCAAACCTCCGCCACATGTAAGTAGGGGGCAGCTTACAATACTGGGGTCTGAGTGCCCTTTAATTAAAACCCCCTTGATTCCCTTTTAATTAAAGTGCCCTTTAATTAAGACCCCCTGATTCCCACCATCCACCTCACATGACATGCATTGCCAATAAAGTGTTGTTTGATGTTTCATAATTATTCTTCCAAAGTCACTATACTTTCATGTTGTTTGGATCAGTTAAGTGTTACAAATAATTCCAACAATAACTCAACCCAGGGAAAATTTTAAACATGCTTAATTTATAAGTAAAATAAGTGATAGGATAAAAATATATTGAAATAAGATAAATGTTTCAGTGAGAAGTGGAAGAGATCTTTCAAGGACAAAAGGGAATGAGACATCTTACTAATGGCTAAGAATACTCAGCACATTTTTAAAAAGGATTTAAGAGGATAATGTAACAGTTTCCATGCTAAATATCAACATTTACAGTCTTTGGTCATTTACACAACTTTGTCATGGTCATCCTTTGCATTTGACCCTCTGATTTTTTTTCCAGAAGAGCCACTTGTTGAGAACAGAATTTTAACCTCTTGTCAAATTTTCCTTCCTTCCAGGATAAGACATTGGCCTTTCCAAGGGCTGATGTTTCACAAAGCGTCTACATTTGTATTAATTCATGAAAACGTTACAAAGTGGATGAAAAAGAAGCTGGGGTCTTGGTGGCATTAAGATCTCGAGTGGTGAGCAGGCTGGCCTCTCTCAGCAGCTAAGAGGCCTGGCCCCACCTGCCCGCTCTGTTGCCCGAGAGAGGGATCCGGGCCTACCGAGCTCCACGTCACTGCCCGTCATGAGGTGCGGTCATCAAATACCTCCTGTCTCCATCTAGACTCTTCCCTCTCCCCATCCCCCAACTGCTGCTGGAAGGTAGGTGCAGTCGTGACTAACTTCACCCTAGACATGGGGCAGGAGGAAGTGGTCATGTCCCCCTTGGGCAAATATTTTAAAAGCCATGGAGTATTCTTCCGGCCAACATGGAGCCTCTGTGAGCCTGGGTCTTGGTGTGCTGACCAGCTGACCCCGAGGTGGAAATGCAGCCTTGGCACGAACGAACCGTTTCCTCTTGTAAGCTGCTGAGATATGGGTCTTGTTTGTCATTGCAGCGAAACCTCACCCGTCCTGGCAGATAGCTGATGCCTCCAACGTTAACTCTGGGAAGCGCAGTGACTCGCTACCCAGCGTCATCCTCTTCTCCAAAACTGGCAGATTTCTAGCAAGTCAAACTGGTGCTTCTGCCCTTTGGGAATAAATTTTACAAACTGAAAACATGAAAACATTCTCTCCTGAGAGTTGCCTTCAGGAAGGACCCAGGAATTCACTACCGCGACAGTTAATTTCATGTGTCAATCTGACTGGTCTCGGAATGTCCTAATAGGTAATCAAGTGTTATTTCTGGGTGTGTCTGTGAGGGTGTTTCTGGATGAGACTGGCATTTGAGTTGGGGGACTGAGGAGGGCAGATTGTTCCCTAACATAGGTGGGCACCATTAATTCATTGAGGGCCTGCTTGGAACAAAAATGGTGGGAGAAGGGAGAATCTGCTTTGTCTGATTGTCTGAGTGGGGCCATGGGTTTCTCCCGCCCTTGCACTAGACTTTGCACCATTGGCTCCCCTGGTTCTTAGACTTTGGGACTCAGACTGGACCTACACTGCTGGCTTTCCTGGGTCTCTAGTTTCCAGATCATGGGACTTTTCAGTCTCCATAACCATGTTAGTCAATGCATTACAATAAATTGTACACACACACACACACACACACGCACACAACCTCCCATCGGTTCTATCTGTCTGGAGAGCTCTGACTGATACCCCGGGCCACGCATCCGGGGTTTGCTCCCTCTCAAAGATCTTTCAGCATTGTGTCTGTGATTACTTCTTTATTCCTGCCTTCTATGACCTCTGCGACATTTCTTGAAAATCCCATTTCCTGCTCTGACCCAGGGTCAGAGGCTCTCATCCGTAAGCCAGCCTGGTGTCCATCAAAGCTCTCTATTAAATAAGAATGTAAACATGAAGGTCTTTCCAACAGAAACACCATGTGCAGCTAATGGAGACCAGAGAAAGTGATTCATTAGCCCAGAAAACTCGGGGAAACTGATTAGCGAGTCAAAAGGACACGACCTGCTATTCTATGAGAGCACACACAGACTCGGACACCGTCCTGTGTCTGCCAGTTCACTTGATGAATGGCCAGCCCCGAAGGCTGCTGGAACCTTTGCCCCTTGAAGTCAACCAAGCAGCTCATTTGCACATTAAAAAAAAAAACTCTATTTTAGACAATGATTTCCTGGCTCAATGGTGGTAAAGTAACTGAAACTCTCACTTTGTGACTAGAAAGGTTATCTTCCCACCATCCTATAAATGCCTCCCGCTCTATCTGGGGTCTTGGCAGATCAGGGACTCAACATTTTGAAGAAGTTGAGGGAAACCAGACCACCCACTCCCAGCATCAAAGTCCTGAATGATGTCGGTGGCACCTGGGTGACCTTTTAGCCATGCATCATCACCTTCCAAAGGTTCTGGCTTTAAGCATCTCTCGTTTTCTCCCCTGTTGGACTAATCAAAGCCATCCTAAGCTATCTGCATGCTGTCTTAAAGGGACAGAAGGACACCTTCTGGAGGAACGAAGGGAGACAACGGATCGCTGGATGACTCTTCTCGCAGAACCTGCTGCATCTGGACTCTGAGAATCATCAGCTTTCCTGCGTGACAATGTCCCAGAGTCTCCACAAACTACCCCCTCCCCCTCCCCAGGACTTTCGTGTGTCTGCAGTCCTGTCTGCCCGCTCCTTTTAGGCTCCTTTTTAAATGCAAACGTCAATAAATCAAAGATTTTATCTCGACTCTTGGTTGCATACAACAACAAAAAAACTGGGTTAAATAGCTTTGAAAGAAAGGAATTTATGACCTCAAATAACTACGAAGTGTAAGAAGTAGCTGGTCTCCGGCACAGCACAATCTAGACGTTCAGATGACGTCACCAGGTCCTGACTAGTGTCTCCTGGTCTCTGGCTCCTCCTTCCTTGTGCGGGTCCATTTTGAGAGTCTCCTATCTCGGCCGCAGGACTGACCAATGTGTGCAGCACTCCCAGAAGCCACTGCAACAGCCTCGTTGCGTCTCACTGGCCCTGAGTGTGTCACGTGCCCATCCCTGGACCAATCACAGTTGCCCGGAAAGGAAAGCCGCGATGATCCTACGTCACCTAACCCCAAAGTCTCGTTAAGGTGAGCATCAGGTGGCAGGAGAGGGGTCTCCAGGGAGTTGGTTAGCAAGGGGTAGTGCAATGGATTCTAAGTAGCCAAAGAAATGAAAAATCGTACTCATTAAAGAGATTTATAAACTGAAGTGGGAGGCACAGAAACTTCTACTCTCCTCCTGTCTGAAGGTGAACCCCGTGAACCTATTTGCCGGGTTGACTTCTCAGATTAGGTACGTGTGACCTTGGAAAGAGAAATCGCCTAGTGTTTGGACACGGAGCACAGAAGTTTGGACTGTGAAAAGGAACAAACGGTGGAGTCCTAGCCAAGACAGCAAGGTGCTAGGGAATGCGACAACCAGCAAGAAGGAAGGAGACTTCTAGACAGGGATCGTCACTGTGAGTTATGACGTAACAGTAGGGACAGTCAGCCCGAGAAGGCGCTTTCTCTGAGTCCCTGTTCTAATCATTCCGCAGATCAACACCTCCACATCTCCCAACACCTTTAATGAGGGTCCACTGTCTTTATTTCCATTTCCCGGGTGAGAAACCGGAGACACAGAGGGCTTACACAGAGGGCTTACGTCACTTGCCCAAAGTCACAGCTACTGGTGGTGACACGGAGATTTGAAACCGGGCGTCTGCACCAAACTCAGAAACGCTCAGAAACAAAGATAGTGAAGAATCACCCAGAACCAGAGAACCCGGACAGAGCTGCTGGAAGAGGGTGCTGAAGATCAAATCCTCTTAACCTAGATGGGGAAACCGAGTCCTCCATACTTTGGTGTTAGTGAGAACTCCTTCCTCCTCAGTAGCGAGGGACAGAAAATGCCAACGCATCTTGATCCAGCAAGAAGAGAGTTTGTTAGCCCCCAAAACAACCGTCGAAGTGCGGTGCTGGCTTCGGGCATGACTAGATTCTGGACTCAGTACAACAAGGCTCAGTTTCTCGGTACCATGGCTCTATCATTGCCCGCGTCCACCTCCTTCCCGAGCTCTGGGTGGCAAGGGGGTCTGTGGTACCTCCAGCCTCTTCCTCCAGGCTCAACTCAGAAGAAAAGAGCCAGGAGCTTCTCGGTTAAGTCCTGAGAGGCGTTTTGATTGGTCACGTGCTCACCCTTGATGAACTGCTGTTCCCAGGGAGCACCACACAGTGATTGGCTTCGCTCTAGAAAGGCTGTGTGCTGATTGGCTTATCCCTGGGAAATGCTACATGATTGGCTTAGCTCTGGGTCTTGGGTCTTTTCTCTGACTCCCAAATCAGATAGACCAAAGGCTCCAGCGAAGGACTTTCCAATGAAAATGGAAGGGCGGGGCTCAGAGTGGGGAGGTAGAAGAAAGTTCTGTTTCCAAAATAAAGAGATGCAGGAGTTTAAAAACAACTATTCACAACGCCCTGGCTCCTATGTGAGAAAGGTTCGATTTTTTTTCCTTATGTTCTTTGGAAGCAATCAAAATACATATAACCCACAGTGACCTCTTCCAGAGTGTCCTCTATGTCTTTCAGACTCATCTGTTTGTGTTTGGAAAACGGATTTGAAATCACTGACCTATTGTTTATGGGGTCTCTTGATTCAGCAGTGGCTGGTGAGTTCATGTATTGGCAGGCATTTATGAAATACCTTGTCTGCCTTAAAAGATGAAACTCTTCCTTCTCCCCAATTCCTGGGGCGTGGCCAGAGCACAGAACCATCCTTCAATGGAAACCGAGTGTTGTACGAGGCGTCTGCAGAAGAGGGGATTGAGACATGCCATAGATGGACATTTCTTCCCCAGGTAGAATACACACATAAGGGTTTTCACAGCGAGCTCATTTTGATGAGCTCCTCCCTTGTGAGAATTCGCTTCAAGCTCTTCTAGGAGCCCCTCCAAGGGTGAAGGCCACGTCTTCCACCTCAGCGCAGTGCCTAGCCCAACACTGGTGCTGGCTGAGTGGGAGTCGATGGCTGGGAACTAATGAATTTTCCTACTTTGAAATTGGCTGGCTCACAAAGGGTCCATGCCTCAAGTCCTCTCCAAGGCTGAATGGTTCAAGGCAGGGCGGTGAACACGGTGGGAGAGAGAACATTTTGTCTTGGGTCCCAGGAAGACTCATCCACCTGCCACCCTGGCATAGTCCCTGGATGGCTGTATCAGTCAGGGATCTTTGGTTGAAACTCACAGAGATGGGGTCCAGGGAGCTTAAGCAGATAAAGGAGTTCCTGGAAGGATATGGGTTAGCTCAAAAAAGGAAGAAGCAGCCTTAGAAAGGGCAAGAATTGGGGTGCAGCGTGGCTCAGTCGGTTAAGTATCCCACTCTTGATTTCGGCTCAGGTGATGATGTCATGGTTTTTGAGCCTGAATTCCCCCCCACACACACCCCTGCTTGGGATTCTCTCTTTCCTATCCTCTCTGCCCCTCCCCTGCTCACGCTTTCTTTCTCAAAATAAATAAACAAGCAAAGAAAGGAGGGAGCAAGAATTGAATCGTCTCTGAGTTTCCACAAAGAAGAAATAAAGACAATTTCTTCTAGACACAGTAGGTGTCTAGCCATTCCCAGACTGTATTATTTTCCTCCTCAGATTCAAATTACCTAGAGATTCACATTACCTACTGACGCAGCTAGGATCACATGTACACCCCGGCTTATGGGGACAGGAAGGCCATCTTGATCAAATAGTTCCACCAAGGCTGCCCCTAATGGGGATGGGTGATTCTCCCAAAGAAAATCCAGATGCTTATCAAAAGCAGGGGTGGCTAGAAAGGTCAAATAGCACTGCCTACGTGTGTTTTGGATCCCTGCCTCTGCTTTACCTCCCTCGACCTGCCCAGAAAAGCAAGTCCTTTCCTCTCCCAGGTAAATACCTGAGTGACAGTCTTGGGAAAAGGACCAGGACTAGTGGCCCCGAATGTTCATTGCAGCTTTGTGATTGTGAAACACAGAGTCCACTCGAATATCCATTGGCCGAAGACCACACCATGGGTACAGAGGTCAAAATAAACTAGAAAAATAGATATCAACAAGAATCAAACTCAAAGACATTATATGAAATAAAACCAAGCAGATTATAGAAGAATATATACAATAATACCATTTGTGCCAAGTAATATGTGTAGCATTTGGGAGGCTAAACAAATTCGTTAGAAGTATAATGTGCATGAGTGCGGTAAGAAAACAAAGCTGGAGGAGCGGCTGCTTCTTGGGGAGACAGAGGGAAGTCCATGGGAGAGGGGGCACGGGAGGGTTCAAATGAACTTCGGAAGTCAGATTTCTGATCACAGAACAGTGAGTACCCAGATGCTTCTTACCTAACACTTTTCTGTACATATAAACTGCTTCTTTAGAAAAAATCAGGGCACCTGGGTGACTCAGTCACTTAGGCGTCCGACCTCAGCTCAGGTCATGATCTCACGGTCCATGAGTTCAAATCCCATGTTGAGCTCTGTGCTGACAGCTCAGAGCCTGGAGTCTGCTTTGGATTCTGTGTCTCCCTCTCTTTCTCTGTCTCTCCTGCACTCATGCTCTGTTTCCCTCTCTCTCAAAAATTAGTAAACGTTTTAAAAAAATTTTAAGTCAAGTTGCAAGTGTATAACCCATGGCCAAGGCATGTCTACTTTGCCCTGAAACGATTTCCGTCCCCTGAGTCTGCGTGTCTTCCTTAGATTTGTGAGTCTGTGAGCGTGCTCCCTCATTCCACTCAGCAGCCGCCTTACCCCTGCTCCCCACCTCTCAGGACCCAGGGGTGACTTTGGCTGTGCCGTTGGGGAGAGAAGATGCCCTCCTCCTGGCAGCGCTCTGTCCCATTGTAACATGTCTATTGATCGTCGGTCAGGATTCAGGAAGGAGCTGCAGGCACAGCCGTCTCCCCACCAGGACCTGGACTTCGTCCAGCCACATCCATACTGGGAGCTTCCAGAGGCCCCTGGGGCTGCACAGGAGGACACGGGGACTCTGACGCGCACAGAGAGAGGCGCAGCTGGGACCCGGCGGCCTTGCCCTGGCTCCAACTCAGGGTCTGGGGTGGCAGAACCTGAGTCCTCCTCACCCCTGCAGGCCGATGGGTCCATCAGCAGTGACCCCTTGCTTTGGGGCTTTCTCCCAGGCAGGACGGCTGAGCCCAATCTGCCTGCGCTGGAGCAAGGGCTTCTGGACAGGCACACAGGGCTACCTCTGGGGGTGCCACGGGGCGCAGAATCGGGGAACTGGGAGGGAGGAGAAAGGTTTGTACTAGAAACCACATGAGCTCCCCATCCCTGTTCCCTGGGGGCATACACAGGTCTGCACTGGGGGGAGAAGAGAGCAGAGGGAGAATCACTCTATCTCAGAGTCAATACTGAATGTCTCTCCCCATCCCTGGGTATTCTTGGTCGTGCTGGGGCCTAACAGATCAAAGATTCTAAAGAATTTAAGTATAGAATGGCTGTTAATAACCAGAAGCGCCTGTACTACTTAACAGAACTCGGACAACCACCCTCAGGCAGAAGTGGAAGAGATCAATTACAATGTCGGAAAAGGTTTACGCAGCCTTGGAGTCAACAAGAAAAACCCCGGTGAAAATCAAAGTGTCTGTGTCTGTGCAGAACATTCCCCCAGAGCTCCGCTCTGTATTTCTGGATGAAGCTGAAGTAGGAAAATCTATCCACTAAAATGTGCCTGCATGTCAGTAACCGAATATCTGATGAACTCAAACTTAAAGAATCTTATTTATTATCCCCAGGAGCAGAAGCAGTGATTGATTTCACTTCGCCCCATCTGTCCTCCGGCCCTGTCTTCCTCATTCCCGTGGCCTCATTCTGAAGCATATGTCCTCATGGTCACAGAAGAGCTGCTTTGCTCCTACCATCTTGTCCTCAACCAATTCTTTTCAAAGGCAGGAAATAGAGTTTCCTTCTGTGTGTCCATTTTATTAAAGATGAAACCCTTCCTAGAAGATTCTCCAGATCCCAGAATGCATTTACTCTCCTGTTGCATTAGTCAAATGGGGATCCCGTGGCCATTCTTGGTGACTGTGGAGGCTGGTCTATTTGTGCTCCACAGTGAGGTGGGGGGAGGGGAGTGATATTCCTCCTGATAGGGAAACTGAGGCTAAAGCTGGGCAGGTGACCCTTAGCTCCTGCCCCTGAAAGGCAGCTGAAGCCTATAGTTAGATGTCTCTTCATGGGGGCTGGGTGGATATTTGGGGACGACAATTCTTTGCTGTGAGGGCTTGTCTCTTCCATTGCAAGTCCTACAGTAGCATCCTGATCCCACACACTAACTGCCAGAAAGGACATCAGCCCTCAGTTATTGTGACAATCCAGAACCCTCCTAGAAGTTTCCGAATGCTCTCTGATGCTCTCGTCCCTCGCCTGTCCAAGGATCCTTAAAATGTGTCAACTGTGTCTGCAAGATTCAAAGACAACAGTTGGGGTGGGCGTGGAGGCAGGGCTCACCCCCCCCCCCCCCCCCCCCCCCCCCCCCCCCCCCCCCCCCCCCCCCCCCCCCCCCGAGCACCTCTGTTTCTGGTCTGTTTTAGCAATTGAGTTTCTATGACAAGTTTTCTTTGATGAAAATGTTCACACCTAGAAATAGTTGCAAAAGACTGCATGAATGGAGACTGGAGCCATGTGAATTCAAAACTGCCTTTTTCAGGGGCACCTGAGTGGCGTTTGAGAGTCCGACTTGGACTCAGGTCATGATCTCATGATTCGTGAGTTTGAGCCCCAAGTCAGGCTCTGTGCTGACAGCTCAGAGCCTGGAGCCTGCTTCGGATTCTGTGTCTCCCTCTCTCTCTGCTCCTCCCCCACTCACACACTGTGTCTCTCTCTCTCTGAAAAATAAAAATAAGACATTAAAAAACAATAATAAGAAAGAAAGAAACTGCCTTTTTCAGAGTAAGAAGAATTGGTCGACATGGTTACTTTACTCAGCAAACATTCTGACCAAATTTTTGATAGTCGATGGACTATATTGTGCCTTTTCTTTTACTTTCCACTCGTAGGGGCCCCTGTCTCCTGGATTCTTCCCTTATTCACAGCAGAGATGGGTCTTAGAAACTGGTGTGTGCTGACCTCAAAGTCATAGAAAACTAAAACATTTCAGGCAAAGAAATCCTGCCTGGTTGGCCAAATTGTTTGGTTTTGTTTCAGATGGGGTTTTTTTTTTCCCTCTTCTAATTCATGCATTTATGGAATGCTGCAGGGAGTAGAGAGTTTATAGATTGTACTCTGTTTTTCTTCCTTTAGAATAGGAAAAGTAAAACTTGGCTGGAGTTGAGTGCCGCCTAATCCCCAATAGAAATCTGACATTTTCATTTTGCTTTTTCACCCTCCCTAATCCTCACAGAGCCTGAGGTGGGGGCGGGGCCCCCCAGCAGACTGTGACCGGTAATAACCAAGGCGTGCCTGAGGGTTTCGGTGGAGACCCGAGCTGTCCCAAGCCCATCTCCTTTCCAAGGTGATGAAAAGCTGGTCTGCGCAGGGCACCACGTGCTACTTATCAGATTCCAGGAGGCATTGTACTTGGCACCTGCCCCTGCTGGTGGCATTTGTTGAGGGTCAGTTCCAGCAAGTGAGCAGGAGGGGTGACCGGGCACCAGGCTGGGGGGGGATTCAGGGTCCCTGGCGCAGTTCCTGACTCTGGGACGGCTGTTTGGTTCTGGCAAAGACCGGGGCACCATGGAGACGAGGAAACAGACAACATGACTCATCTTGGCTCAGAGCCCAGAATATGTATGCTAATGCCTTCGTGCAGACAAAAATAAGATTATAGAGATATTGAGTGCAAAAAATGCCCAACTTCAAATAATACTTCCCTTTAATCCATCAACACGGAGACCCAATAATTTGCTGAGATCAAGAGTCAAAGAGGAAATCATCACATGAGTAAAGTTGTTTGTTAAGTCAATTTTCCCCTGTGCACACCCCATGCATCTCCTGACAGACATTGCCAGAGCCCACCAATATCCCCAGCTCCCAGGGCCCCCAGGAGGATCGGTCTCCCTTGCCCCTCATAGTCACTCAGGCACAGGTGACCACTGCTGACCCAAGAAACCCGAGAGAAAGTGACAGGTGCTGCGTCCGAACAGAACCATGTAAGAGCTGGGCTGTGGTTTTCTCTGCTCCCTTCCCATGCCGCGGTGGCCACGGGGACATGTGCTGACATGGTGCAGCCTCCCCTCCATCTGACAGAGTCACTGAGTGACCATGATGAGCAGAGCCCCCCCCCCAAACTAGCTCACATTAGACATGCAGTGTGAGCACAAAAACTTTCGTTGTGTTAAGTGATGGAGCATTCAGCATTATCACCGTGACATACCCCCGCCCATCCTGATTAATGCACCCAATATCTTCCCCACATTATCCTATAGATGGGCGCGTTAAAAGCCCTTGAATCCCTCTAAACATAGGCTCCAAAGATTATTGGTGTTCAAGTTCCCTCCAGGCTAAAAAAAAAAGGAAAAAGAATAAAAACACAGAAGTGTTACAGACAAGAGAGCCGCTGACTTTCCCAATATTGAATCTGATGCACAGGAAAAGCACTTTTAGACGTGCTGACATCGGGGATGGACACTTTAATGGCTGCGTCAAAAGAGACCTAAAATTAGAAACAGACATGGTCTAGTGACAGGTAGGAACGAACCATCGAGACTCAGATGCTTGGTACCATTTTGGGGGTTATTTGGGCTACATAATCGTCACCCACGTTGCGAGTGTGTTTCATCTTAAACCCATTAAGGAATGGGAGGAGAAAACATAGAGAAAATATGTTCTACATGGAAGCTCGTCCACATGTTTTAGGCACAAATGCAGAAATCAAGAGTGTCCATTGCTTTTGTTCTCATAACAAATGAGCTATAAAGAAATGTAAGGATGTTGGTAAACTGCAAAACTAAGATACCAAAACTGACTTTATTTTATTAAAAAAAAAAAAAACCTGGCTCAGGGTAGAAGACAAGTGTTCATTTTGGCCCCTCCCTCAAACACATTCACTCACGCTACTTTTAGTAACAAAATATTCCCCGCGGATTTTCCAGGAGACCACCCCGCAGTGACAAGCCAAGAAAAAAATGGAAACATATGTCCACACAAACATGTGCGTCTCCATGTTCACAGCGTTATTCATATTAACCAAGACTCGGAAACAATCCCAATAGCCACCAGTTGGCGGTGGATTAAAGAAACAAAACAAAGCTGTGGTGTATCCATACTGTGGAATACTAGTCAGCAACAAAAAGGAACAAAGGAACCGTGGACCTGCTCTATCACTTGGGTGAATCTCACAGACATGATGCTAACGGAAGAAAAGCCAGGCTTAAAAAGTCATGTGCTGTAGAATGCCATTTATACGGTGTTCTTTAATACCTTTTTAAATAACTTTTTATTATAGTTTATTGTCATTATTATTCCATATAACTCCCAGTGTTCATCCCAACAAGTGCCCTCCTCCACGCCCATCACCCATTTTCCCCTCTCCCCCACGCCCATCAATCCTCAGTTTGTTCTCAGTGTTTAGGAGCCTCTTATGCTCTGGCCCCCTCCTCTCCTTAACTACTTTCCCCCTTCCCCTCCCAATGGTCCTCTGTTAAGTTTCTCCTGTTCCACATATGAGTGAGAACATACGGTGTCTGTCCTTCTCTGCCTGACTTATGTCACTTAGCATAATACCCTCTAGTTCCATCCACGTTGCTACACATGGTGAGATTTCATTCTTTCTCATTGCCATGTAGTACTCCATTGTATATATATATACCACATCTTCTTGATCCATTTGTCAGTTGATGGACATTTAAGCTTTTTCCATGGTGTGGCTATTGTTGACAGTGCCGCTATGAACATTGGGGTACGTGTGCCCCTATGCATCAGCACTTCTGTATCCGTTGGGTAAATCCTCAGAAGTGCTATTGCTGGGTCATAAGGGAGTTCTATCGATAGTTTTTTGAGGAACCTCCACACAGTTTTCCAGAGCAGCTGCACCAGTTTACATTCCCACCAACAGTGTGGGAGGGTGCCTGTCTCTCCACACCCTCGCCAGCATCTGTCGTCTCCTGATCTGATTTGTTTGTTCATTTTAGCCACTCTGGCTGGTGTGAGGTGGTTAATACTTTTTTTTTTAATGTTTACTTATTTTTTAAAGAGAGGGAGACAGAGCGTGAGCAGGGGAGGAGCAGAGAGAGAGGGAGACACAGGATCTGAAGTAGACTCCAGGCTCTGAGCTGTCAGCACAGAGCCCAACACGGGGCTCAAACTCACAAACCGTGAGATCATGACCTGAGCTGAAGTCGGACACGGAACGAACTGAGCCACCCAGGCGCCCCTAGAACATTCTTGAAATGGGAACTGCAGAGTCTGGAGGGCAGATCAGTGCTTGCCAGCCATTGGGTGAGTTGGCGGGGAGAGGGGGTGGCTACGAGGGGCTACAGCAAGATTTTAATTAAGGGTGATGAAGCTGTGTTGTATCCTGATTGTCATGGCCGAGGACACTCCAATCCGTGCCTCCTGATGGGACAGCAGGTGTATTTCCTCTCTTGCCGAGTGGGTCCTTAATAACCAATCCTTCTTTGAAGTCAGTAACAAGAAGGCTCATCTCAGGAGTAATTTCCTGATCATCAAGTTTTTTAATACACATATATTTTTCATTTGCTAACCCCTGCTGGCATAACTAGGTGGCCGGTGTGCTAATCCCTGGAGATTTCACCGTTATTTTTCTAAGACTGATAGAAGGCAAACTCCAGATAACCTTCGATTGTTTGCATTTGTTAAGAAGCATCATGGAATCCGGAACTCAAAGAGCTGGATGGAATTTCAAGAATAATTACAGCTGAGTTAGTACTCACAGAATAGGGCAAAAGTGTACAGGCGTGGTCAGCAAAGGAGTCTGTTGGCACCGCAAAGCTTTACTCAGTCCTGTGACAAACTGTAGACATTCTAGAACCATCCAGGAGAGTGAGCTTCCTGTCCCTCCACCCTGCTGTCTCTGATCTGGGCATCTCTGAGGCCCCCATCCCCCCAATTAGTCAGAGTTTGGATCGGGCTTGGGTCTGAACTGCAAACAATGGAAGCCATTGGAGCTATTGTAGGGGAGGGCAAGCTTTCTTCTGCCATCTGCGATTCTGTGGCCGGACCGAAGAATTAAGCTGACAGAAGACAGGTTGACAAGAACAACGAATACACATTTTTACTATTTTTATGTGCACATGGGAGTCTTCTAAAGGAAAATAAAGACTATAAGACGCCACCAGGCCCCAAAGTTTATACACCTTTTTAAACAAAGAACAGTAAATTATAGGGATGTGACAAGACAAAGTGGCTTGGACTAGGGGCAATAAATTGAGGGACAGTGACTAGGAAATATACGGGGGAGAGTCATGGAAAATAGGGTTATTTCAGTAGGCTTGTTTGGACAGATCCATTTTGGCTGGACTCCCAGTCTCGGAGAAACGATAAGAATATTCTCTTCCCCGTGAAGAGAGGACCTCTTTCTCATGGGAAATGGGAAGTCAGAGAGCCCTGCCTACGTCTGTGCTTTCTCAAATGCCTTCAGCTCAAAATAATCAATATGTCAAAGTGGCATATTTAGAGGGCATATTTTGAACCCCTTTGCTTGTTTGGGCCAGAAAGGAATTTATCTAGCGGCTCCCAGGATCTCCCCGACGTGCAAGAGTCAGGCTCGGAGGCCGTAACCAGGGACCAGGCAGGCTCAGCGCCCCTGGCGCTCACGTCACTGACACAGAGCACGGGGTCCAAGGCAACCGCCTTCTGCCTCCCCCGGGGAGCTTCTGAAAGCCCCGTATCTCTTCTCCTCAGCCCTGAAGGCCTCTCTGTCCCCAGCTGAGGGGTGAGACCCACATCACAGGCCCGCCGTCTCCAGCTTCGAGGGAGACTGAGAAGGTGGGTTTCTGGCTTCTCTTTCGAGGACGTGCAGACACATTGGGGGGAACATTCCCCCGAATGTTAGAAAGGCTTTCCAAAGTTTCTAGACGACCGCAGATCAAGACAAATGTCCCCTCCCCAGTTATTCTCTCAGCCTAGCTCCCCCTCCCCCAGCGCTGCTCTTGATCATGGTTATATCGCTTTCAAAACTTGGCAGAGGGGTTATGACAAACGCAGTGTCAAATCCCCAAACCCCTGGTGGAGAAATCGGGAGGCTGGAGCTAATGTTTGGTCGAGGAAAGCCATGGTATAAATTCCAGATGTTATTCCAGGAAAAGGTGTTTTTGGCATGGACGCTATTTTCATGTAATGAAAGCCACTCAGTTTAGAAGAGAAAGACTCTAGTTTCCCCAAGGGGGGTGGGGTGGAGGAGGGGAATGTGTGTGTATCAAAGTATAATCCTCAAAAATGTTAAAAACATAACTTTGACGAACTGCACTGTGACCATTTGTCAAATCTATTTAACTCACCAGCAATGCCATTAATAGGCTAGCAGAGCTGATTCCCAACAGGACGTGAGGATGGGGTCGGTGTGGGCAGTGACCAAGGAGGATGGTTCAGTACGATGCCAAGTTAGACACAACCACTTCCGTATTCTCCGGGCAGGAGAACTACGTACGACTTTGGCGTTGTCTTTAGCACTATCAGGAAAGTAAGTATTGCATGTTACCCTTTTCCTGTATGTTAACCTCCACCTCTCCAGCATTGCAAAATGTCTGAGCTGTAGTCAGTAGCCATAGGAGGTCAAGGTCTTATTTCCTTAGCCTCAGCTGTCCCTTACATGGACTCGTGACACTGCCCTCTACCCTGACTCCACAAGATGTCACAATCATCTTCGGGCCTTCTTCCCAAGTTGGGTTTTTTTAATTTTTAAAAAATGTTTTATTTATTTTTGAGAGAGAGAGAGAGAGACAGAGCACAAGTGGGGGAGGGTCAGAGAGAGGGAGACACAGAATCCGAAACAGGCTCCAGGCTCTGAGCTGTCAGCACAGAGCCCAACACGGGGCCAGAACCCACGAACCGTGAGATCATGACCTGAGCCGAAGTCGGACGCTTAACCGACTGAGCCCCCCAGGCGCCCAAAATATATCACATTTAATACAGGAGGCTGTGTCAAGAAAACTTGCTATTTTTCCTCTCAGTATTTATTCATTCAACAGCTACTTGAGGAGCTTCTTTTATAAGCAAGTGCTATTCTAGATGCTCAAAGTATAACATTAAACACAATAGACAGAAATCCCTGACTGCCGCCAAAGGGCCCATATGCTGTTGGGGGGAGTTGAGAACAACAACTTGATTTTCGTGTGGAAGATTCTACCCTACAGTCAATACCCAGTCGATACGCTGTGCAGGAAAAGGCACCCCGGACTCTGGAGAAGGGATGTAGGATCCAGGCTGAACCTGACAGCACTAGCGTTGCCTTGGCAACAGGAATTCATTATGGGATGGGCATGTGACCTAAACTGATCCAATCAAAGTTCATTTCCAGCTCCTGGAAAACAGGCTGACTAGAGCCCATTGTTTGAAAACCCAAATAAAATGGTCCCCAGGGCCAATCACACCCCATCTGGTCCTGAGAGTTAAGCCAAGACCTGTATGTCCTAATAATCAATGAATTTGATGTCTGAACGTAGCTGTGCTCAGCAAGTGTTTAAGATGGCCAGGTGACACACCGTCCAAGGGACACATGTGAGGGCAAAGGGGGCACTCTGACCATTACGTCAGAACAACAGGCAGAATTGGGGACTACACTGGGCAAACCGGACTTGCGCCCCCTCCCCCAACTTGTGACTGATTTTTTCATCATTGGAGGCAAGAAATTACCTCTTGATAAAGGCCCTTTGTATCCTTGTCATGAGCTCCTTCTGTTTTAATTTTGCAGTTTTGAGGCATAATGATCAGTGGGACTGGAAGGAGCTGCTGTTAATGGTGAAGGGGGCAAAGAGACACACCCGGGGACGTCCCCATTCACGCCCGGACATGTGCCGGCCCCCAGCACCGAGTGGCTGACCTGGCAGGGCTCCCGGATGCAGCAGGCTCTAAGGCATGGGGCCCTTCCTCCAGGCCCTCGCTGTCTGAGGAAGAGACAGAAGTACCTAAAAGCACAATCACAGCACAGGACACTGCGGGCAGGGCTGCGGGTGAAGCGCTCTGCTCAGCCGCCCCTCTGAATGGCGCTCACGTGGTCAGGGCTGTTCAGTCACACCTGGAGACGGTGAGTCGCTGAGCCCCCTGACTCGGCCTCTTCCCTTCCTCTGGCATTTTCTGCAAATTCCAGCTCAGGTAAAAATGGCAGGCGTCTGTGGTGTCATATTTGCGCTACTTCCTGTCTGGCTACTGTTAGAGTGTCAGCCCCAGAGCCTTGGAGACGGAGACCCCCTCATCTTTGGGGCAAGAAGATAAGGGAAATAGAACAGAAACTCTCCCTCCCTCTCCCTCTGCCCCCTACAGCCTTCTCCGAGGGAGGGGAAGACCCTGGCAGTGTTCACTCTCTCTCTCTCTCTCTTTTTTTTTTACTTTTTTAATGTTCATTTATTTTTGAGAGACAGAGACACACAGTCAGAGTGTGAGTAGGGGAGGGCAGAGAGAGGGGGAAACATAGAATCTGAAGCAAGCTCCAGGCTCTGAGCTGTCAGCACGGAGCCCAATACGGGGCTCGAACCCACGACCCATGAGATCACGACCTGAGCCAAAGTCAGATGCTCAACTGACAGAGCCGCCCAGACGCCCCGGCAATGTTCACTCTTGATAAGATGTGTTCAATGCTGAGTGGGTGACCGGGACACTTCCTTAACACCTTGTGTCTGAAATTAACATGGCAGCAGCGTTTTGCAAAGAGAAGAAAGACATCAGGTAGCAAAGGCACCATTTCCTCTGCCAGGGACCAGAGGGGTGGTGGCTGGCTCTAGTAGCCAGTCTCTTGTATTTGAAAAAACAGAGAACACTGTGGGAAGGTCCTGTCCGTGGTAAATGGCCGCACACCCTGTGGCCAGCACCCCAAGCTGGCCTCTCCTCCATAACGCGCTGTGAGGAAAAGCAGAGAGAGAATTCCTCTTGTCTTCCGGAGCAGAACGAGCCATGTGTCAAGTCAATGAGTGGATTTGATGAAGCGTCAGACAGCTCGCCATCCAACAGCGAGTGGCCTTGCTTCCTCGCCGTGGGATAATTCTGGATTTCATAGCGATAACATCAACAAGAGAAAGGCACGTAGCTAACAGCTAATTTCTGAAAGAACATCTGTTTCTGCTCAATTTTTGCACCTTTATTGTTCCTCGTGACATTGCAACACTTTCTGCTGTGCAACAGGCCTGATTCGACTCATCAGTCTTCTGTCGAATTCAAGTCAAAACCAGTAAAGCGAGCCAACACCTGCCCGGCCTATTGGTAGCTCTTCCGCAAATTATTGTCACTGATCGGCTTATGTTACAATTTTGTTTCAGAAACCAATAAATAGCTGGGGGTGGGGGGGAAGCCTCATAATGTTGAAGGTGATATCATTTTCTTTTCTATATTGTTAACAGATGAAACGGGCAGTTTGGGAACCTCATGACACACGTGCCATCGGCACAGATAATATATTTGCTATTTTTATGAAGAAATTACAAAGCTGGAGAAAGTGCCTACCTTTAGCCCCACGAGCATTGATGCACATCCTCTGGAGACTGTACACGTCATAACAAACTCAAGTAGGTGTCATGGCTCAAGACTCTAGTTTCTTGGACCAGACGAGCGCAGAGTCATCCGGACACCCCCGGGTGTCTCATTCCTTCTATTTTACAAAAATATCCAACACACTTGACAACTGCAACAGCCAAGCTTCAACCACTTCCATCACCCCGCGCCACTGCCTTGGTCAAAGCCACTATCTCCTCCCTCACTGAGCTCCCAGGGTCTGCCTTTGCCGCCGCCCCCCCCCCTCCCCCACCCCAGCCCTCCCCAGCGTCTGTTCTTAACACAATGGTTGGGGTGATCTTGGTAATCATAAGTCAACTCACTCTGTCAAAGGGAGGCTTCTGAGATGGCCCCCAGATTCCCTCCTCCCTGCTACATAATCTCTTCCCCTAGAGTATGGACAGAAACTGGCAATGGGATGGGATATTGCAGTCACCCTTATGCCTGGGTGACTGCTCCATTGACTCTGAATGCATCAAAAGTGTGAGGACCTGGGTGGGCCTGACCTAATCAGGTAAGCCCTTCAAAGGAGCTAGGATCTTCCTGAAGGAGCTGTGAGCTATGATGGAAGGGGACACGTGACAAGGACCTGAGGGCAAATTCCAGGAACTTAGAGTGGTGTTCAGCTAACAGTTAGCAAGACACCAGGGACCCCGATCCTTCAGCCACGAGGAAATTAATTCTGTCAACAATCTTTGGGAATTTGGAAGCAGAGCTTTCCTTAGTGCAGACTCCAGATGTGGTTGCAACCGGCCAATACCTTGACTTCTTTTTTGTGAGACCCTGAGCAGAAGATCTGGCCAAAGCATGCTGGAGTCCCAGCCCACAGAAACCGAGAAAATGAATTTGTGTTGTTTTAAGCCACTAAATTTGTGGTCATTTGCTATACAGTAACAAATTACACAATAATAAAAAATTAATATACTCTCCTCTGTTCAAAATCCTCCCAAGTCTTCCTCACTCAGATAAAATCCAGATCCTCACAATGGCCTAAGAGGCCTGGTGTGGCCTGGCCTTCCCACCCCTCTGTTCTTTTCTGTACACCTGCCTCCGTCCTTCCCTCTGCTGTGGCCACCCTGGTCACTCTCTGCAGCTCAAACATGCCAGACGTGCTCCTGGCTCAGGGCTTTTGCACTTGCTATTCCCCCTGCCTGGAATACACTCCCCAGAGAAGGCTCACCTCCTTCTCTCTCGGCTTTCAGGTCTCTGCTCCATGTCAACGTCCTCTGAGGAGCACCCCCCTTGCACCCCAAACCCATCATTCCCTGCCACACTTTCTGATTTCTTCTAGATACATGTCATCTTTTTACTGATTGTCCTTGACCAAAGGTGAGCTCCACAATGTCAAGACGTCCCCTGATCCTCTGCTTTATA
>NC_043711.1:93860648-93870817 GCF_006229205.1 Suricata suricatta | reverse complement strand
TGCCGTCCACTCTCCCCGGGACACGGCTGCCGAGTGAGACAGTCGCGGTGAGTGGCTGGCCGGGGACGGGGCTTCTCGGGCCCGGCCTGAGGGACTCACAGACACCTGGGTCTCACTGAGAAGGGCCCAACTCAGAGGGTCTGTCCTCTGTGTTGCCCCCACCGCACACGTGCGTCTCTGCCGCCCTGTCATCTGTGGCGGCAGGAAATGGCAGGACATGCACCTTGCAGGGTGTCTCCGGGTCTCTGAGCCCCAATGTCGCCTTGGATTTCGCTCCCCTGTATTTAACCCAGGAGGGGGCTGGGGAAACTCACAGACCAGCTGTGCAATGAACAGTCCTCACTCTCCCAACCTCTGTCCAGCCTGATTGCATGTCCCCTGCATTTACCACTAAACCTCCTTTCCTTTCATTTTTGTCCCCGAGAACCCTGAGGTGCAGCGGGCCTGAGGACAAGGCAGGGGTCTTAACGGCGGATTTGATAGCTCAGGTCCTGGCTGTTCTCTCAATTTGATCACAGAGGTTATCTTGCTCCAGAAACAATCAATGGATCGTTAATGTATGCAGCCTGCTTTCACCCCCTTTCAGACCACAAGACGTTTTATAGACAGACTGCTAAATCGTTTTAAAGCTGTGAGCATTCAAATTGCCTGTGTGGCTGAGCCCAGGCTGGAACACACTAATTTCAAGCTTTTGTGCAGCTCTGATTCTTCAAAAGCTGCTAATAGTTACACAGAGAGAATAAGGCAACATTGAATGTCTCCCATTTAGGATAGCAGAAATAGAACTTCTGACAGAGGATGGAAGGTGTCATTAACCTTCACTCTGCCCCTCCCCCCCTCCTACAGAGGCCCTGTGGCGGCACAGGCTGCAAGCAAGGTCTTCAAAGATATCTGTGGCTTTAATGGGCATTCAAGTTGGCCAACGGTGACCCTGGATTCTCACCTAAAAGACAGCGGGACATCTGGCACAGGTGTGAGGTGGTGAGAACAAGGGAAATGCAGACGAAAAGGAAAAGAGCTCATTAGCAAGTCCTTTTCCCCGTTCACTGTTCACTCCGCAGGATAACAGAGCGGAGGGAATGTGGGGAAGCGCGCCAGAAACTCACTCTCAGAAATTGACAGTATTCTGAACAGTGATTATTACCTGTTCATGTGGCGTCCCTGGTTTGAGTTCTCAGCACACATTTCCCCCCATCCCACCTTCTGGTACCATATCCCGATAAATAGTCACTCTCCCATTGTCCATTCATGGGGTTCAGGAAGAACTCCGCGGCTGGGCTAAGAGGGGCACGTGGCCCGGCCCAGCCAATCAGCTGGTGAAGCCTCCAGACCCGGAAGTGGTCCAGGGACAAGAGTTGCTCCAAGCAAAGTGAATCCCGTCTCTGCGGCAGGAGTGACTGGGAGAGATGCTCGGGGCGCAGGTACTGCTGGATGTCGACCCCGCCGCTCCCTCAGCCCTTCTTCCTGCCCGCACAGCACAGCCCCAGTCTAGAGGGGGTGGTTACTTGCTCTCCCATCCTCCTTTGCAGTGAATCACGGGCACGTGACCAGCGGTACCCAATGGAATCTGAGGGAGCACCTGTTGGGGGTGTGGGCAAGGAAGGGGTGGCCCTGGAAAAGATTTGGTGGATATGGAGAGAGAGAGATGTGCTAGACAAGAGGCGTCCTTGCCTATTGTCACTGGATGGGGCATATGAACCCAATATGGGTAGAGATGCAGCAGCCATTTGGGGACTATACCTGAGAACGCTGACAGAATTACATAGAAATCCACCCAGACCTCACCTTCGGTGTCACTGCACAAGTCCCAGAGCTAACTACCTTTACTTGTGCTATGTGTGGAGGGCTGGGGTGGAGAGGGGGTTAGTATTTAAACTATTTTCTAGACTGAGCTGTCATGATTCTAGTCAAAAAATTTTTTTAAGCAGACTCGAAATATGGATGGTTTCGGAGCTACCAGAAGCCCACTCCCATGCCAGAGAACCCCGGAATGACACTGTCATGAACAGAACTCAAGTAAACAGGGACCCGAGGACACTGTCGGAACCCCTGAATCCTTCATTACCTGGGGACTGACCTCTGAGATTTTCATTTATGTGAGTCAAGATGTTTTACTCTTGCTCAAATCAGTTCAAATTGCGTTTCTCTTGCAATTTACTACATTAAACTTTAAAACTTCTGCATAACAAAGGATGCCATTAAATATTTTAAAATATATGCCCAAAGATGTTCTCTATGGTAATATTTATAACAGCAAAAGTAAATAAATGAATACACAAATAAATGGAAAATATTTACACATCTGCAACACAAGGGTAAATGGCCCAACCATACTATATATTACTATGTCATCAGTTAAAGAAGAGAGGTCAGGGGCGCCTGGGTGGCTCAGTCGGTTGAGCCTCCAACTTTGGCTCAGGTCATGATCTCACGGTTCATGGGTTCGAGCCCTGCATCAGGCCCTGAGCCTGCTTCAGATTCTGTGTCTCCCTCTCTCTCTCTGTCCCTCCCCACTCGCACTCTATCTCTCTCGCTCTCAAAAATAAACAAAAATTTAGAAAAAATAAGAGAGAAGCCAGTATGTACTCATAGAGAATTACATCCAAGGCGTCCATTTTGTGAAGAGTAAGTAAAGAATAATTATCTGTATGCATATCTTACATGTTTGCATGCACACATGTATAGAAGTATGTGCATATAAACTAGGCTAGAAAAATTCATATTGAAATAATAACAGAGTTTAGTATGAGGAGGGGCTGGAATCGTGGAAGAGGGGGATATTTTTACCCTATGCACTTACAGACTGCTTCCGTTTTACGTACTACGTCCAAGCCAGACCGGGCTGTGGGGAAGCATCGCTGAGGAGACCTTCTCGGACTCACGTCAGCTCCAGCCAGCCCCCACTGCCTCCTCCGCAGCCGTCTTTATGGGAACCACGTCCACTTTCGTTCCACCTGTCAGGGAGCCTCATCACGTGTGTTTCTCTCACGCTTGGAAGACAAGAAGCCGGCGGTCACCTCCTTCCTGTGTCTGAAGCTACCATTCAAAACGGTGTAATTATTCAGTCAGAACATCAAACAAGCCAGCAACAGTCCTAACACACTTACTGTTCTCGAAGGACCATGTTTATGGAGCACAACCACAGGGATTTCCTCATGCACTTGGTCACTATTGAAGGAAAAGAAGGTTCTGCTCTGGCTGTTCTGTGTTGAGGAGACAAGGTCCTCTCATGTTCTGGTCAATAAACTGTCTCTCTTTGGCCCTGACCTGGCGTCCTACTCCAAGAGAAGCAGAAAACATGGAGGAAGGAACAAGATCCTTCAGGGCTTTGAGAATCCTTGTGTCTTGGTCAGTTGGGGCCTGGGGCCAACCTAACAAAGACGGGGTGGCTTATGAACATCAGAAATGTATGTCCCACAGCTCTGCAGGCTGGAGGTCTGACGTGGTGCTGCCAGCACAGGCAGGATCTGGTGCCTCCTCCAACTACAGACTTCCCGGGTCCCCACACAGCAGGTAGGGGAGAAGAAGACTAAGCTCTCTTGTGACTCTTATAAGGGCATGAATCCAACTCATAGGGGCCACACCCTCATGACCCAGTCTCCAAAGGCCCCATCTCCTAACACCACCATGTTGGGGGTTAGGCTTTCAACATATGAGTTTGGGGGTGGTGGTGGACACGGGTGTTCAGTCCATCACTCCCTGTCGTGTCCCTGGATTTGATTCTGAAGGACATCAAAAGCCACGGCCACCTTGAGCTGAGGGGTGGCAGGTGTGACTCACCTGTTGGCAGGCCTGCAGGGAGCAGACGGCCCATACGCAGCCAGGCAGGAGCAGGAAGACCTGTAAGGAGGAGAGGCACTGCCAGGCTGGGGCTGGGAAGATGGAGAGGGAGGAAGGAGGGGTGGCTCTGGTTCAGAGACTTCTGGATGGAGCCGCGGGTTGGGGGGAGACAGGGACGTCCTGGGAAGGAGGCCAGGTGGCCACTCAGACCTGCCATCCCGCAGCTGTTGTTTCTTTCACCTTGACCTTCCTCGCCTGTACCTTAATCATCTCTTCACATGTCTCTTTCCCAGCCTCGGGTTCTCAAAGACAGGGCCTGTGCCCTCTGTCACCATGTGGCTGGTGTCACAGCCAGGGCCTGGAAAATAGAGCAATCAGTCAGTGTTTGTGGAAGAAATAAATAGAGGGTACAGAGAGGTTGAGGAGACATATGGTGAAAGCAATCAACTGTAAAATTCTCAGTCGAAAATAAGAAAGGAGAAATAAAGAAAAGAAAATCTAGCTTGATTCAGATAGGTTTAAAAAAAACTTTTTTTAATGTTTATTCATTTCTGAGAGAAAAGCGAACACAAGCAGAGGAGGAGCAGAGAGAGAGAGAGAGGGAGGGAGACACAGAATGCAAAGTGAGCTCCAGGCTCTGAACTGTCAGCACAGAGCCCCGACGCAGGGCTCGAACCCACAAACCATGAGATTGTAACCTGAGCCGAAGTCGGAAGCTTAACCTATGGAGCTGCCCAGGCATCCCAAGATAATTTTTAAAGATATTTTATTGTTGTTTTGGCTTCTCAGACAGGGGCTCGGCGACCTGGCATTATCTATTAAAACTAAGCAGTGATCCAGCAAGGACAGTCTTTGGAATTGAACTTGGGGAAAACACACATATACACACACACCAAGAGGGAAAACTCGGAAGATCCCAGATGTCTACCAGGCAAGTGGATGGGGAGCCGTGTAGGGGTGTTGCCGAGGAAGGCTATGCAGCGCTTCCAAGAAGGTTCTCCCTGCACATGTCCATGTGAGAACCAAACACATCCTGGAGGAAGAAAGGCAGTTAGGAACATGACACAGCATGTTTTTATTTATATGTAAAGTCTACACCAAAAAAAATACCTCTTCTCTTCATTGAAGTATACTTTGAATCAAAGTCATAGAGGATCGTTGGATTATAAGACTGACGATGAAAACCTGTCTACCCCACCCCTCGCCACTGATTTGTGCTCCAGAATGAACCATTTCCAGCAATTTTTAGTGTTACTATGAGTCCCTACCTCTATATGTCTAAATAATATGCTTACGTAGCTGCTTGTTCATTTGCTAATGTGATGACCTCCCGCCTCCCAGCTGTGAAACAGAACTATGAGGACCTAATTCACAGGTCAGCCCCTGGTCACGCCTTCCTCCTCTCGCATCAGCCTAGCAGTCACATCGAAACTTCGTGCGGAAGAAACATGCAGTGTTCACGCTACTGTTGTCCAGCAAAAGACTTGCACAGATGAGCTGTGTGATGTGAAATTCAATTGACCATTTTATAAGTTTGTGTTCTGTTTGGTTGCTCTAAAACGAGTAATTACCTTGACTTCCTTCTGCTTCCGACGTTTTCTCCGTTGCTCTCGCTAATCCATCCCTAGTTCTCTGCCCTGCCTATGCCCCAGCCCTCAGTCTGCTCACACCGCCAGGAACGGAGACGGGTTGACGGTTTCCTTGGCGGCCCCCTCAGGGAAGGGCTGCCTCAGAGCAGTGACCCCGGTGTTCCCCTGGTGCTCTGATTCGGTCCAGGAGACTCTGCCCCTCGCCTCCCCCAAGGATCACCCATGTCCTTGTCTGGCTACTTTCTTGCCCCACCCCCTGCTGGTGCAGGAGGAGGAGATCAGTCTCTGTGATCTTGCAGGTGAATGTCTTCATTCAGACCTTGCCCTTGACCTATAATGTAGCGTGGCTCACACTCTACACTGGGGGTAAATGTCCCAAGAAGTGGAAGATGCTGCTCTCGTCCAGCCCCGGGTTGCATCCTGAGTCCTGGTCCTGAATTTGAGAGCAAGTCCTCTCTGGAGGCTTCTAGGATTTTCTCTGGTTTTCTCTTGCGCCTCATGTCACCAGTGCTGGGTCTTTTCAAATTAATTGTTCTGAACATGATGGGGATCCAGAGAAATTCATTTTAAAGTTCTAAAAAAAGACAAAAGAGGCTTTGGGAGACAGTTTGGTGGTTTCCTAACGACACTAAACCTCCCCTCACCGTGTGACCCAGCAACAGTGCTCTTTGCCTTGACGTAAAGGAGTTGAAAACTCGAGTCCCGACAAAATCCTGCACACAGATGTTTACAGCAGCTTTATTCATAATTGCCAAACCTTGAAAGAAACCAAAGATATCTATCCTTCAATAGGAGAATGGATACTAAAGTGCAATACCTCCAGACAATGGAATATTATTAAGCCATGAAAAGATGTGGAGGAAACTTAAATACACATTGCTAAGCGAAAGAAGCCAATCTGAAAAGGCTACAGATTGTGTGATTCCAGCTCTGTGACATTCTAGAAAAGATAAAACTATGAAGACTGTAGATCAAGGAGTCAGTGGTTGCCAAGGGCTCTGGGAGGGGGAGGGGTGCATAGGCAGAGCTTGGAGGATGTTTAGGGGAATGAAGTTCTTCTGTGTGATAGTGTGCTCGGGGTCCGTGCCCCATACGTTTGTCAGAGCCCTAAGATATACAATATAAAGAGAGAACCCTTGGGTCAACTATGAACCGTAGTTAAGAATCCTGCTTTAATATTGGCTCCTCACTTGAAACAAATAATCCGCACAAATGCAAGACAGTGACAGGGGAAAGGAGGGGACGGAGGAGACTGCGGGGGTGTTTGAGAACTCTGTACTTATTGCTCAGGTTTTTCTTTTTTCTATAAATCTAAACCTGCCCCGGGGGTGAGGGGCTGGGCAAAACAGGGGAAGGGGAGGGGGAGACACAGGCTTCCAGGTATGGGATGAAGACATCACGGAAGCCAGTGACACCGTACTGTTGGGGACAGACGGGAACTGCGCTGGTAGTGAGCACCGCATAATGTACAAACTTGTCAAATCACGTGCTTGTACCCCTGAAACTAATGTGACACTCTGTGACAACTGTGACAACCGTATTTTAAAAAATGGTATTGAAATGAAAAACAAACCCCTCCTAACAGAAAAAACAGAAAAACAGAAAAACAGATGATCAATGTAGAAATGAGGAGATAAAAGGAGAAAGTCACCTGTATTCTGCCCCCCCCTTTTTTTTGTGGTAGAGTTAAGCAAATTAGCATGGCCACAGTCACCAGCACCGGGACCTCCCTGGGCCAGTCCTAGGGCATCGGGCGGAGGTGCCGAGGACTCTAGAGGCCCCTCCAACCAGCTCAGGGAACCAAAGACACTCACAGCCCTGGACGTGTGTCCTGGGCAGCCTGAGGCCTGTGCCTCCCCCCACCCGAGTGGCCTCTGCCTCAGGGGACCCCTTTCAGGTCCGTCAGCCAGCGAGTCAGGGGCGGTCACAGAAAGAGCTTCCCAACCCCTCAGGGACGGCATGACCCTCCTGCTCTGGGATAACATCCCTATTTCACCTTCACTTGCTGCGGCCCAGGACCCTTGGGGAGACCAGGAGCCAGTGAACGGGCCAGCTGCTCTTGGCCTTGAAACCACAGCCCCTCCGCCTCTGTATTCTGTCTCCAGCACGGCCTTGGCCCGGGGAGCAGGCGTCCTGAGGGAGACCAGCCGAGTGTCCCGATGCAGTGTCAGGCTCCTTCTCCGGCCCCGGTTTAACCTTCTTTGCTTGAGCTCCATCAATAAACAGACAGGTCCGTGGGTGGATCCCACTCCCAGCTGTTGTCAGACCTGAGGAGCTGAGACGACGGAAGGTCTCTGACCTTTGGTCGTTTGCATGAGGGCAGACGCCCCTGGCTGAAGACAATCCTACAATTTCCCACATTTACTTGTGTGCCTGTATTAGTCCCTAGCTGACCCCCAAGCTCCACCAAAACGAACTACCTGCTCTCAGTGTGTCCTCATTCCTGCCCCTCTCGTTCCCTCAAAGACAGGTCTGTGTTTCTCAGATCCCAGCCCTAAATATTGAACTTGGGCCTGGGGAGTCCCACAGCTCCGTCAGCTCCTTGAGTGATTCACAAGCACATCTGCCTTTGGAACATTTGCAGCAGGTGAGAAACAGACTCATTTTTCTCTACAGATAAAAAAAAAAAACAGCCTTTCTGTTTCATTTAATGTAATTATTCCTATGATTTAAGTCTACATTTACTGTTTGTTTGATTTTTTATTTTTTTAATGTTTATTTTGAGAGACAGATAATGAGCAGGGGAGGGGCAGAGAGAGAGGGAGACACAGAATCCAAAGCAGGCTCCAGGCTCTGAGCTGTCAGCACAGAGCCCAACATGGGGCTTGAACTAACAAGCTGTGAGATCATGACCTGAGCCGAAGTCATATACTCAACTGACTGAGCCACCCAGGAACCCTTTATTGTTTGTTTTCTATTTGTGTGAACTTTTTCTCTCCTTTCCTGCCCTGTTTGGTATTGTCAAGTATTTTTATTATTTTATTTTGTAAGTTTCAAGTAGATCATTTGTTTTGATGTCTTCATTCTTATTTTAATGCATGTACTAGGGACTAGGGATCCTCCGCTGGCTAGAGTCTGCCCTGAATTAGAATCTTACCACTTCCTGAATGACAAAGACCCTCAGAACACTGTCCCACCCCTTAGCATCCTTCTGGATGTTTCTCTTTTCACCATTTAGTTTCATTCCACGTGGACTGTACACCCAGCAGGACTAGACGCTTCAGTGTCGATTTGAGTGCCAATCCGTGGACGAAAAACTCTTTCAATTTTTGCTTCTCTGAAAATTTCTCTATTTCACTTTTGTTTTCAAAGTATATTTCCAACAGGTATAAAATGATGAATTGGTGGGCGTTTTTTTGTTCCTGTCAGCACCATATTCCATTGTCTTCTGGCTCCATTGTTCTTATGGGAAGTCCATTGTTTACCATTGTTTCTCCTAGGAAGGAGACATGTGCTCTTTCTCAGGGCGTGTTCATGGACGTGTTCATGGTTGACAGTTTCGATATGACGTAATCAAGTGTATATTTCCTTGTTGTCATGGTAAGAGTTCTTGAATTTGCAACTTGACGTACATCATCGGCTTTAGGAAGATCCTCAAAATCTCTTGACATGATACTTCTGCAACATATTCCTTCTCCGTTTTTTTTTTCTTAGAATTTCAATTACACATATTTTAGAACGCACAATATTCCATATTTTCAGTGTTTTTATTCTCTGCTTCAGAGTGGATATTTTTAACAAACCTATTTTTTTTTCTGTCTAAATTGTTGACATACCAATCTCTTGTGTGTGTGTGTGTGTGTTTATTTTACTTGTTTTATTTTTCAGTTTGAGACTACTCCTTTGACTTTGTATAAATTGCCTTTTTCTGATAAAATGTTCCCACTGTTAATAGGTTAACATATGGATAATACTTATTTCAAAGTTCTTGCCTGGACCTTTCCAGCACGGAGTCACGCTTGAGTCTTTTCCCATCTTCTGTTTTTCTCATGGCCTGATTTTGGTCATTGGTTCCTTCTCCTGTTATGTTTCATAACGTTTTATGAATTCTGGACATCTTATTTGAAAAATTTAGTGTCCCAATGACGTTGTCTTCTCCTAGAGACCATATTCTCCCACCAGCCACTAAGGTCGGGGCAGATTTCCTTGATCGAATCTGGACCTGGAGTTAAGATAATTTAAGCCATCTTGACAGCTTTAAAAGACAGCCTAGTTTGGTTTTGTTCGAACTGACTCCTAGAGAAAGTCATTCTAGGGTCGCAACTGTAAGACTTGAGACAGATATCTGCATATCTCTTAACTAGACAAAAGATAAATTGGTTTTGTTGGCACTTTCTCATGAAACCAAAAATTCCAACCACAGGCAAAGACTAAGAGAGCATCTAGCTCAGAGGTTACAAACCCAAATGCCCACCCGTACCAGGCCAGTAAGTCAAAAAAGTGAAGCAGTCCACACCTCATTAAAAGGGAAAATTCAAGAAGCAAATGATATGCAGCCAGAGTGATGAGGAGACTCTGGAACTGGGGGTTTGATGCACCAGAGGAAGAATGCTCCATCCTAAGAGGATGCTGGCACTGGCTGCCTATAGCAAGGAGGAAAGGTAGACGGAGTTTGAAAGAGCTCAATTATTTTAACATAGGAGCTATGCTTTGTTTAAAAATACATGCTATTAAAATTCCAACAATTAATTATTTTTCAACAATGTGCTTCCAAAAGTGAAAGTAATGTTAAAATCAACAGTTTGGCACAGAGGCAGAAAGTTTAGAGCTTTGGCCTTGGAAGGCAGACCACCTGGGTTC
>NC_043711.1:93859518-93860548 GCF_006229205.1 Suricata suricatta | reverse complement strand
GTAGACGGAGTTTGAAAGAGCTCAATTATTTTAACATAGGAGCTATGCTTTGTTTAAAAATACATGCTATTAAAATTCCAACAATTAATTATTTTTCAACAATGTGCTTCCAAAAGTGAAAGTAATGTTAAAATCAACAGTTTGGCACAGAGGCAGAAAGTTTAGAGCTTTGGCCTTGGAAGGCAGACCACCTGGGTTCGAGTCCTGCCTGTCCTCCGGCCAAGCAGGCGACTGGGAACAGTTGTTTAACCCGCCTTGGCCAGCGTTTCCTGTCAGTAAAGTGGGAATAGGTGTATCGCTCATGGGTGGGAAAATAGGACAAGGTAACATACCCGAAACATGCAGAACCAGATCACAAGTCTAGGAAAATGCTCCTGGAAGGAACTAAACAGTTCACAGGACCGATTCCCTCTCAAGGCCGATTTCAGCCCACAGGCCACCATGTCTCAGCATCTGCCCGGGTCCAGCCTCCTTACTCTCCACACGGGGCTCGTGTGAGTCATGGAAACGGGAAGGGAGCTGCCCGGGCAAATGGTTCGTTAGTCCTAAACTTGGGTCCTCGACTGGAATTTCCTTTTGATGCATTTCATCAACTAAACCTGCGTGCCCTGGAAGGCAAGCAGCTCGTTTCCGCGGGGAGCAGAGGGGTCGAGGCTCCCTCAAACTGAGGATAATTCCCTACTTGCCACGGCTGCCCCAGATCCGCTGCAGGCAGGAGCAGAGGCCCTTGTGCTCCGGCGGAGAGAGGAGAGCGAGGTCCAGACATATCGCTGCTCATCTAAATTGTTAATAATGCTCCCGTCTTCAGATCATCAGGGTAATCAGACCCAAATTAGCCTGACACTCTGAGCCACAGAATAACAAGGAGAGTCAGAGGGATAATGTTTCTTTAATGAAAATTTCATCACTGCAGATTGAATATTAAGGGTCTTGGCCCAAAGCCAGCATCAGAGCTGACTGCTGTGACACTGACCTTTGTCCCTCAGAGGGAGACACAAGTGCAGAGTCTGGTGGCCTCACCTGCCATGTG
>NC_043711.1:93857280-93859418 GCF_006229205.1 Suricata suricatta | reverse complement strand
ACAGCTCTCAGCCCCTCTCCCAGCGGGGAAGGACCCTGGGGGGACCACGGGAAGGACTTCCCAGGGACATGGTGGGGGGGCAGCAGGGGTGGGGCCCAGCCCCTGCCCGTCCACCAGCTCCTCTTCCAAAAGGGGGCCTGAGGAGCTGGTGTTCCACATTCTGGGCAAACGGACATGCGCTCCCAGTTGACCGTGGCCTTAGAGCATTCACAGAAGGGCAGGGCTGGCTTTCCTCCTGAGTCCACCTTCTGGATGGAGCCAGAGCAGGGCCCGGGGCCAGCGGAGCTCCCTGCAGTCGCCGTGGCCACCGGTCCCCCACCTGCGGCCCACCTGCAACTCACAGTCAGGGAGAAGCGTGTGTCTGAGCCTCGGGCCTCCCTGCTGCGGGGAAGGCGTGCACTTCTCCTGGCAGAAAATAATGAAAACCAAGCAAGTGCACGTGGACCGGCCCCACGGCTCCTTTCCTGTCACACGTGCTCAGTCACACAAAGGAAGAGTTGTTGCTGTTCAGGTGAACCAAAGTTCCAGTCTCGGTGAAGAAGTGATTTTACGTTCCTTGCAAAGACTGCCTTATCTTTCTCTCAAGACAATCCTAGTCGTTGTGACTCGTAGCTTGGGAACGTATGACTGTTTGAAGGTCTTTTCCTCCCCAAAGATGCACACGTTGTGTTAGGTGTGCAAAGATGCGTTTGTGTACCTCTGGGTAAAAGCAGATTTCATACACTAGTAGCAGATAGATCAACGGATGGAAAACACCTATTTAGGGGCCACTTGGGAAGCAGATACAAATTATTCTTCCCTTTTAAACAAATTTTCGTGTCATGACAGCAAGCTATGAGGCAAATAAGGAAAGGCATGAACATAACTCTAAGACAGAAGGAAAATCACTGTTTTTTTAAAAGAAATACGTAAATACTAAGTAAAAGAATGCATGATAAAATGTGTTTATGGATTCCGAATCTTGCCAAACCAAAACAATTTTTTAAGAAACATTGAAAATACCACCGGTACCCTTGAACGTCCTGCTAAGATGTCTTTTGTGGACAATGGGGCCACCCAGGAATTAAAGCCAGTATTTGAGAAGGAATAAAAAGTTAAACCAGAGTCCACATTTTGAGCTCATAAGGAAAAGAAAAAGTGTGGGCCCAGAGAAGGAAATCCAGATCAAAGAGCGTTCGTTTGAAATTTCCAAAACATTAAAAACCTTCATTTCAATTATGTATCTTTTTCTGCCAAACATTAACAATTATGCATGCTGTGTTTCTTTGTCTTTTGGGGAAGGATAAATGATAAAAGAGGCAATGAATTTCAGGCAATGAATTTTGTTTATTTCATTCAGCAAATTTTTATAGAGTTTATAGAGTGCCTACTATATGCTGGGCACTTTTCTGGGAGCCAAAGATAAAGCGTTGAGCGAAGTAACGTACATTATTGCCCTAGTAGAGTCTAATTAGGGGGAGAAAGGGGCAACCCAGATAAAGATTGTTAGAGGGCATTAGGTGCCATTGGGGATAAATAAAACTGAGGGAGAGACTCATGCCAGCGGGGTGCCATTTAACAAGAACTGGCAAGAAAAGCCTTCCTGACAAGAGGCTATATTGGTGCAAAGGTCTGATGGAGTAAAAGATCTAGTCGTGAACCACCTGGAGAAAATGTCCACGCAGAGCGTAAGGTAAATATAAACAGTGCCAGCTTGGGAGGAGAGTCAGAGGGCAAGCCTGCCCCTCCCAGTGAATCTGCAGGCAGTGGGAATACACGTTTGCCGTGTTCCCGAGGTGTCCAGTGGGACGGAGCCCACTTACCCACCCATGTGTCCCCATTATCTGTGGCTATATAGCGAACGACCTCAAAACTTAACAGCATGAAGCAAGGACCATTATGCTCATTGGTGCCATGTGTGAGGAATTCAGGTCAGACACAGCCCCACAGTGTCTGAAGGGTCCCCTCTAGGAAGAGGTACAGTGCTGGGGGCGACTCAAATCCCTAGAGGACCGAATCACCTGGAGACTTCATTTCCATGTTTGGTGTCTTCCTGCAAAGGTTCAAAGATGAATCTCAGCTTGGACTACCCACCAGAGGGTCTAAACGTGGCGTCCCCATGTGGCGTGGGCTTCCTTGCAGCACGCAGCCTCCAGGGA
>NC_043711.1:93856088-93857180 GCF_006229205.1 Suricata suricatta | reverse complement strand
GTCCCCTCTAGGAAGAGGTACAGTGCTGGGGGCGACTCAAATCCCTAGAGGACCGAATCACCTGGAGACTTCATTTCCATGTTTGGTGTCTTCCTGCAAAGGTTCAAAGATGAATCTCAGCTTGGACTACCCACCAGAGGGTCTAAACGTGGCGTCCCCATGTGGCGTGGGCTTCCTTGCAGCACGCAGCCTCCAGGGAAGGGTACTGCTTGCGTGGAGCTCAGCATCCCAAGAGCGAATGTTCTAGAAACAAGATGGAAGATGAATGGCCTTTTCTGATCTAGCGTTGGGGGTTCACACAGCATAGCTTCCACTAACTGGAAAAAGCACAAGCCAGAAAAGGGGGTTATAGATCCTACCTCTTGTCTAGAAGAGTGTCAAAAAGTCACGACCATACTTTCAAACCACCAGACACGGTAGCTAACTCAAGTTACGTCCGTGGATTGGTTTCTCTTCTTCCTCTATTCTACTCCCCCAGCATTCCCACTCCATTCCTAGAATCACTCCCCAGTCTACCTGACTCAGGCCCTTGCCTCCAGCTCTTCCAGAGGGCACCCAAGAGAAGACGCTATTCATAGCTTCAACCTCAAAAAAAAATGGGGATGCTCCAGGCTTAGAAGACATGATCGGGTTTAGATGGAAACAAATTCTAAACTGAGCCTACTTTGATTGAGATTTGTGACTGTCTCGGGGACCAAAGGAAACTCACCCAAAGATACATTCTGATATAGTTACACACTCTGCTTTCTTCCACACACCTTCTTGGATCTTCCAGCCTTCTCTTTCCCTTCGTGGCTATCTGCTTTCCCTAGACAGCACAATGCACAGGGGAGATTTATAACACCCTCTAAAGTCTCTGTTTTATGAAAAGAAAGAATAATGGTGCAAGTGTGAGCATTAGCAGAGGTGAAAAAGTCCCCCTCTTCTGATTTGGCTCCGTCCACTCTATGACAGCATGGCAGGATTTGGATTGACTCAAATTGCACCACATCTGAGTGGCCTCATTAAAAAAAAAAAAAGATCCTCTGCAAAATTATATTTTTTTCTCTGCAGGTGAGTCACTTTTCTCTCACCACTTTGAACATGTACAAT
>NC_043711.1:93854778-93855988 GCF_006229205.1 Suricata suricatta | reverse complement strand
GTCCCCTCTAGGAAGAGGTACAGTGCTGGGGGCGACTCAAATCCCTAGAGGACCGAATCACCTGGAGACTTCATTTCCATGTTTGGTGTCTTCCTGCAAAGGTTCAAAGATGAATCTCAGCTTGGACTACCCACCAGAGGGTCTAAACGTGGCGTCCCCATGTGGCGTGGGCTTCCTTGCAGCACGCAGCCTCCAGGGAGGGGTACTGCTTGCGTGGGGCTCAGCATCCCAAGAGCGAATGTTCTAGAAACAAGATGGAAGATGAATGGCCTTTTCTGATCTAGCGTTGGGGGTTCACACAGCATAGCTTCCACTAACTGGAAAAAGCACAAGCCAGAAAAGGGGGTTATAGATCCTACCTCTTGTCTAGAAGAGTGTCAAAAAGTCACGACCATACTTTCAAACCACCAGACACGGTAGCTAACTCAAGTTACGTCCGTGGATTGGTTTCTCTTCTTCCTCTATTCTACTCCCCCAGCATTCCCACTCCATTCCTAGAATCACTCCCCAGTCTACCTGACTCAGGCCCTTGCCTCCAGCTCTTCCAGAGGGCACCCAAGAGAAGACGCTATTCATAGCTTCAACCTCAAAAAAAAAATGGGGATGCTCCAGGCTTAGAAGACATGATCGGGTTTAGATGGAAACAAATTCTAAACTGAGCCTACTTTGATTGAGATTTGTGACTGTCTCGGGGACCAAAGGAAACTCACCCAAAGATACATTCTGATATAGTTACACACTCTGCTTTCTTCCACACACCTTCTTGGATCTTCCAGCCTTCTCTTTCCCTTCGTGGCTATCTGCTTTCCCTAGACAGCACAATGCACAGGGGAGATTTATAACACCCTCTAAAGTCTCTGTTTTATGAAAAGAAAGAATAATGGTGCAAGTGTGAGCATTAGCAGAGGTGAAAAAGTCCCCCTCTTCTGATTTGGCTCCGTCCACTCTACGACAGCATGGCAGGATTTGGATTGACTCAAATTGCACCACATCTGAGTGGCCTCATTAAAAAAAAAAAAAAAAAGATCCTCTGCAAAATTATATTTTTTTCTCTGCAGGTGAGTCACTTTTCTCTCACCACTTTGAACATGTACAATGCAGAAGATGTCAAACACAGCAGCAATTCATTGCAAAGTATTCCACCATTAACGACGGCTGTTTCCAGGCCTCGTGTCCCTGCCCTTTCTTGTAACCAGCCTGCAGGATTTGC
>NC_043711.1:93852786-93854678 GCF_006229205.1 Suricata suricatta | reverse complement strand
ATTCCACTCCATTGTTCTCCCTGGTCCTTCAGTGATTCAACAAATGCAGATCAGGAACTGACTCTGTTCTCAGGCAGGAATCCAACAGCAGACAGACAGGGTTCCCAGGCTTACATGCTTGCCATTCCTGTGGGTGCAAAAGACAATAGAAGGCTATAAAATGAGTAAATTGATGTCAGATGGAGACAAAGCCTGTGCAAGGAAGAGTGACAGGACCTAGGGTACAGCCAGCTTCTTTAAACAGGCGGCCAGAGCCTATCTGAGGAGGTGACACTTGCGCAGGAAATGGAAGGGCATGAGGCAGCAAGTCTTGGGGAAGAAGGGGCAGCACGTGCAAAGGCCCTGAGGCAGGGAAACTTGGGGTCTGCAGGGGGAGCCAGGAGGCCGGTTGGATGGGAGGTGGTAGGAGATGATTGGAGGGGCCCACAGGAATCATGCTGGGCCTCACAGGTGCCATAAGGAAGTGGGGTCCCCTTTCTCCACTGCACATCTACTCAGGGTGACGTGCCTCATGGGGACCTCACGAGGCCCACGCCCACTCCGTGGCCTGTGGGGCATAGATCTGGGCGTGGGGCCAGGAGGGCAGCAAAGAGCACTGTCAGGTGGTGGTGATGACCCAAGCGGGGACACAGGTGACAGAAGGGGGGGGCGGCGGGCAAACAGAATGGAGGCTGGTGTGAGTTTTGTGGACTGGACGTGGCCTGGAAGAAGAGGGAGGATTACAGGATGATACGTGGCCAGGTCACCGGCCTGAGTGACAGGCGTTTCGTGTCACCACTAGGGAACACTGTGTCCCCTGCTGCTTTGTCAGATACTCATCGAATCTGGAGCCAGAGAGGCTCTTCCTTCGGAGCAGCGGGGGCGCCTCCCTCAGGCCTGAGGGGGCCGGAGGCTGCAGGCATTAGGGACCCGAGGCTGTCCCCACATACCTCACCAGCCTGAGGACTGACTCCAATCTGGACGTGGGGGCAGCATGAGCCCGGTGTTGGGGGGTGGCCGCCTGGGTAGAGCTGGGCCCAGATTCACAGGGGACACAGGGGCCAGCGATCACCTGCCACAATCCTCCCCGACCCCCAACCACAGGCAGGGGGTCCTTAGGCGGCAGGTGAGCCCAGAACACCCCTCACCGGCCACGTGGACGCACTGCCCCAGAAACGGGAGACAACTTCACCGCAGAAAAGTGTCAAGATTTCAGCTACGCGGCCTCACCAAGGACACATTGTCCCTTCGTCTGGCTGTTCCACCTCTCCGAAGACTCGCGCCTTCACCAGGCATTCTGAGCTGCAGTTTGAGCCAAGGCAGAAAGAAACAGAGAAAGAGTGAGACAGAGGGAAGGAGAGAAGGGGGACAAAGGAGACAGAGGCCTCTCGGTTCCCAGGTGAGACACAGGAGTCCAGGTGTGTTCAGAGGGGCTGTGACAGGCCACCAGACAGTCACCAGCTTTGCCTGCTTAGTTTTTGAGACGTTGGTGCTGCCTGATGGTGGATGTCGGGCCCACGTCCCCTTAAGGACCCAGCCCCTGTCTATATGTCGCCTTTGGGGACATGAGTAACTTCCTCAAATCTGCAGCAGAAACCCCCTCTGGCTATAAGAATTCCCTGCATTGTAACAGCCCAGACTCTGGAGCCCGCTGTGCGGATTGAGCTGCTCTGAGTCAGCCCAGCAGCCTCTCCTGGAGCTCAGAGAAGGAAGAACAGCTCTCAGCCCCTCTCCCAGCGGGGAAGGACCCTGGGGGGACCACGGGAAGGACTTCCCAGGGACATGGTGGGGGGGCAGCAGGGGTGGGGCCCAGCCCCTGCCCGTCCACCAGCTCCTCTTCCAAAAGGGGGCCTGAGGAGCTGGTGTTCCACATTCTGGGCAAACGGACATGCGCTCCCAGTTGACCGTGGCCT
>NC_043711.1:93848984-93852686 GCF_006229205.1 Suricata suricatta | reverse complement strand
AAAAAAAAAAAAAGATCCTCTGCAAAATTATATTTTTTTCTCTGCAGGTGAGTCACTTTTCTCTCACCACTTTGAACATGTACAATGCAGAAGATGTCAAACACAGCAGCAATTCATTGCAAAGTATTCCACCATTAACGACGGCTGTTTCCAGGCCTCGTGTCCCTGCCCTTTCTTGTAACCAGCCTGCAGGATTTGCCTAGCCAAGAGCAGTTAGCCTGCTCTAAATCTCCACTGGTCTAGAAATTGTTTCCAAGAAATCCACCGGGTGATTTGTGACCAGTGTATTTTTGTTTTTGTTTTCATTTGAAGTTGGCTTTCCCAAGGCCTTTTCTGGCATCTTCCAGCTCAGCCTAAGAGTTGTTGATGCAGGCGGTGGCTGAAATCATGATGATGGAGGGTAATTCATGGTGATGCTGGTGGTGGTGGTGATGGCTCCCCACGCACTGGGGAGATAGATAGGAGGTATGAGCTGCAAATGGCTTACCAATGCAAAATACTCCTTTTACATTTTTTAATGTTTTTATTATTGAGACAGAGAGAAACAGAGCATGAGTGAGGGAGGGGCAGAGAGAGAGGGAGACACGGAATCTGAGCTGTCAGCACAGAGCCCGATGCGGGGCTCGAACCCCCAAACTGCGAGATCATGACCTGAGCTGAAGTTGGCCACTTAACCAACCGAGCCACCCAGGTGCCCCTCCTTTTACGTTTTAATTCCCTCATGTGCCTGGTTATCATTTCAACCTCACGGGAGGTCTTCACAGGTGATTGCTTGAGAACCTAATTTGAGAAACTTAACAATCCAGAAACTCAGGAATACAGCTGATTCCTACCAGCCCAACATGGAGGCCACATTACCGGGTCAGGGTCTCCTTGAGCGGCGCTTCCGATCGTGGAAGTCTCTGGGGAAGCATTGCCTTAGCCCAAAAGGAATCATTGGGGATTCCCAAGTTGAGTCAGCTGTGGAGCTTTTGGGGAAAGAAGTCCCTGCCTGGAGATTCACCATATAGGTGAACCCCCTTCTTTAAAAATGAGCCCTTTTTATCTGCTCTCAGAGGGGACCTACCCCTGCCAGTGCATGGTATCACACACAGACATCAGCCTTCACAAAACCACCTTGCCGTGGGCTCACCAGGTGGAGACTTGTTTTTGCCCTGTGTGGGAAGGGCCACAGGACCTCTGGGGCTATGGGGCTTTCATCTAAAGCAGAGCGGCCAAGTTCACAAGTCATCACCACGAGCCAGGCCAGTATCCAGGGACCCACCTCTTTGTGGATGTCCAGGAGGTAAACAGATAAAGAGCCAGCTTACCTGGGGGTCACTGCACTCCATTTCCCTTTTCTTTTCCTTTTTTTTCTTTTTTTAATGTTTTTATTTATTTTTGAGAGAGAGAGACAGTGTGAGCAGAGGAGGGTCAGAGAGAGAGAGAGAGGGAGACACAGAATCTGAAAACAGGCTCCAGGCTTCAGGCTCTGAGCTAGCTGTCAGGACAGAGGCTGACACAGGCTCCAACCCACGAACCGTGAGATCATGACCTGAGCCGAAGTTGGATGCTTAACTGACTGAGCCAGCCAGGCGCCCCTCCCCTTTTCTTTTCTTCCAAAGTAAGGATATAACCCATGCGATATTTTCTCCCATCAGCTAAAGCAAGAATGAAATGGGTATAGAAATAAATGTATTCCTCAGGCTCCACCTGCTCACTTCTTTTATTGGAGACGATAATGTAGGGGCTGTGGTTTTCAAAGTCGGTGTAGAATTGAAGCGTGTCAGCTGGTATCAAATGGATCCCCAAAATAACCTTGCTGGCAATGGATCATTTGATAAAATATTCCTAAAGAGTTTCAAGATCCATAATGAGGGTTTTTTTTATAACAAACTTGGCAGTTTCCTCCAGTTTCCAGTTTTCCAAGTATGATTATTTTATTCCAAATTGCTTTTAAGTTTGCAAAATGAGCTTGCTGCTTACCTTCCCCCTCCGATGAATCGTCTATTTTACATTTTGCAGTTAATTTTAAACGTGAGATTGATGACTTCTTTAGTGCTGAGTCACTAGAACAGGAATGGCGAAATTTTCAATTACATGTGGGCAGAATGGGAAGCCTGGAACTAATATATGGACAACATTCAGCATTTTCCTTAAGAGACTGGGAATGGCAGACGCTGCATCTCTGATGATCCCCTGAGAGGCTCTTCATCTTGTAGGTTCTTCCTGGAGATAGGAAAAGAGAGTTGGGGTATCTTTTTAATTAAATATTTTTATCTCTCCAGGTAGACCAACTGGGTATGCTGTGAATTGGGTGTCTCTTAAGATCTTAGCACCATCCATTATTCCTTGAACCTGAGAGCAAGAAGTCCTAAGTACATTCTTGCTGACAGCTTGATTAATGACTCTAAGAACCAGGAGATGACAGATATTAGTGGGGGCTGAGGTAGCTGGAAAAGAAGGAAGAGACTTGCTTTCATGAAAATAACCATTCTGGGCTACAATGTGTCCGCCTAAAATTCATATGTTGAAGTCCCTAATCTCCAATACTTTAGAATATGACTCTAGTTAGGGACAGACTCTTTAGAGAGGTAAGTAAGGTTACATGAGGTCCTTAGGGTGGGCTCTAATCCAATAAGACTTGTGTCCTTATAAGAGATTATAAGACATGCCTAGAGGAAAGACCATGTGCGCCCAGGAAGAAGACAACCATCTACTTCTGCAGGGAGAAGAAATAGCTCTGCTGACCCCTTGACCTTGGACCTCCAGCCTCCAGAACCATGAGAAAATGAATGTCTGATGCTTAAAGCTGCTGGTACATGGCTCTTGGTTACAGCAGCGAGAGCGGATGAATACAGTTCTCTTGCCTCTAACTGAGGTTCTATACTCTGAAAGTTGGCTTTGTTTATGGGCATGCAGCTCATGAGTAAAATATAACATGATGTTACATCAAAGTCACAGATGAGAGACATTTGAACTTGAACTTGAATGTGAATGTTCAATTGGCACCTGGTCAGACAGAGTTTCTGTGAAATGCATTGTCCCCAAAGAGTTCCAAATGACTGATCCTCTCCAAGAGTAAAAAACCAAGTGACCTTCTTGTACTAATATTTGAAATACCCTTCCCCTACTCTCACCTAAAAACAAAAGGCATCTAGATCGTATCTCAAACAGCAAGTGATCTGAGCAGAAATCTTGGGCCCCCAGGGATCCTCTGTGGGCCCCCAAATGTCTGAGGTGGTGTCCCCACAGGAACCATGACCTGTCACCTCTTCCCTCCTGCTACACAAACCTGCAACAGGAGGGTGTAAGTGGATGAACAAAACTGATCGTGAGAAGGAAGCTCTCGGGACAGTCCACGTGGAGCTCCTGCTGAGCGTGGTGCCACCTTGCACCCCTGCACCACTGCTCCTCTCCCCACCCCTCTGCCCACCCACCCCCAGGTCACCTCCAGTCTCCCTCTCAGATCCCCACCAGCTTTCCCAGCTCCCCAAAGTGCGCCGAAGAGCGGGCGTGAGGGCTGTAGGCTCAGCCTTCCACTCTATGACCAAGGGGACATCATTGTCCTCTGTGGTCTCAGTCTCCTCCTCTGTAAAATGGGTGTCATGCTGGCACTGGGGGCTTAACTGGGGTACTTGGTGCTCTGTTCTGGGACTGCATCAGGACCAGCTCAGCCAGCATGAGCTGCGGTCACTTCCTCCAGCGCAGGGCTCCCTGCCC
>NC_043711.1:93847066-93848884 GCF_006229205.1 Suricata suricatta | reverse complement strand
GGATCCCAGGAAGGGCGGTGACCAGTCTAGATGGGAAAGCTAGCTGGCCGGCAGGTAGAAGGGAAGCTGGGAAGTAGATCTATCCTGAACACATTCTCAGAAAAGGGTCCTTTTGCAACCATAATCTTGTTGAAGTATGGAGTTGACGTGAACGGTGTGAAGAGAGGGATTGAGACTTTCAAGCAAGTATTCTGAAATACGCACTGGTAGGAGGGGTGGTCAGCCTGTGAGAGGGGGTCAAAGGTGAGTGGCTCTGCACGACTCTGCTGGGTCGCCTCCTCCCCAGGGGCACAGACCCCACCCGGATGCACACCGAGGTCCCGCACCTGGGATGGGACCAGCTCTTGGCTCTGCACTTGTGAGGAGAAAACGCTAGAAGGAAATAGGTTTTCAACAGTGTCTTTACAACAGTGTCTTCCCCATTATCGACATCCCCCAGCAAAGTGGTCCATTTTTTACAATTGATGAGCCTGCATTTGCTGGTGATGATCACGCAACGTCCATAGTGTACGTCAGGGTTCCCTCCTGGTGTTGCAAATTTGTAGGTTTGGGCAAATATGTAGCGGGGCCTGGCATCACACGGATTATCTTCGCTTCCCTAAAGGTCCTCTGTGTCCTCCCCCTTCATCCCTCCCTCTCCAACCCCTGAAAACTGCTGATCTTCCTACCACCTCCCGGGTTTTGCCTTTTCCAGAATCTCACGTAGTTGGAATCATACAGGATCCAGCCTTTTCAGACTGGCCTCTTCCACTCCGTAATACGCATTTACGTCTCCTCCATGTGTTTTCATGGCCCGATAACTCCTCTTTTTAGCCCTGAATCACATTCTACTGTCTCAATATATCACAATTTACTTATCCATCACCGCCTGAAGGACATCTTGGTTGCTTTCAAGCTTGGGCGTTTATACATAAAGCTGCTATAAACATCCATCTGCAGGATTTTGTGTGGATATACGTTTTCAGCTGCTTTCTCATGGAGAAAATGATGGTGATGGTGTGGACCCCATCAGGAGCTGTGGTGCCTGGCTGGGAAGGGGCGTGAGTCAGGGTCTCTGTGGTTTTCACCTGCCCAGCAGTGTTCATCCCAGAATCCTTAGAGCAGCGCCCCCACCCCAGGCTTCTTCCCTTTGATTGACTTATCACCTACATTCATTACTAGAAACCACTCTTAAGTGTAAACGTGGCACATGTTTTTCATATATATACACATGCCAACTTTCAAGTAAAGATACAGACCGTTTCCAACAAACAGGAGGCACCCTTAAATACCTTCTGACTTAACACCCATACGGAGTTAACTACTATTCTGATTTCTATTATCATTGAAATTAGTTCTGCTTTTTCTTGAATTTCGCATAAAAGAGATGATACCGTATTTTGCCTTCTGTGTCTGGCTTCTCCTCATTATATCTGTAGACACGTCCATGCTGTTCCTTGTAGTGACAGTTTGTTCTTTTTACGAAATGTAGCATTCCGCTGTGTGTATGAATAGACTCCATTCTATTGTCGAATGGGCGTCTTAAAGTTTTTAAGTTCTTGTTTTTAAATTTAGGCACACAACTGCTATAGACACGCTTTATGTGTCCCTTGGTGGTTGTGTGTGGTCCTTTCTCTGGGGTAGATTTCCAGGGTAGGAGGACTGGGTCAGAGTGGGGAGTGAAAGTTCGCCTCAGGACACATTGCCAGACATGCTACAAAGGGGTTGTGGCGATCTCCACCCCCACCGACAGCATATTAGAGTTTAGTTCCACGTCTCTGCCGACATTGGGCATCTGTCTTTGAGAAGTTCACCCACGGGGCACCTGGGCGGCTCCAT
>NC_043711.1:93845567-93846966 GCF_006229205.1 Suricata suricatta | reverse complement strand
GAGACATTTGTGTTCGTGACAGGTGAGGATGGTGCTACTGGTCTCTGCTGGGCACAGACCAGGGATGCTGCTAAAGACCAACTAATATCTCAGTCTCCTTCCCAGAGGTTCTGATTTAATGAGTCTGCCGTCCAACGTGGGCATCGGGAATTTTTAGAGCTGCCCAGGAGTTACTGATGTGTGGCCCAGGTGGAGAGCCACGGTCAGACCCAATTCTGCAGAAGAAAAAACCCTGCTCACACCACTGTCCTCCAGCCAGCCTCCCGCGGAATCCACGTCTGTGGTGGGGAACTCGCAGCCACGCACCCTCCCCCCCGCACCTCCCCTGGGAATCATGAACATGACCTCTTTCTCTTCTTCAGGAATCTTCTCCCGCTTGCTCTCTTTCTGCCCTCCCCCCTTCCCTCTAAACTCTCCAGTGAGCTGAGTCCTTCCCAGGCAAGAAGGGCTGCCGCCTGTGCCCTGGGAAAGTGCCTGTGATAAGGCGGCCACACCTCGTCCCCTCCTGGGGACAAGTAGACAGGACTCTGGGCAGAGAGACACATGCACCCGAGCCCCCAGTGTGATCCTGTCTCCGTGAAGCCTTTGACACGAGGCCAGCACACAGTCTGGGGGTGCTGAGAAAGTCCGAGAAGAAAAGGTGGGAAGGAGAGTGCCACCCAGCCAGAGAATTGCCTTCCGTCCTAGCAACCCCTGACGGAGGTTTCCAGAACAAGCACGTGCCCAGGCCCCCAGGTAACCGTTTTCCTGGGAAGCTCCTTCTGACGGTGACCCTCCACCCCTCTGGCATCTCAACCCTAATTCCTCGGGTTCCCAGGTGAAGATCGGAGCCAGGCGTCCAGCACTAGTCACTTTTTTCAAGCCCCCGCGAGCGTCAGGACCCTGGGGCAGGATCACTGAAACCCCGATGTCTGGACCCAGGGTTCAGTTTCCAAAGGCTCCAGGGGACGTGGATGCTGCTGATCTTGGAATGACACCTCGAGGGCCACAGCTCTCCACTAAAGCCTGTCCACCCAAAGCTGCTGACCATCAGGTCATGGCCACCTTCCCTCTGCTTCCCTCAGCGCCCTCCCCTGGCCTGCGGGGCCCTGCAGGGCCCTGCGGTGTGGCAGACGGGACACCCAACCTCATCTCCTCTCCTTCACATGGCTCCGGCTGCCCTGGCCTCCCGGCTGCTCCTCACCAAGGACCATCAAGGGCTCTCGTGTCTCAGGACCTTTGCATATGCTCTCCCCTCCTTGATGTACTCTTCCCAGGACTGGCTCACCTCCTCATGCACAGGACTGTCCCTGCCATCATATAGTACCTCCTCCATCAGCACTATCATCCCTTCTAGCAACTACCACCTCCCTACACATCACAAAATGGTTGGTTCAATGGCTGTTGCTTTCCTCAGATG
>NC_043711.1:93843639-93845467 GCF_006229205.1 Suricata suricatta | reverse complement strand
AAAGGAATGTGATTTGATTTGATGTGACACCTTCACCCCGGCGTCACACGTGTGGGAACCTGTGTGGGGAGAAAAGAACTGTTGCTCCAAAACCGATCTGAGCGGGAGAAGGGAAGCAGGAAGCAGGATGCTGAGGACGGTCGTTGTAAGAGCTGTTGGTAGTTGTTTCAAAACGTCGGGGGGGATCCTGCTGCTCTGTCGCTCCACGATGCTCAGTAAAACCAAGCTGTAGTTCAGAGAGTTGCTAGAATCATCTGTGCAATAAAACTCCTGTCTGCACGGGGAAGCGCAGGGCAATTACACAGTCGTTTTAGCAATGCCTTGTTTTCAATACAAATACAGGGCTTGGGAGGGAATCAAGACTCCTCAGACTCAGGAGAGGTGGGGGCTTTTCCATCGAGTCTGCCGCAGGGGCGATGTGCACTCTGCGATGGAGTTCAAGGTGTGAAGGTGAGACCCCAGACCTGCCGGCGGCTTCTTCCCACAGTGTGAGAGCATCCCAGAAAGGAGCCCAGACCCGTTAAGTCAGAGCCAATAATGGAGAGAGCGGGGGTCCTGGATACACCCATGCCTGAAGCCCACACCACTCCCAGAGTTCTCTGCTAATGAACCAATGCATTTATTTTTAAACGTTTTTCCTAAATCTCGGTTGAGTTGCCTCTCTATTACATGCAATCAATGATCCTAACCCACACCCACCTGAACTGTCAGGAGTCACAGATTAAAGAAAATGGTGTCGTGTCCAACATGATGTTTCATCTCTTCAGGATCTATCACAAAAGACCTAAAGACTGTGAAGCCACATGGAGCCTTTTCTTCTGGAAGAAGATGTGGCTGTGACAGTGCGTATGTCCCCTTAGATGCAGACCCAGGGCTGGAGCAGCTCATTCTAATACAAAAAGACGCCCGTGAACCATCATTCAAAGCTAACTCTGCAAAAGGACAGTTCAGTATTGAGCTATTAGGCTGAAAGTCTGAGCTTTTAAATTAAGTCAAATGAGTTTCGGATGATATGACCTGGTCCTGTAGAACAGAGAGCCTTAGCGCAGAGACATGAGCACCAGAGGCTGCCCTCTGCCTCAGGAGAGTGTCTCTTTTTGGATGGAGCTCAGAGCCTCAAGGGTCTGCCCCGGAAAAGACACACTTTGTTATACTGAGTAAAAAAATCAGAAAAGAGGGGCACCTGGGTTGCTCAATCAGTTAAGTGTCCAACTCTTGATTTTGGCTCAGGTCATGATCTCTTGGTTCATGGGAATCAGCTCTATGTGGGGCTCTGAGCTCACAGCATGGAGCCTGCTTGGGACTCTCTCTCCCTCTCTCTCTCTCTCTCTCTCTCTCTCCCTCTCTCACCCCCCTTGCCTTCCCCATGTTCTCTTTGTGAAAATAAATAAACACTTTTTAAAAACAAGAAAAGGATATACGAGATGCTCTATTTTAAAAACTATTTTGCACTGGATTTTTTAAATTTCCCACGGTCGCGCCCTTTATTTCTGGTTCCTCAGGCTGGAAGGTGGGGTCCGGCAGGCGCCCGCACCCACCGGTGGAGCTGGAGGTGCTGGGGGAGGGTCCTCTCCAGGTGACAGCTAGCGGTACCCCCCTGTGTGGCTCCGGGGGACTTCTCTGGCTCCCACAACGCTTCATGCCCATCCTCACCCCTGCAGACAGAACCCTGGGAAAGCCTGGGATTTACCTCCAACTTGAGCTTAGGTTTTCCCTCTTGTCCATTAGGAACTTAAAAGATCACAAGAGTTATTCATGACTCCCAACAAAGGGTGTTTAAGGCAGGATTTTTTATGTTTTTCTAACAAACAACCACAAAATAGGGAAA
>NC_043711.1:93842128-93843539 GCF_006229205.1 Suricata suricatta | reverse complement strand
AAAATAGTTTTTAAAATAGAGCATCTCGTATATCCTTTTCTTGTTTTTAAAAAGTGTTTATTTATTTTCACAAAGAGAACATGGGGAAGGCAAGGGGGGTGAGAGAGAGAGAGAGAGAGAGAGAGAGAGAGAGAGAGAGGGAGAGAGAGTCCCAAGCAGGCTCCATGCTGTGAGCTCAGAGCCCCACATAGAGCTGATTCCCATGAACCAAGAGATCATGACCTGAGCCAAAATCAAGAGTCGGACACAACTGATTGAGCAACCCAGGTGCCCCTCTTTTCTGATTTTTTTACTCAGTATAACAAAGTGTGTCTTTTCCGGGGCAGACCCTTGAGGCTCTGAGCTCCATCCAAAAAGAGACACTCTCCTGAGGCAGAGGGCAGCCTCTGGTCCTCATGTCTCTGCGCTAAGGCTCTCTGTTCTACAGGACCAGGTCATATCATCCGAAACTCATTTGACTTAATTTAAAAGCTCAGACTTTCAGCCTAATAGCTCAATACTGAACTGTCCTTTTGCAGAGTTAGCTTTGAATGATGGTTCACGGGTGTCTTTTTGTATTAGAATGAGCTGCTCCAGCCCTGGGTCTGCATCTAAGGGGACATACGCACTGTCACAGCCACATCTTCTTCCAGAAGAAAAGGCTCCATGTGGCTTCACAGTCTTTAGGTGTTTTGTGATAGATCCTGAAGAGATAAAACATCATGTTGGACACGACACCATTTTCTTTAATCTGTGACTCCTGACAGTTCAGGTGGGTGTGGGTCAGGATCATTGATTGCATGTAATAGAGAGGCAACTCAACCGAGATTTAGGAAAAACGTTTAAAAATAAATGCATTGGTTCATTACCAGAGAACTCTGGGAGTGGTGTGGGCTTCAGGCATGGGTGTATCCAGGACCCCCGCTCTCTCCATTATTGGCTCTGACTTAACGGGTCTGGGCTCCTTTCTGGGATGCTCTCACACTGTGGGAAGAAGCCGCCGGCAGGTCTGGGGTCTCACCTTCACACCTTGAACTCCACCGCAGAGTGCACATCGCCCCTGCTGCAGACTCGATGGAAAAGCCCCCACCTCTCCTGAGTCTGAGGAGTCTTGATTCCCTCCCAAGCCCTGTATTTGTATTGAAAACAAGGCATTGCTAAAACGACTGTGTAATTGCCCTGCACTTCCCCGTGCAGACAGGAGTTTTATTGCACAGATGATTCTAGCAACTCTCTGAACTACAGCTTGGTTTTACTGAGCATCGTGGAGCAACAGAGCAGCAGGATCCCCCCCGACGTTTTGAAACAACTACCAACAGCTCTTACAACGACCGTCCTCAGCATCCTGCTTCCTGCTTCCCTTCTCCCGCTCAGATCGGTTTTGGAGCAACAGTTCTTTTCTCCCCACACAGGTTCCCACACGTGTGACGCC
>NC_043711.1:93840403-93842028 GCF_006229205.1 Suricata suricatta | reverse complement strand
ACTAATTTTCCGCTTCCCATGAGTCATTTCCAAATTACTTCTTTTTCATTGAAGAAAATGAAATTGTTATTGACTCTCCAGCTTATTTTAGTTTTTCACTATTTCTCCAGTGACAGAAATGAAAGTAGGAAGGAGAAAATTACAATAGGAAGAAGCTGAGAGCAAACAGAATTGATTTACACGCGGTTTTGGCTGTGCGTGAAGCCAGCGATGCCCTGATGAAAAGCCGGACCCCCAGCTGCTATCATCCCTGGCAATAACCATCGATGGAATGAAGTGTCGACTGTGGCTTTGATTCAGGGTTTCACTCTTGGCTCTGTTGACACTCTGAGCAGGACCTGCCTTCGTTCATTGTGGGGCATCCTGGGCATCGTGGGATGTTTAGCAGCATCTGTGACCTCCACCCTAGAGGTGCCAAATGCATCCCTCCACCATGGTGACAACCCAAAATGTCACAGACATTGCCCAGTGTGCCCCAGGTGCAGAACTGCCCATGGCTGGAACTTCGGATCCAGGTCTGGATGGAGCCCGCACCTGCAGTTCTGTGCAGCCTTCTGGCCGGTGGATGATGATGCATCAAGTTGAGCTAGAACCGGCCAATCGCATCGTCAAGCGGCCCCACTAGGTGTAATCAGCTGACATTTGGAATTTCCCGTCTCAGGTAAGTGGAGACAAGATGTGGACTCATGCAAAGCAGAGGCTCAGGGTCTGCCCCGGGTCCGTTTGCATGGACTCCATGCTCCTGGCGGGGGGTGTCTTTGCCTCCTCCTCCGACTTCCTAGAATCTAACATTGTCGGTGCCTCAGTACTGACTCTGCCTCTTCCTGATGGGCTCGGGAGCAAATTACAGGAAAAGCAATCTGGGGCTTATGACGCTGTTATCAAAACAGGGCATTTGCTATCACTTGGGGACATGTCACCAGTTCTGTGTCTGCATCAATATCTGTACGGCATCTGTGGAAACAGGGATCGAAGCTGCCGTCAATGTAGGGACCACAGACAACCAAGTGGCCAGGATGTGTCACTCACCAAGAAGAAAGAAAGTCACAACTACGGATCTAAACTTTCCTAGGAACCCCTTCCAGAGGAGTGGTTCATAACCACATGGTGACTGTCATGTGGTCTCAGAGCAGGTGTCTCCCCACGAGCTGATGGGTCAGACAGCAGCCCGGCAGCCACCGCTCTCTGGATCAGTGTCGCCAAGCCTGTGCCCGTGTCGCCAGCCTGAGAGGCCGGTTCCCTCCGTCCCACGACTGCAGCAGTGGGGTCAGTCTGGGGAGAGGAGCAGAAGTGACACAAATGCATCCAAGGGACGGTTATCGAGGACTCATGGATGTTTGTTTGATTTTCCCTGCTGAGAACCGCCTGTCATCCCGCTCCAACCCGCCTCACTGCTCAGCCCTGGAGATGGTTCCCCTGGGGCCAATGGGCTGGGCAGGAATCTGCCTCTGGGACCCTTTACCCTGGCCTGTCACCGTGGTGGGAACCCTGACTCCCCCGAGGCCGGAGCACACCCGAGAAGCTGAAGCAGGGTGGGTGGGGCCCCTCTGAGCTGACACTGGACTCGGCTCGTTTGCGTGATTGTCACCAGTTTGTCATTCTCTCTCAGCAGTTTCATCTCAGAG
>NC_043711.1:93838539-93840303 GCF_006229205.1 Suricata suricatta | reverse complement strand
CCTGCCTCGGATCAGAGGCCACCCCAGCACCCAGTGCACCCCGAGCAATCCCGAATTCCTGTGTGATCCCAGCTTGCCCGCAGGAAGCCGGGGCTCTGCAGGAGCGGAGAGTCCAGAGCGGACTGCACACAACGTGAGTTGGGATGAGACAGTCACATCGATCCTCCAAACAGCGGATCGTCCCTTTGTAGGGAACAGCAATCTCACTCCCCAAGCTAGGGGGCCCGTGTGTCCTTATTGACTGTGTCTATCACTTTCTGGGGAGCCACAGGGAGGCCCCCAAGAGGCAATGGTGTCAACATTCGCTTCTGCTGAAGATTTGAAATTTCCTTAAATCACACCCTCAAATCTGTGTGTGCCCAGGTGTGTCAAATCCCGCAGTCCCCACGACCTCTGCACGTTCCTTAGCTTGTGTCCCTTACCTGTGAAGTGGAGACAGTGATGATGCCAGCCTCCAGTGCTGTCAGAACCCAGGAGTCGGCACGGAAACTCGTGGGCAGGGTAGGCACAGAGCGTGGACCTGTGTCCACACTGACTTAGCATCGGGGAGGGGTGGTCTCTAGGTTCTGGTCAGGAGAGGAAGGGCAAGCCCAACAAAGCTTAAGGGGGGACCCAGACCCCATCCCCCATCTTCCTGGGGCTCTGTCTTCTGCAGAAAGGGCACGAGGGCAACGACCGAAACTCCGCGGACACTGCGCCCAGCAGGTCACTCCTGCTGCCCGGAGCTGCACCCGCCTTCCCTCGGCCGCCCCATGCATCAGCCAAAGCCAGTCTGCTGAGAGACCAGTCCATCTACCGAGGACGCCCACTCACAGGCATTAGTCTGCCAAAAGGCTGGCTTGCTCAAAGCAGTTAAACAAATGCCTGCAGCAGAGCCCGGAAGGGTCAGGGAGTGTGACAGCCATCAGAGCAGGGCCCGGGACAGGGACAGAGGCAGGCCTGACCACACGGTGGGAAATGCTGCAGAACACTGCCGAACTGGGCATTTATCAATGAGTGTTGAAGGCATAGGCATTTTCCCCAGCCCCATACCTCTGTCTCCGCCTCCGCACACTCGGAAAGTTCTCCAAGGCCACCGGCCCCTCGCCCAGCCCACGCCCTGAGCAGCACCTCAGTGAGGCCACGAATCAGGAGCCCCACTGTGGCTGGGGTGACCCCGGCATGGTGTGTGCAAACTGGCACATCTCAGTGCCCTCGGTGAAAGGAAAACTTAAAGCTTCTCTGTGAATGGACCTGGATTCTACTGGAAAAGTAACACCCATCAACCCCTTGGCGTGTGCGGACACCGGCCTGGAGACGGTTTCCGTCTCTGTCAAAGGGCCAGGACTCAGGAGTATCTGACACCTTACAAAACACTGGTTCCCGTTCTCTGAGACTCTGTGAAGTCAGCACCCTTCAGGGTGACTGGGGAGGAAGGATCGGAAGGTGCTCTGCTGTCCCTGCCCTTGGTCACAAGAGCCCTGGGACTCAGCACCACCTGAATGCTCCCTGAAGGGGCAGCGGGAACCTGGGAGCTCTGCGCTGGGGGCGGAACTGAATTGATCTCAAGAGGCTGGTGTTGGTCAGCAGCGTGGGGTGAGCTGAGGCAGAGGGGGAAGGAGAGGGGTTTTGGGGGGCCCTCCCCGGCTCCCCAGACCTCTCCCAGGGGCAGAGGCACCAGCCTGCTCTGCCATCCCCTGGGGCTGGTTCAAGGCCCCCCTGGAGTTCCCCACTGGGTAGGTCCAGGGAGGGAGGGGGGCAGGCCCCTGACCTGGGCATGGGGGG
>NC_043711.1:93833367-93838439 GCF_006229205.1 Suricata suricatta | reverse complement strand
GGGAAAATGTAAATATCTCTGTAAGTCTGTCCCTCAGCGGGGAGAAACGTGTCCCCAGAGCTCGGGGCCACTCCTCCATCCCTTCCCCACCTGGAAAATGCCTGTGATTACTGCACATGGCGCTGCCGGCCTGGGTCGCCCGCCGCCCCCCTGCCACCACCCCCCTGCCCGCGTCTACGCCGCGCGGGGCAGGTAAAGGCTGCGGTTTCGTCGGGTTTCCTCTAATTCTGTTCTCAACCTTCATTTCATTATCGTCCCTACGGAGCCATTTTAGACATTTGTTTCTGGATGGCCCCTCGTGAAATTTTAATGCCGCAGAAGAAGCGCGCGGCGGGTTCCTGCGGTGCGTCAGTCTGCGATCTTCCATCAGGAACTGGCTTTCGCTCAGGCGGAAACCGCCCGTTGCCCGCTGGGAGCGGAGAAGGTGTATTCTCATTCACACATGCACGCGCTTCCTCAACCACGCGCACGTATGCACCTGGTGCCAACTCTGGGCACTGGGACGCAGCCGTGAGCGCGGCGAGTGGCCCTCGTCCTCCTGGAGCTGACCCGGTGCGGGGACAGCAGACGGTGACAAAGTGGGACTGTGCTCCACACCCACGAACACCGGCAGGGGGCACCAGGAGTGGGGTCCCGGGTGACCGGGTGGCCCGGGAAGGCCTGGCGGTGGGGTGAGGCTGGAGGAAATGGCGGGTTGGGGCGCAGGGTGCAGGGAGAGGCAGCGGCAGGGGCGAAGTCCCGAGACTGGAGAGTAGCTGAGCCTGCAGGGCTGTGAGGAGCCCACTGTGGCCGAGCCAAGTGGGTGAAGGGAAGCAAGGGGGACATAAGGCCAGAGAGGTAACAGGTGATGGCAGGGAGGAGGCAACAGATCATCTCAGGCCGGTGGACCCCTGCGAAGGCTTCGGCATTGACCCTGAGGGAAGTGAGAGCCACCGGGGCAAGGCCTGGTTCGTACTCGCCCAAGATCATCTGTTCGGTGCGGGTGGGTGCGGGGCAAGGCCCGGGATCTCCCTCTGAGGCCGGGACGAGGTGAAGGTGGCCCCAGCCAGGCGGTCAGGGTGGAGGAGGTGAGCAGAGTCAGGTGGAGCTGGGAGGACGTGCTGCCAGGGGAGGAGCGGCGCGTGGAAGGGAGGAGGGAGAACGGCGCCCAGGTGTTGGCCTGAGCGCTTGGCAGGCTGCCCCTCCCGGAGATGGGCAAGGCTGGGGGCGTCTGTGCTTTTGGGGTTCTCGGCCACTGAGCAACACTGATTGGAAGGTCAGGGGGAGCCAGGGTGACATCCAGGAGATTTATTACTGTTCTACAGGCAGCTTCAATTCATAATGTGTGGAGCCTGTGCAAATTGAAAATGTGCTCAAAAGCAGGAACAAAATACCATCAAAAGTTCTAAAATAAGAAAGCTTTTTCTTTTCTTCTGCGGTCTCCCTCATTATTTACTATTTAGTGGGTATGGAGGTCCTCACTGGACAGTGCAGACTCTCATAGGTCAAGCCCCTAAAAGGCTCAGAGTGTAAAGCAATCCCTGGGCAAGTTTATTCTCCTGAGCAAATTCTCCAAAGTTGCCCCGTTTCATTAGTTTCTTTTTCTAAAACAATCATGTTGGCATGAGTTCAAGATTACAGTGAAAACAGGGGCACCTGGGTGGCTCAGTCGGTTAAGCATCCGACTTCAGCTCAGGTCATGATCTCGTGGTCCATGAGTTCAAGCCTCGCATCGGCTCTGTGCTGACAGCTCAGAGCCTGGAGCCTGCTTCGGATTCTGGGTCTCCCTTCTCTCTCTGCCCTTCCCCCGCTCATGCTCTGTCTCTCTGTTTCTCAAAAATAAATAAACATTTTAAAATATGTTTAAAAAAGACTCCAATGAAAACTGTTAGCAGAAGCAATAAGAAATGTGGGACTGAAGCATCAGCAGCAGGAATGGGGGACCCCTGGAAAGGACTCTGGGCTAACAGACTTTGTGGAGGTTCAGACCTCCCCTAGCCTGCAGCAAAGCCCCGCCCTTGCCATGGCCCCAGCTTGTCCCCGCCTCTGTCTTGGCCTGGCTCCCAGATTGGCCCCGCCCCCGGCCACACCTCCTAAGCCAGCCCCTCCTTCCAGTTTGGCCCAGCCTCCCCCTGACCCTGCTGTTTTCTATCTCCTGTTTCTAAGCAGTTGGAGTGGTCCAGGTCTGTGTCCTAGCTTTGGTTCCATAGCTGCCCCCGCCCACTGTCTATTGTGCTTGGGAGAGGCGGGCTCCGTGGTGGCCTGGGAGGGGCGTGCAGACACCTGCTCTGTGGGCCCCCAGCAGGGAACGAAGCAAAGGTCCCCACTCAGTGATGACTGCCTGGTGGCCTGTCACAGATTCCAGGGACAAGAGCACGCTGGTGGGAAGATTAATGGCAGAAACTCTGAACAAGGAGGGGCACCTGGGTGGCTCAGTCAGTTAAGCATGGGACTCATGATTCCGCTCAGGTCCTGATCTCACGGGTTAGTGAGTTCGAATCCCCTGACAGGCTCTGCACTGACAGCTCAGACTTGGGATTCTCTCCCTTCTCTCTCTCTGCCCCTCGCCTCTCACTCTCTCTCTCTCTGTCTCTCAGAAATCAATCAATAAACATTAGAAAAAAGGAAAAAGAAAAAATCAGAACACGGACAGGCTAAACCAGCAGTGGGGGACCCTCCCTGAAAGTGCTGTGCTGCGCACAGTGTGGAGCAAAGCAGAACCCGGTGGAGGTAGACAGAGCCCTGGAAAGCAGACGTGCAGAGGGGGCAAACAATGTATAAACACGCACACCCATACATGCACACACACATTAAACACAAACACAAGTATACGTGCATACGTACACCAGTATACATAAGCCCACGTACACACATGTATGCACATGTACATATATGTATGTGCTTTAAAACCCCACAAAGTGACACTATGTAACACAGCGTCACACTATGACCTATCCACATCCAGGTAGAAACATTTATTGATGGAAAGCCTGTAGAGTCCATCTGGGAGTCTAGAGCCCTCCCTCTTCACTGCCCTCCCAGCCTTCGCTCCTGGAGAAGCACACAACGTTCCCGCCCCAGGGCTTCTGATCCTACCCCTCATTCCCTGCCCCTGCCGGACCAGCGCTCCAGTCTTCCTGAGCTCCGCCCTCCCCTCCACTTCTTTACCCTGCTCTGCGTTTTGTTTGCTCATTTTCTGAGGCCCTCGACAGAACATATCCTCCGCGGGGGCTTGGCATGCGATGCGTACGCAATAAACATTTGTTGAGGGATAATTATGACATATTTTACTTGAATAACCACACAGACAAGCGCATAGAAAGATCCATGCAAAGCCTTTCAGACACCTAGCTGGTAACAGTGGCCATGTGTGAGCAGGGAAACACTGGGGGCGGGGGGAGGGCGCAACAGGGACTTGGGCTTGTCTCTAATGTTTAGATTTTCTTACACGGGGAAGATCCTTGTGTATTGCTTGTGTAATCAAAATTAATTTTAATTAAAAAATCAATTTCATGCAATATCGATTTTACAATAAAGAAACAGAATTTTCAGTTTTCTATGATTGAGATGTCTGACATCAAGCGCTCTGTCATCCTGAAAGAACCAATTTCACAGTAAACAGACAAATTTTGGTGCATTAATAATAATAATGGTAATAACCAGGACATCTGTTCCTGCTAACAGTTATTCCAGGCTTTGCTAATTCCCAAGCCTTTGCCTCCCTCATTTGATTCTTAGGGCAAGGTTGGAGAAGAAGCTTATGAGTATCCTCATGATCATAATCACTGTCCCACTTTTGTGCCAAAGGAGGAGATCCGGTGACTTTCTCCATGCCGTGGGGACCTAGTAAAAGATTGCAGGTAACTATTTGCCACCCGCTTCTTTCCGGAACTCTGAATCTCCCACCCCCAGTAGCCCAGCAGGCCTGGCCAGGCCCCTGCTCCAGGGGCACAACTGCCCTCACCAGTCAGCTCATCCTACTCCGTGGGATGTGGGATATGAACCTTGATTTGTTCAGGGATGGGCACCTGGCCTGGTTGGCACTGAGATCTTTGCCTGGGCTCCCTGGCTTTTCCGAGGTTCGCTCTGGACAAGGTAGATGTGGAGGCCGCTCTAGAAGCAGCCCGGCTTATCTTGCTGCCGTGGGAGATAGCATCCGAAATCGGCACTGGCCCTTGAAAGAGAGAGGCACCGAGAGACGGTCAGGGAAACTGAAGTCACTGCCTGATCAAATTATTCCTGAAGCCTTTTACCTCCAGGATCTTTTAAGGCTTGAGGTCATCAACCCCCTATTGTTCAAGCCTGTTTGCACCGAGTTCTCTCTTCCTTGTGATGTGACCACAACCTTCTGTCTGCTCAGGACACACAAGGGTAAGAGGCAGATGGTTAAAGCGGTTCTCCCCTTGCTGATCCCGTGGGTGCGGTACACACCTTCTCAAAACCAGCCTGGTTCTCAAAATCTAAATGTTGGAGTCAGAGGAGAGGCCCTCAAGCTCACCGAGCTCTGAGCGTCTCGTGCGCCAAGGGGGGGCCGTGGAGAAGAGCCGGGCCCAGATCACAGGGGAAGGGGCGGAGCTGGCCCTTCTGCCCCCGAGCTGCTCACGTTTCCAGGTTCACTAGAGCAAGAGGCCAGGGGGGCAAGACAAGGAGGGCTTCATCTACCAACACAGAGTTCATGTCCACACAACGCAAAATGAACTGGCAAACGTGTGCAGTGGTAGACCCTGGAGTGATAAAATCTGCTCCAGGCACCTGCACAGTCCCGATTACCAGATGGAGAGGAATCTGGTATTCCATCTATGTGGATTTCGCTTTTCTCTGCTAACTCAGATGACTTAATTTTTTCTATGTGACACTGTTGCTTGGGTATAGATCTGCATATGTTCCCACTAAAAACAAAAATCTTAGGGGCACTTGGATGGCTCAGCCGGTTAAGCATCCAACTTTGGCTCAGATCATGATCTCACAGTTCGTGGGTTTGAGCCCCCCCATTGGGCTCTGTGCTGACAGCTCAGAGCCTGGAGCCTGCTTTGGATTCTGTGTCTCCCTTTTTCTCTCTGCCCCTCCCCTGGTCACGCTCTGTCTCTCTCTCT
>NC_043711.1:93831437-93833267 GCF_006229205.1 Suricata suricatta | reverse complement strand
GCTGTGAGTGGAAGGAGAGGGAGTTGGGGGGCCTCCCTCCTGTCTACACAGAGGGAGCGTGGTCTATGGAATGTCCTGTGCCGTCGCTGCATCTGTGGAATCTGAGGAACACAAGGGCTGCCGGGTGGGTCAAAGCGTCCACCGTGAGCTCTCCCTACACGGGACGGAGGGAGAACCGGGGGCCAGCCCCTTCTGGAACATTCCATCCAGCAGCAGTTGCTCATGGGTTCTCATCTCACAGGAGACAGCATCGCTCAGAGCTCCCAGAAGCCATCAATTAAAGGCCACCGAGGGCAGCTGTGACGCCGTCTGCGGGAGGCAGCCCGGCCAGCGGCAGGGCCAGCGTGATTTACGGCCCCTGCTATCACAAGCACCGCACCGCCTCGGCTCCCTGCCCTTGGGCCAGTCACTCCGGAGTTTAAGAGTAATTAAGAGAAATGATTCCATTTTATAGCCAGTTCCCCTTTCCCTCAGGTACAGAAGTGGGTCTGGGATAAAAACATCATGAAAGCCCCAGTGAAGCCTTGAGACGGAGCAGCAGGTGAATCTGGCTTCAGAGAAGGGACGCCTGAAGCGAAGGGCAGAGAAAAGGCTGCCTGGATCAGGCTTGAAACGAAAGGGAGGAAGCGAAGTAAAATGCCTCCAGGCCCAGGCTCCCCTGAGGGGAATGATGAGGTCTCCTTCCGTCCACGGCCACTCAGAGCCCCTCTCAGTGTCCCACTGATAAAAATTTCAGTGGCCCTTTGATTGGCCTCAGGGGGCAAGGAAGGTCCTCAGATGGAGAGACAGAAACAAACCAAGCATTTCCTCGCGGCCCCATGGAATTTAATGAAGTCGCTAAGCAGACAAGGGTCCAGATGCCCCTTGAAGACCAGGGAATAGACCTTCCGGCTCCGGCATGGCACGTAAGGTCCTGTCACTTATAACGTGGATCACGCCAGTGATCAGATCAGAAGTAGAGACTGTCAGGGGCACGTGGGTGACTCAGTCGGTTGAGCATCTTATTTCCGCTCAGGTCATGATCTCACAGCTCATGGGTTCCAGCCCCATGTCGGGCTCTGTGCTGACAGCTCAGGGCCTGGAGCCTGCTTTGGATTCTGTGTCTCCCTCTCTCCCTGTCCCTCCCCTGCTCAGGCTCTGTCTTCTGGAGACGGTCCACTGATGCTGTTTCCAATCCAAATCCCCAGTGCCCTTATTTCCTTATTTCCTATTCCTCGTGTAGAAAGGGAGTAAGTCACAACAGTCCAGCTTTCTGCAGACAGAGCAGTCTCTTTTCTTTCTTTTGCTTTTTTCATTTTTGCAAAAATAATGTGATGTCTTGGAAAGATCATTCATATTTACCTTAGATTTTACTCATTCATTCAGACCTGTTTCATTTGCTTTTTCCCCATTTTCCGAGCAAATATTTATGACTCACCTTCTCCGAGCCGTGAACGGGCACACCTGGTCCTCAGCCTCGGAGGGTGACGCTTTCAGTACAGGGGACATGATGAACAATTAGAAAAAAAACCAACGTTAATTAAACTTCTTTATAGAAAATAAACCAAGAGTTGAAAGAAAGCAGGAGATAGTGACCACGTTAGATAGGGAAATAAGCCGCAGCCTCTCTGAAGAGGTGACTTGGACCCGAGATGAACACAGCACATTCCAGCCAGGCAGAAGCCATCAGGAGAGCATTCCAGGCTAAAGGCACAGCACGTGCAAAGGCCTGGGGGCAGGACTGGGCTGGGCAAGGAACAGAGAGGAGGCCCAGGACTGGGACATAGGGGACAGTGCGTTGCTGAGAGGCAGGAAGGGGGGCACAGGCCTCCAGGGACAAGACAATGCCCT
>NC_043711.1:93825586-93831337 GCF_006229205.1 Suricata suricatta | reverse complement strand
GGTGGTGCAGGGGGACACGGAGACCAGCCGAACCCAGGGGAGGGCCGCTGAGTGCCCAGGCCCAGCTCTGCCTGACGACCATGCGCCAGTGCGTGAGCGTCTCCATGCCCTGGGCCTGCACACCTGAGTCAGGTCCTGCCACCAGGAGAACCCAGAAGGCTCCGTCTGGGGCAGAAACATCCATGGCCCCTTGGGGAGTCCCCTGCCTGGACCCCCAAGAGAACACTCACACCTGCTGGTTCCGTCCTCGTGAGCGTCCTGGGGGGCCTCGCCAGCCGCAGTGTGGGGTCGTTCTCTGTAGCTGAACTCACGGGGCGTCAGGGAGCTGTCTCTGGGGGTGGTTTGCTCACTTCCTGCCACAAGAACACATTCGGTCTGTTTCAAACCCTCATGAGGTCATGGTGCCCCTCCCAGTATCCCAGCACACAAAGGACCAGAAAGTTCTAACGCAGAGGGATGCTTGGCACCTTGATCCCCGAGGCTTCATTCAGTGAAGACACGCCTGCCCACACCCCTTGCCAGAGGCCCGACTGTGGCTGCGGCTGCTCCCAGGGCCACCCCTGCCTCCTGGTGCCCAGGTCTGCGCGGCCAGTCCCCTCCCGACCTGTCTCCTCCCGGCCTCTCCGCTCCCCCGGGCCTCCGCGAGGCTGCCGCACACCGCACACCGTCCCAGGCTCTGGCCTCCTGCAAGCTTTGTCCTGGGGAGAAAAGGCAGTGGTGACCACAGGGATCTACCTGCTGAGCTCCAAGGAGGGGGCGCCCGGCACCCCTGCTGAGCTGAGGTTGCTGCCTCCCCAGAGTGAAGTGCCCTGAGCGCCCAGAGAACGTGAGGTCACGGAGGGGAGTGATGGTAACGCCTCCAAAGCTGGAAACCAGGACCCCCCCCACTCCCCACCCCCCCCACCCACCAGCAAGTATCAGGTCAAGGCCAGGGCACGTCCTTCCTGACAGACTCTCCAGGGAATAAACTCCGCTGCTGGCCGTGATCGCTGCTGCATTTCCGGTCCTCTCTGCTTTCTAGGGCCCCACTTCCGGGGTGGGGGCCGCGTCCTCATTCCCAGAGCTCAGTGGTGCCCTGACTCAGTCGCCCCCGCCTTTCCCGGTGGTCTCTGGAGCCCCGCACTCCTCACCCCGTCCCGGGGCGGACCTCATCCCAGGCCTGCGGTCTCTGCTAGTCCAGGGCCCCTGCGTTTCCCTGACCAAGCCCCGCCCCCTACAGACAGGGCCGCATCTGCTCCCCCACTCCGTGGGCGGCATTTGTTATCCTGAGAGCATCTCATTCGTTGATTTATTCACTTCCTTCTGTCTTCTCTGCACCCCCACCCCCTCCTCCCGCCCAGACTGGACCAGGAGCCCCCTGAGGCCTGGGATGTGTCTAATTCTCTTTTGTTTCCCTGGGGCCATAACAGGGGTCAGTCCCTGGAAGGAGCTTGATAGATGTGAAGACCTTTGGGCCAAAGCTCCCTTCACCTCTCATTCCCTTCTCGCCCGGTGCCTCTTTCCCACCCGATGACCTGCTAGCTTCAGTCCCTCTGTGTCTGGCCGGCGTCGTCTACGAGAACCTTCTGCAATGATGGAAATGTGCTGTATCTGCCCGTCCAGTGTGGTGGCCATTCACTGCCACCATCACAGGGCCCTTGACACGTGGCTAGTGTGACTTCGGAGCACAGGGAAGGGGCAGGGGAGCCCCCGGCTTCTCCCGGGTCTCTGGGGCCACCAGCCGTGGGCTGGTCACTCCATGGATCAGGGACTGTGGGGGCTGGAGGACAGGCTGGGAGTGGGGACTTTCACCCTGGGGCCGATGGCAGGGGGGGTGTGTGAGGGGCCTCAGCACCTGACGAACAGACTTCCAACCCTGCCCCACCCTCCACGTCACCCTCCTCCACCCCAACCTGAAATCTCAGGGCCCCCTGTCCACTCACACCCTCTCTCCAGCCCCTCTTACCTGGCGCATTCCAACATGCCATCCCTCCCCTCTGGTCCGCAGTTCCTCCCTCTCAACGTGAACCCGGTGGGACATGAGAAATCATATCAAGTTAGAATAAATGTTTATGTAGGTGAAGAACAGGAGCCTGGTAAGCTTGCAGGGGAGTGTGTGTGTGTGTGTGTGCGTGCAGCCAAGAGAGAGGAGTCTGATTTGGGTCTGTCTACTGGATTGCTTTTTCTTTTCTTGCTTACCGTGTATGAGATGATAATAGAGGCGTCTTCAGCAATGACAATGTGGTCACGCATGGAGATTTCACTTGTGGCTTAAAATCTAGATAGAGTATATATTTCTACCTTCCAGTTCCCTAATTCTTTTCTAGAGCCTGAATAATGAAGGTAGCCGGGGGGTAGGGCATGGTCAACAATGTGAGCAATGCCAGGAAACGTGGTTCACGCTGAAGTCTAGTGGGAGAGGCAGGGAGCCGCCCTAACAAGGCTCCAGGCATGGGGGCCCCACTCTGGGACTCTGGGGTGAAAGCACCTGGGGTGAGGGATCCACCTCCATGGGTTAGGGTGTCGCCCCAGCTGCAGTCCCTTTTCTCTATGGGCTCATTGCCGAGCGGGCAGCCCAGGCGGCACGGCACCTCAAGAGCCAGGCTCCTTCTGTCTGTCCAGTCACCACCCCTGGGGGCTTGCTCTCATCGACATGGCCTTGGTACCTCAGGGCCATGTCTGCACCCAGCCATCAGGACACGGGTAAATGGGAAGAGGAGAAGAGAGGACCCTCCCCTGTCAGGGCTACCCGGAAGCTGCACAGGTCACTGTTCTTTACATCCCACTGGAGAGAACTGAGCCCCACGACCACACCTAGCTGCAAGGGAGGCTGGGAAATGTAGGCTTTATTCTGAATGGTGTTATGCCCACTTTAAAACATCAGAGTCGGGGTGCCTGGCTGGCTAAGTCGGTTAAGCCTCCAACTTCGGCTCAGGTCAGATCTCACGTTCGTGGGTTCGAGCCCCACATCAGGCTCTATGCTAACAGCTCAGAGCCTGGAGCCTGCTTCTGGTTCTGTATTTCCTTCTCTCTCTGCCCCTCCCCCTCTCATGCTCTGTCTCTCTCTGTATCAAAAATAAATAAAACATTAAAAAAATTTTTTAAAAAAACATCAGAGTCTATGGGACACCTGGGTGGCTCAGTCGCTTCAGCATCCAACTTCAGCTCAGGTCGTGATCTCACAGTTTGTGGGTTCAAGCCCTGCGTTGGGCTCTGTGCTGACAGTTCAGAGCCTGGAGCCTGCTGCCGATTCTGTGTCTCCCTCTCTAACTACCCCTCCCCTGCTCACAAGCTCTCTCTCTCTCTCTCAAAAGTAACATTTAAAAAATAAAAGAAAATATCAGAGTCCGTTAATTTCAAGGAAAAGGGATGGATACCAGGGAACTGCTGCAGTCTTTGGAGTAGAAGCTTCTGGTTGGTCGAACCACCTACTATAAAAGCTGCCAGAATCAGCAGAATTTAAGCAAACTTGGTCTATTGAGGAGTAACACTTTCCATTAGAGCTCCAGTTGGGCTCCATTCTCATACAGAACATCAATCTGGAACATTCCACATGTCATGTTGACTATGTGGTGAAATCTTTCTTGAACACACCCTTACTCATTGTAAAATCAAACGATTTCCCTTGGAGAAGGGACGTGGCATACACAAACTGCTTTTACAGAGAATTCATGGCGTCCCAGAGACATCGAGGCCTCCATGGATGAACACGATGATAAAGTGCAAGTGTGCGCCCCTCCACCTGGGCTTTCTCACGTGGCTGCTGTGCCCGCAGTCCAGCGGGAGGCTGTGCAGTGTGCAGAGAAGGCCCAGGGAACGTGCAGGGGTGAGGACCGTGGCTCTGGCCCCGGCTCCCTATCTTCGAGCCCCGCCCCTCCACCTGCCCGCTGTGCGGCCTCAGACAGGTGATTTCGCCCTGTGGGCTGCAGTCCCCTTACCTGTAGAACAGCGATGATGATGACGACGATGGTGGCCACACAGGTGGCCATGATGTTTAAAGTGGCACTAGTAAAGCATGAGCTGTGACTATTGACGGACCCCCATGGTAATTACAGTGTGCAGCACACACACGCACACAAATGTCCCAAGGATTGAGTGGGTGCTGTCCTGTTCTCCTCAGCCCGAGCCCTGACCCCTACCCTGGTGCTCACTGCGACACTGACAGGGCCCCTGCCATCCCCATAACTCGGATAGAAGTGTCCTCTGTCTCTGAGCCTCCTGACAGTCGTGGGAGACCAGGACTGTGGTATCAGCCCCGCTTCACAGAGGAGGAAGCCTGGACCCATATGGGGGGCATCCCCGGGTCACCGTCAGTGACCGGTAACCAGCCTGGGGGACCTGAGCCCAGGACGTCCCATGCCAGGCCCAGCCACAGAGTCATCCCCCTTGCACATTCCAGGCAGGTTAGCAGGACAGGCGGTCCCTGCTTCCTGGGAGCTCATGCTCCAGTAGGGAGGGTGAGGGAGGTGACACCAAGGACACATGCCCTCCAGGTCACTTCTCATGGCGGGGAGCGGCACCCATAAGAGAACACGGAGCAGCGTGCTAGGAGGGGCCTGGGCAGATGGCACCAGGAGGGGCCTCGCTGACAAGGGGACACTTGGCAGAGCCCTGGAAGGTGAGCTGGGGACAGCATGGAGGAGACCGCAAGGCTGGGACAGAGGCCCTGGGTCGGGACGAACCTGGCACGTTTGTGGCACAGAAGGGAGGTTGGGAAGGCCAGGGGAGGTCAGGGGTGCTGCCCAGGCCTCCATGTGCCCGGGGCCTGTGAAGCTGGGCACATCCCTGAGTGGTCAAGCACATTCTCAGGGCAGAGACAGCCCCTCCTCTGGGCAGGATGGGATGGGGCTTCGTGTTGTGGGGTGGGGGTGGGGCGGTGGTCCCGGGGCGTGGGAGGCAGGCCCCCCGCTGTTCTTCCTGGAAGCCCAGGGCTGGCTAAGCCAGACGGCCTCAGCCCAGCCTGGCCCTGTCCCCACCAGGCCTCTGCCATCCGGGTGGGGCACCTCAGAATGAGGACCAGGTGGTGTGACCGGACACACGGCATCTCCAGGCCCAGGGAGCATCCTGTGACCGGCCTCCCTGTGCCGGCGGAGGGAACTCTGATGAGGGGGTTTCCTCCCTGGCGAGTCCCTCCTGGCTCTGCCTGCATGCAACCAGCCCGCTTGCGCCTCCTTCTCTATCTGTTTTGTTCTTACACTTTCCACACAGGATGTGAAGGCAGAACATATGCAGAACGCATACTTGTAACCCTCGGATCTGCTGAGCTTTATCCCTGCAAATTCTCGTCTTCTTGCAGTTAAAGAGCACTCTTGTATAATAAGACGTGCTTTGGGGAAAGTGATCTAACTTCTACTTACAGGAACAGAAGGCAGTTTTAACCCAACTGTTTGTGTGTGTCTGTGGGTGTATTAACCGTCTTATTTTTTGCATTCTGACGCTTTGACATCCTGACCTTGCGCCCTGCAAGTACGCCCCTTCCAGAGTTAGCCAATTTTGCAGATACCCAGCATCTCATCTCGGAGCGTGCTCTCCAAGTACAAACCAGTCCCGAGGCCACACCACTTCCTTTCTCAGGTTCTCACGCTCCCGGCCACTGCCTCAGTCACTCCAGCGCCACGTACAGGTAGGGCCAGCCCGAGGCCTAGACCCCCGCTAAAATCATTCAGACTAGCCAGTCCTAAGCCTGCTTGCCCTGCCTCAGTTTCCTGCCCTGGGAACTACAGTAAAACGTCTTGCTCACAGTCTCCCTGCCCCTCCTTCTGCCTCCTGGAG
>NC_043711.1:93810596-93825486 GCF_006229205.1 Suricata suricatta | reverse complement strand
TAACCTCTGGATAATTTTCTGCTTCTTGGTGTCCTGGGAACGGGTGGTGTTTACTCCACTTGGGACAAACCTTTATGAATGTGCATTAATGTGCCGGGGCGTTTGCTGCTCTGGGCCCGGGTGTGCATAGAAATCGGACAGTGAGCCAGGGCCTGGCTGAGCTGCTGCATGAGAATGAGGCTCTTTTCTTTCCCCTCTCCTTGCCCTGATTTGCATGAGTAAGCGTTTCTGCTTTTTTAAAAAAAAATGTGTTTGTTTGTTTCTTGATTGTTGTTGTGTCTCCTACAGAGGGAAGCAATTACTTGCTCATTGGACAAAGACCTCGATCTGGCAAAAGCCCAGTTCTGCCGGGCCCAGCAGAGGGGAGCCAGCCAGCCACACTCCACTGGTAGGGACCATTCCAGGATGCAGGGCCCAGGGAGGTGGGGTGAAAATGTCAGCGGACTCCTTAAAAGGAGGTATATATCACGACAAAGGAGAATTAGATGGGACTGAAGGGCAAAGAGGACTCTGTCCTTGTAAAATTCGGTGCAAGCTAACAAGCAACTCAGAGGTATCTCTAAACGTGGCTGTGGGTCCCCGCACCCCCGGGGAAAGAGAAGACATTGCTAATTCTGTTCAGACTTGTGGTTCTCAGCTCTATCAGAGCCAACGCCTGGTTTTAAAAACAAATATTTCATGGGGTGCCTGGGGGGCTCAGTTGGTTAAGCGTCCGACTTTGGCTCAGGTCATGATCTCCTGGTTTGTGAATTCGAGCCCTGCATCGGGCTCTGTGCTGACAGCTCAGAGCCTGCTGGAGCCTGCTTCAGAATCTGTGTCTCCCTCTCTCTGACCTCCCCTGCTTGTGCTCTGTCTCTCTCTCTCACACACAAAAATAAAATAAACATTAAAAAAGCAAAAAAACCCCACAAACATTTCATTACTTCTATTCAACGGGAATCAAATTCATAATTAATATAACCTACCTACATATATCTTTTAAAATAAATGTAATATCCCAAATATGAGATAAAGGGGGGAAGGAAAGGAATTCATGATTAAAAAAAAAAAACACTTTTTGACATGTAAATACTCTGGCACGACTCAACGGGAAAATACAGTCAAGTCATCAGATGTTTGAACTTGGACGTGGAATCCCGGGGAATGAAGCTGCAGACGCAGACCAGAGATAGCTCTGGTCTTCTCTGTGAGAAGCTTTGTCGTTGGTAATTTGAGCCTTCAAACTGGTGAAGGGACCTCGGTAAAGTCCTGAGCAAAACAAAGCACCGTCTTCCTTTAATTTACACCACAGTATATTCCTGAAAACTCGATATGGTTCAGGACAATGAAAAAAATGATTTTGTGTCTATGCAAAGTAAAGTTGGGTTCTGGGTTCAGGTCATCTTAGACAGCTTTTTAATCTATGTGAATATCCAGAGGGGCATTCAACATTAGTGCCAATGGCGTCTGGCCCCAGAATTAGCCCCGAAGATGGCTGGGAGTTCCCACCTTCAAACAGGAAATGAATCCAGAAGAGGAAGAAGCTCACTCAAGGTCCCTCCTGTAACAATGCCACGTCCCTTCTTGCTCAGGGCCATGCACGTGGTCGCCCACATTCATCCTGGCCAACTGCTTCTCATCCCGAAGACTGACCCCTTCCTTCCCTGATCGCCTTGAATAAAGTAGCCCACCACAGTTGTCACAATCTGTCTTGTCACCCCGAGTGCCTTTCCTTCACGGCACTTACAACAATCTGAATAGATCTCATTTATTTGTTTGTGTATTATCTCTTGCTGTCTCCCCAGACAGGATGGAAGCCCCAAAGGAGAGGGACCTTGTCTGTCCTGTTCAGTACTTTATCCCCAGCAGCGAGCCAGGTGCCTGGGATAGCCAGTACTTAATGAATATTTATGAGAAAGTAAGTGGGACCCGTTGTAGACAGCCTATAGCTTTTGGCCTGGTTCTGTTTCCAGGGGCCACTTACGTCCAGAACACATGCACCTTCTGGCCCCTCCATGCACCTGCACCTTGGGTGAGTCAGGGCAAACAAAACTCATACTAGTAAATATAAGCAAAAACGGAATTTACTAAAACATAGTGGGTTGCTGGGAGATTTCCCAGAAGGGCCAGAGAACCAAACGTAAAGGCCACCTAGCTAGGAACTTGGTCGAAAAATCATCCCATGGAGCTATTAGCGTGAAGATACCTTCCGCACCTCTGGACACAGACGCTCTGGCCCCTACTGCCCAAGAGCACTGATGTGTAGCCTCCCGGCCCACTGGCCGTCCCCAGAATGGATTTCATAAGCTTCCTGTTTCTCAATGTGACAAGACTCCAATTCAAAGTTTATGAATGTTGGTACAACCAGAGGGACCTGCCCCACCTCTAGCTGCAAGGGAGTCTGGGAACCTGAGTAGGTGGAGTTCTACCCAGACAGCAGTTTATACAGTATAAAGTTCACCAAATGCAAGGCACTTGGGGGACTCAGTCGGTCAAGCGTCCAACTTCAGCTCAGGTCATGATCTCACGGGTTTGTGGATTCGAGCCCTGCGTTGGGCTCTGTGCTAATGGCTCAGAGCCTGGAGCCTGCTTCAGATTCTGTGTCTCCTTCTTTCTCGGCCCCTCCCCTGTTTGCCCTCTGTCTCTCTCTCTTGAAAATAAATATTAAACATTAAAAATATAAATAAATAAAGTTCTCCAAATACAGGAAAGGAGCTCCCCATTTCTGTACTAAACAAAATACAAAAGCTCACTCAACTCTCCAGGCAGGGGGCCACGGGAGAGCTGTCTTCCCCTGTATGCCCCTGGCTCTTCCCCACCAGAAGGATGCAATAAATCATTCTCCAGTTAAGTCTCTCCTCCGGGGCAGCACGCAGCGCTGTAACCGCTTCCCCGAAGGCCCCTGTCTCTTTAGCCACTTTCCTTTAAAGCAACGAAGAGACAGTTGAATTGTCGAAGCAGCTCGAATCATTACATATTCCTGCTCAGCACGAAGGCATCCTCAGGATCAATGTGGTTGTTCCTGAAAGATGTTTATAAGCTAACCGTCAGATGGAGACACAGCCTGGGAGATGATGGGGTCAGCCCACCCGGGATTTACACATATGAAACAGGCAGAGAGAGGGGCGCCCCGGGGTCTACACTAAACATTGTATCCCTCCCTTCTCTCTGTCCTTAACAAATATTTGTCGACTGTCTGCCAGATACCCAGAACTCTGTTAGAAGCAGGACATATGCTGCTGAGAAAAAAGTAGGCACGGCCCTGCCTCCATGGATGGCCCAGTCCGGCTAGAAATTGGGAGGGCAGGTACCAACCAAGCGGTTGTTCATATAAATCTAATATGCAGCGTAAGACCAGCACATGCTTTCAAAGTCAATAAAATCACTTTACTCATCTGCTCAGAATCTTCTGACTTCTTCCCGTATCCAGAGTGAAGTCCGCGCCCTACCAGCCCCACAGGATGTGACCATAGTAGCCTCTCTGATGGCCTCCTGACATTCGTTCCGGACTCACTGGGCCCAGCCACATGGGCCTTTCCTCTGTTTCTTCGACTTCATTTAGGCCACTGTTATTTTGAGTCTCTGCTGCACACAATCAAACCAACCTCAATGGACAGGGAACATTTGGGAGCTTTGCTCTTTATTTTTAGGGGAAGGTGAGGCCGTCGAAGCATTTAGACAGCAGGGTGGCCTGTGGGTTTGGTGCAAACAGTGAGCCCTCTGGCTGCATTGAGGAGACCGGGCAAATACTGGGGGAGATGGTGGGTGAACCCATGGTGCAGAGGACTGATTGTGTCGAGACGAGCCAAGACTTGGGGTGTCTTGGTCTCTGAGCCACTCCAAGGTCTGAGATAGGTCACATTTCTGGACCTCAACGTCCCTGTCTGCAAACCCACCGTGTCATGTCTGAAACGAACAGAAGTTGCAAAAGCCATGGGGTCTGTGGTCGTGAGGGTAGAGAGACCCAGGAGGTGAGAACCCCTGAGGCCCTCAGCCCACATCCCTGAGGGCCCCTTCCCCAAGAAGGTCCACGGGGATGAGTCCCCATTCCAGCAGGGGACAGATAAGGACAGACAAGAAAACAACGTGACTGTTAACACAGCCCACACCCCTCAACATCATGGCCGGCGGGTCCTTGACACCTGTGATGTGCCCACGAACCCCACACTCCCCCTGGCAGTTCTCCTGTCCTGGGAAGCCCTGGGAGCCGACACCCCGGATGCAGTGATGGCTGGGACCCCCAAGGGCTTGCTTGCGGCACACCTGCCCTGCAGGGTCTCCCACAATAAACTCCTGACCTTGCTTCAGTGTCTGGTGCTGGGACCCAGACCGAAGGTTGGTGGAAATCAAATGAGGTGTGGAAAGAATGGGGGCGATAAACCTTTTCTGTAAAGGGCCAGAGGATAAATGCTCTCGGCTCTGCAGGGCAATCGCTGCACAACTATTCAACGACACCTTATAGCAAGAAAGCAGCCATAGATGATACATAAGCGAATCAGTGTGGGTATTTCAATGAAACTTTATTGACAAACACAGACGGCAGGCTGGATTTGCCCCCTAGCTGTGTGTGGCAGACTGCTGGGATGGAGAGTGACTTAGTGCTGGGCAAGGAGCTCCATCAGATACACAGTCGGGGAAGCCTCACTAAGAGACAACATGAAGCCACTAACTAAAGATCCAGGGGAGGGCAGTCGAAGCAGAGGGACTTGCGAGAGCACAGACCATGCGGGGACAGCATGGAGTGCATGGCTCAGTACCTACCTGGAGGAGGAAGGGAGACACGGCAGGTAACGATGGAAATGACAACTAACACTTAGTGGCCCTGCCTGCTCCTGGAACTCATTGAATCCCTGCAACAGGCCCATGTAGGGAGTCTGATTGTTGTCCCATTTTCCAGAGGAGGGAACCAAGGCATAAAAAGATGAGGCAGCTGGTTCAAGGCCACCCAGCTAGATTCCGGGGCCAGGATGCCTCCCAGCTGCGTTTAGGAAAGGAGCTGTCCCCGGAAAGAGGGAGTTTGGGCTGCACGCACAGCAAAGACTGGCTAACCAGGAACCACATTCATCCAGCCCCGACCCTGTGCCGGGCCCCCATCAAAGCTCCACATGGACTAATTCATCTAACGCTCACATCGATGCTATGAAGTGCGGGCTGATTGTCACCGTGTGACAGAGAAGAAAACTGAGGCACCGAGGGTTTAAGCAATGTTCGTTCCCAAGGTTGTTACTGGGAGTGGCTGAGCCAGGATTCAAGCCCAGGCTGTCTGACTTTAGAGACCCCACTTCTGCACACACTATACATATACACACAAGTATACACACACGTGTGTGTGTGTGCGTGTGCACACAGACTCCAGAGAGTCAGCAGCAGACAGCGTTACGTGGAAGCGTGTAAACCCCCCACATGAAGCGTTGTGACCAATATCTGAGAGGCTGTTCTCCACCTGCTGGGAGCGTCTGAATGACAGCCCAGCTCCGTGGCCCGGGGTCATGCACAAGAGGGGCTGGAGGGGCACAGAATCCTGATTTTCATGATTCCAAAGCATTGCCTGCTCTGTTCTGCCAGACCTGCTCCTTTCAGATAGAGTGCGTGCAGGAAACGAACCACAATCAAGTCCAGATTCCATCTCTCACTAGCTATGGGACAAGTAGCAAACACTTCATCATCCTCAGCCCCAGTTTCCCCTGAAATATGGCTAATAATACTGCCCTTTCCACGGGCCGTTGTGAGAATTAGGGATCACCTGTGCATGCTTACAGCGTGCCCGGCACACAGTAGGTGCTCAATACATGTTGACTGTTGTACCTAAGTCCTGTGCAGAAGCCATCTCCTTTCTGACTCCCCGCACCAGGCAGCCTCTGAGAGTGTCAGTGAATGAGAGCCATCACACAGTGTCATTGTGTCAAAGAGTCCCCATACCAAGTGCCTGGTGAACTGTCACATGCCGACTTGAGAATCGCCCAGCCTTTGTCTTGCTGTGCGGGGCCGCTATGATCCAACTTCACAGCGTTTTATGTTCTTTTCTCTGCCTGTTTCTTTTCTCTGTGGATCAACAAGAAAGATAACAGCTGTGCTTGGACTTCGTGTTTTAATAATTTTAATAAGGCACAGGAAATTGCGTGGCTTAGGGACTCGGCGTCAGAGGGAAGCTATCACTGTGTGGACAGAGCAGGTGGAAGGCGGACAGTCAAGGGCAGGAAAGAGGAGGACGCTCTGCTAAGGCGATAGAACAGCTTGATGGGCTTCTGCAGCCCATGTTAAATTTAATTAAAGGTCGAGAGGGTTTTCTCCATGTCAAAGTCCCCAGGAAGGCAAAGAATGGGCACCTCCAGGCCGGGAGGTGAAAATGAAGGCTTCGGTCTGTTGTGTTCCCACTGAGAATAGACCCATCTCCTCACCAGAGCCGAAAGGCACTGACCCCTGGCCTTGCCAACCCCGCACACCCCGACCCTGCACTCCCTACCCCTGCAGCCACACTGGCCTGCTGCTCCCCGAAACACGCCCCACGATGGTCCCACCTCCCAGCCTGGCTCCTTGTTCCTCCAACACCTTCACCCACCACCTCCGCCTCGACCCTCAGGCCCTCGGCTCTAACAGGCATCGGAGGGGCTTTCTCCTGGACCCTGTGTCTGAGGGGAGGCCCTGCCCCTCAGCCCCCTGCCCTGTCGTGTTTTCTTCCTAGCACTGCCACCGTCTGGGAATGTCTCATTTACTCATCTGTTCACCTGCATTTGGGATGGATTTTCCCTGTAAGCTCCGTGAAGGCCGGTCTCTCGTCTTTCCTGTTCACCTTTCTCTCCCAAACATCTCCGACGTGCCGGGCACATAATGTTAGTGCCAATAAACGCCTGTGAATGAACGAATGAACGAATGACCTGGCCACTATCTAATGAGCTTTGCTACTCTACCCCTACCATGGGCACAAATCCACAGTGTGCGCTCAGTTGTCATCTCCTGATGTCCTGAACACGTGACACATCTCTCATTCTTGGTCCTCTTTCCACTCCAGCTGCCCACCTGGCTGGACCAACCTCCAAAAGGATGGGGCGTGCTTTGTGTTTCTCCCCACTCCCCACCATGCCCTGTGCTTGGACAACTCTCAGAACATAACTCGGGACTAGACTGGACTGGGACATGAGAAGTAGAGTTGTCATTTCGAAAATTTTGCCTCTCTCAGGCCACGCCCTACATTCTCTTGTCAGCAATAGCTCTTTGGCCTCCATACCTTTGCATAGACTGTTCCCTCTGCCCAAATGCCTTTCCCTCAGTCCCACTTCTCAGGGTGAACTCCTACTCACCCCTCGGTATCTGTCACTTCTTCTGTGAAGCCTTCTCTGATTTCTCCCTGGTTGCTCTGCTACCCTCCTCCGCCCCAAGGTTGACCCCACCGTCTCCGCTGAAGCACATACCTCACCTCACTGCTACTGCTATGGTCTTGTTCGCCTCACCACTTCCGTGCTCAGTAACTGTGAGTCCTTTCAAGTTAATCGTGATCCAGCAAAAAATGCAATGGGGGAAATAAAGTGCAAAAGAAGATGGAGAGAGTGAAGACCTTATTTTAGATGGGTGTCGGGGACGGTCTCCCAGACATGTTAGAGAAGCTGCCTGAACAAAGCAGGGGTGCGGGCTTGCATGGCGGGAACGAGGCGGGGTGCATGGAGAGGCGCACGTACACAACATGTGGGGGCTCTGGCATCAGTTACATACCGCCGTGCGTTCAAATCTCACTTAGGAGTATTTTTTAGTATTTGAGCATTTGATAGCAATTACTATTGTAGATCATAAAATTCCTAAGAAAATCCCTTTAAACAGACACTCTTCTCTATATTAGAAGCATGTCCGATCTTGAGAGGGAATACGGAGTTTAAGAAGGAGATCTTCCTCTCCTCACCCTGACCTCCTAATTCGCCAGGACGGTCATTCTAAACAGCAAGACACAAAAATGTCCATGCCCCTCCCATGTTCTGCTGCACCCCTTTGGTGATGGTTTCTGTCCCTTGCTCTGAAAAGGACCAGGATAGGGGCGCCTGGGTGGATCAGTTAGTTAAGTGTCCGACTTCAGCTCAGGTCATGATCTCACATTCGTGGGTTTGAGCCTCACATCAGGTTCTGTGCTGACAGCTCGGAGCCTGGAGCCTGTTTCAGATTCTGTGTCTCCCTCTCTCTCTGCCCCCCCCCCCGCCTCCTGCTCTGTCCCTCTGTGTCTCAAAAATAAATAAACTTTATTTTAAAAAATTAAAAACAAAAAGGACCGAGATTATGAAAACGAGCTCGGAACCCAAAGATCAGACACTGGTCCCCTCCGTCCCACGTAGCCCAACAACCAGGACGCCTGGGACCCGGGAAACCCCCCCTGTCCACTGCCGTCCGGATGGAGGGAACCAGGTGCCACAAAGGAGCCGCAGGATCTCACCGCCTCGCCCGCGCCCCGCTCTGCCCGTGAGCTCCTTTCGTCAAGCCCTGGTGATTTTGGTTTTGTTGAAGGTTTAACAGGATTCCAGACTTGGGGGTGGTCTTCCCGGATTTTCTCCTTCTCTTTCCTTTTGAGGCTTAAACGTACCCCCACGACACCGAGAAAACAACCGTGGCCGAAAAGATTAGAATTACACAAGATGTAATTCCCTTTCACAAAAGTGGCAAAGGGTGTGCTGGGCCACCTCGACTGTGACTTTCCTCGGACAAGAGCCAAAAAGCTGAGAACTCTGGTTAGATTAAACGGCTATGACCGTGGGGTGGCTCTCAGGGGCCTGGGCTTGAGGTCAAAGTTTCAAACCCTCAGAACCCACAGCAGAGTGTTTGTAAAACAAGAGGAACAGGGCATCAGGCATCTATTGGGCCATGCGGCCACCGGGTCAAGACAATGGAATACAAGTTAGGTTTCCTTCAATTGGTCATTTCTCCACGTGGAGACGTGTGTGGGTGCATGTGCATTACTGCAGCGACTCAACGCGTATAGTACTGTCTTCCCGGGAGCCTGAAAAGTCGAGGGGCTCACTTTTGGTCACGCAAGGGTTGGGATTGTTAATCATTTTTTTTAAACGTAAAATCATGAGTGTCATACAAAAATTCAATGAATGTGTGCAGAAGTGTTAACGCAGTAATGAGTGAAGAGACAGAACCGTTTTAAAACCAACGCAAAGAAAAATCCAGGGGCATGCCTGAGTGGCTCAGTTGGTTAAGCGTTTGACTTTGGCTCAAGTCATGATCTCACGGTTTGTGGGCCCTGCTCTGACAGCTCAGAGCCTGGAGCCTGGTTCGGATTCTGTGTCTCCCTCTCTCTCTGCTCTCCCCTGCCTGCACTCTCTCTCTCTCTCTCTCTCTCTCTCTCTCTCTCATAAATAAAAAATATTAAAAAGAGAGAGAGAGAAATGCAAAGTGCACACACATTTGTAGGCCAACATGTAGGAAGGTAAAAATGAATTTCATTAATACGTGTAAAACCGGCTTCTTCCAAAATCAGAAAGGGGGCGGGCACAGCAGAGAAAGTTTGTGAAAAACACCCCCTGGATGTAACATGCATTTCTATGGACAAGAATTGTTTACATTACTATCAGTTTGCTATAAATGAACTTTTATCTTTACAGAATTGTAAAATAACCTAGTCAAAAACAAGGAAAGGGAAAGATCTCCTGGCTTGATGAGCTAGTGAAGACACCCACTACATTTCTAAATCCTTCCCAATTTTACTGTCCTGGCCACTAAATACCAGTAGCCCAGGGATGCTACAACTCCGGCCACAGCCACCCTGTGCCCCCTAAGCTTTAAATGTCCTTCTGGGTATTCCCATGAGCCAGAGCCCTGTTTGTAATCACCTGAGCCTCAAGCCTGGGAACACAAAGGACTTTGTTGCACCTGTGAATGCTCATTGAATAGATTTCACTCCAGGGTCTGTCCCGCGTCTGTTCTCTCATTTTGAACACTTCTTGTACAGGCCCGCTTCTGATTGTCTTGCTGCTTTTAAATCCTTTATTCATCAACAGCAGAGGCAAACATCTCACTGATTTCTCTCAATCTTGTAGTCTAGCTGCTCCCAAGTGTTTTTTTATTCTCCTTTAATTTTGTAGAGTTCTACTGCTTTGTTATTTTTATTATAAGCAATATCCTATAAGTGAATTTCCTTTTATTTCTCCTGGATATTGTGACTAGGGCAATATTCTAGTTTTTTAAATGATGTGTATAAGTAGGTCATATTACTCATGAATTTCATTTCTTGGGGTGTAAGGCAGCGTTACACAATATTTGCCGTGAAGGCGGGCATTGCGTTAGTCACGAGGGTTGAGAACCACGCGTCCGTGGAACTCTGCCGTCGGATTCTTTTCTCCCCAGACACAGCCTTCCAGTTCTCTTTGAGGAGCAAAGTTCTCACCGTTGGATACAGGCTGGAGGACCAGCCAATCAGGGCGCCCGGTCCCCCCGAGGGGTGTGGCCAAGCCCTGACAACCTGGTCTCTCTGTCAGAAGGCGTGCCCTCAAGCCACGTCTTAAGCCAGATGATCAAAACATCCAAAACCCTTGAAGCACGTCTATTCTGGCAGCCAGAGTCGGTTCCCGTGACTTTCAAAGAGCTCTGACCCCAAAACACAACAAAACAAAGTAAGCCGACAACAAACAAAAAAACCCAATAAAAGATTACTCAAGTCTCACTGGAATGTTTACCTGCAACATTCATAACAGAGCACTTGAAAACCAGATGGAAAAAGTCGATCTGGGACAAAGAAACCTTTCATCCTTCCCACGTCCTTCTCGCAAGAAGCATCTCCTGGATTCCTTGCCGGTGGCAGGAGGGTGGCACCAGCCGTGGGGGGATCCCATCCCCCAGGGAGTGCCAGCAGATTCGGGGTGGGCGGGACCCAGACGGTGGGCAGGTTGAGGACTGCAGACAGGCCCTAGAACCTATACAGAAAGAGCTGTCTATAATTTTTGTAAAACAAATCACATTCCAAGTTCTGCCTCTTTGAACATGATAAACACTTAGGTCATATGAGTGGCAAACCCCTAATTTTTGGGGGGGGATCTTTCTCTCTTTTTTTTTAAGTTCTAGATTCACTGTCTGGAACTTCCCAGGTTTCCAGTTCAGCAAAGGCTGTTTTTAGTTGCATTTTTGAATTCCAGGGCCCATGGGCACGAGAAACTATTTTCTCAGAGAATCCTTAATGCATGTAAGAGAGCACACTTTCCCCTACTTTTCTTTTCTTTTTTTTTTTAATTTTTTTAATGTTTGTTTATTTTTAAGAGAGAGTGAGACGAAGCATAAGCAGGGGAGGGGCAGAGAGAGAGGGAGACACAGAATCTGAAGCAGGCTCCAGGCTCTGAGCTGTCAGCACAGACCCCAATGCGGGGCTTGAACCCATGAACCATAAGATCGTGACCTGAGCTGAAGTCAGATGCGTAACCAACTGAGCCACCCAGGTGCACTCTACTTTTCTTTTCTAGTCCATTTACGGGCTGGGGCTCTTTAAGCTTGGTGGCCGGATCCCTCAGGAACACATGTGACCTGTGAGTGTAGGAGCTTCACCTTCAAGGCCATTCTCATTTGAGATATCCCAGCATGTCCATCCCTGTGAATGAGCCACCTCTCCTGAGCCACTGTCAGACCAGTGCCACCAAGTCCTGGCCACCCGACTTGTGCAGTTCTATCTATCTGACCTCTATCTCCTCTAAATACCCAAGCTGAACTTGAGTGAGTGGGGCTTTTGGTTATTTAACTAAACTGTTAACTGAGGGTCACAGGGCAGAGAGAAGAAACAGATCCTTTAAGTTTTGTTAAACTAAATAATACATGATTTTTTAATTACCAAAAGTACAGAAATGTAGTATCTGTCATTGGTCTCTTGCTCTCGACCTTCGGTCCACATCCGGGATCAACCACCATTTTTGGTGGCTTCCAAACTTAGATACTTCTGAAAGCTACGCATCTAATTAACAAGGCCCACGCCGTGGCTCCCTGTTCACTGCAGAGTGGTATTCCAGTGCGCGGATATCCTGATGTTCGTTTCTTGATTTTCCTCTTGGTGGACGCTTGAGTCGTTTCCAGCTAGAGCTATTATGGCTAGAGCTGCTCTGAGCTTCCTCGTTCCTATCTTTCCGTGGATGTGTTTTCACGTCTCACGCTTCCATAACTAGGAGTGGAATCACTGAGTCAGAGAACAGATGTACGTTTTAACTTTCTAAAACAGCCAGAGTCTCTTAGGGTTTGCCTCCTTCCCCTCTGTTTGTAACTATTTTTCCCCCTCCCTTCCCCCCATGGTCTTCGGGTAAGTTTCTCAAGATCCACATATTAGTGAAAACATGGTATCTGGCCTTCTGTGACTGACAGATTTCACTCAGCCTAATACCTTCCAGTTCCATAAGAGACTCTTAAATACAGAGAACAAACTGAGGGTGGTTGGGGGGCGGGGAGGGGGAAACGGGTGATGGGCACTGAGGAGGGCACTGGTTGGGATGAGCGCTGGGTGTTGTACATAAACAACAAACCACAGGAATCTGCCCCGAAAGCAAGATTACCCTGAAAACACTGTATGGTAGCCAACTTGACAATCAATTATACTTTTAAAAAATGGCCAAAGAGATTTTCAAAGTGATTGTGCCGTTTTACACTCCCACTGCCCATGTGCAGGACACACGTTTGCTCCACATCTACTTCTGACGGTGTGAGACTTTGGTTGCCAACATGCTGTCGTAACGCAGGATGATTCAACCCTCAGTTTCCCCAGCAGGGTACTTGCTACCTCCCCCCGCAGCAGAGGAAGGATGGGGACCCAGGGAGCCGCGTGGACTTGAAGCTCGGCTTGTCCCTCACTGGCTGTGGGAACCTGGATGAGTTACTGCTTTTTCTGTGTCTCTATTTCCACATCTGTGAAATTGTTTTTGAGGATCAGACGCCACCCCGTAGGGAAGAACGGGTATGCGAAGATGGTCCCCCTGGCTAGTCCTGATATTTGGCCTTTGATCTTGCTTCATGGTCTTTCTGGTGACCAGCTGCCATCCTGGAGGCCACCAATAGTCACTTTATTAGAACAGAAGACACTCCCAGCACCCAGGAAATTCCGAGGGATTTAGGAGCTCTGGGTGCTGGGAGTGTCTTCCGTTCTAATGAAGTGACTCTTGATGGCCTCCTGGATGGCAGCTGGTCACCAGAAAGACCACGCCAAGATTACCAGTCTGGAACTTTCAGAGTGAGCTACTATGGATCACACCTATGTGATGAAGCCTCCAGAAAAATCCCTAAACTATGGTATTCAGAGAGCATCTGGGCTGGGGAACACATCCATGTGCTAGGGGCTGGGGCACCCCAACTCCCCAAGGACAGAAGTGCCCGGACTCAGGACCTTTCCAGACCATCCTCACCTGTGTCTTCCCCTCACTGCTCATCTGTCTCCTTTACTATGTCCTTTATAATAAACCGGTAAACAAAAGGAAGTATTCCTCCCAGTTTTGCGTGAGCCATTCTAGCAAATTATCAAATTCAACGACGTGGTCCCGGGAACCCCAAATTACAGCCTGTCGGCCAGAAGTCCAGGCGACAACCTGGGACTTGTGATTGGCATCTGAAATGGGGGTGGTCTTGTGGGACTGAGCCCTCAACCTGTGAGGTCCGATGCTAACTCCAAGCAGTGTCGGAACTGAATTGGAGGACACCCCGCTGGTGTCGCAGAATTGGTGTGGGAACAAGGGTTCTGCGTGAGCGCTAAGGGAGAAGCAAAGTTTTCCTTCAGTGAGGCTGGAGGAGGGAGATGTGGGGTTTTCTTAGCCAGCAGAGGGTATGGCTGACTGCTCACTGCTCTTGTCCCCCTCACATTCCACAGGGCTGGAGGGGCTGACCCCACCCATTTTCCTTGGCAGGGATTTGGTCAAGAGCACACATGTGATGCAGTTGGAGCCAAGGAGCCAAGGAGATTCCAGAAACGGTTTGCTGGAGTTTTCTAGAAAACTTCCTGCTTGCTCCTCTAAGGAAGCTTCGAAAGCTTTCTTTGAGCTGATTCTTTCTTCTGAACCCAATACCCAGGAGGAATTATTCTCCTGCAGTGCCCTCAGGCAGAGGTCCGCTCAGAGAAGCACGCAGAGATGGAAAGTCTCCGGTCCTTGGAGACCTCTCTGGATTGCTGACTCACCTGTTGAATGATGAGAACCAACATATTCTGTGACTTAATAAGCCCATATCCGTATGAGTTGCTGTTACAGTGTGTGGGAGAGAGCTGTGAGCCCGTTCTTACAAAATCTCAAATTTTCCGTAAGACTGTTCCAAGTTCAAACCGTATCTGGGAGACACCAAACACCTGCCGACAGCAAGGAGGCCATAAGTGGTTGAATACCGCATCTGAAAGGGAAGTGATTTGTTAACAATCAATACCGGGTCCCAAGTGCTTCCAAAGATGCTACAACAACTAAGATTTTCTCCTGAGACAATTGTTTTCTCAGGCTCTTGGGGTGACTGTATTCTGGAACCTGTTCGCTGAGGTTGAGGAAAAAAAAAAAATCCCTTTATCTGGTGCCAAGCTGGGACCTGCGCATCAGACTGTGACCCAGTGGAAATCCTGATATGGAATAATTCCACTTGCGGTCCTTTGCCCTGTATAATCACTTGGATGAAACCAAGACAGACAGGAAGAGAATCGGGAACTACAACTTCCTCCCATCCACGGTTTCCCCAAGTTTCTCTTCTCTGTTGAATTTCCCCAAAGCTACTCTCCGGACCCTGACGACAGGGGATGCCTTCACCAATCGTTTCTGACCTGGAACTCAGACTCAGAATCTCTTGCTGCCCCTGGAGATATTTTAAGCTTTAACGTTTTTGACCATATTCCTATTTTATATACATTTTCCCAACATTTCCAAATGGATGGAGTTTTACTTAAAAGAGAAAATAGGATTTGGGTGAGAACGTTGGCTCTGGACGCTTCCTTCCGGGCGCC
>NC_043711.1:93801055-93810496 GCF_006229205.1 Suricata suricatta | reverse complement strand
GCGGGATTCTCTGTGCTTTGCGTGAACAGCGACAGCAGCTTGCAAGTGGGCGGGACTTGGCGGGGAGGCCCCTGTCGCACATCCACACGCTGCGCTCCCCGAAGTGCCTGTGAAATCTGCCTCCGTCGCTAATTTCACACTCCAGGGACAGAGCTGTGAGCAGCTCAGAGCACATAATTCTCGTTCTCATAACAGTTTCCCTAACCCTCAGCCCCCCTTTGATGGCACTTTCTCCACCTTTTAAAAAATTAAAATGTTCAGTTCCGTTAAGGTTAAATCTCAGGTTTGTTTTTGCCTAATCATCTCATTACTGCCTTGACTTTGCAAACAGCAGAGATTTTAGTTTGTCTTTAGATCTTTTGCGAAGCTTTCTCTGGCTGGGTTGCATTTTTTCAAAACCGAAATGAATCGTTCGCATATTCTGCATTCATTATTCGCTCTCCTGCAGCTTTCTAAATGATGTAGGTTCTTGGATGCTTCTGTGATGAGCACGGAATGCATTTGAAATGCGCCGTTAAAATATGCTTTTCATCTCCCTTCCGATCAGAAGATGAGTTTTCTTCTCTGGGTTTTGCAGACCTGAGAACCGCTGCTCGCTGCCCTGGAGGCGGGTCCTTTGGGATGGGGGTGGGGGGTGGGGGGAAGCAGGGAGTGAAGATGGTGAGTTGACTGCAAGGGTTTGGGTAGCTGGGTTTATAAACCCAAAAAGGTTTGCAACTGAGGTTTGGGTTTAATTGTTCTGGTTGTTCCTATTGTGGATGAACTCACTTGGGCATTTCTGTCTGTGGATGACTCAAAACTAGTATCTACTCAGATCATAAAATATTGTGGAAATCTGGTTCAGCTGTTTCAGGAAAAAAAATCATGATTTGTTTCTGATATAAAATAAAAAATAATACATTTACTTATTTAGTAAGCCATGGTTCTCATTATAATATTTAGAAATAGGATTGGTTTTACAGTTAATCAGGAAATTAGCAGCATACAACTCAAATTATAACTCCCAATAAGGGTCCCTGAGTGGCTCAGTCAGTTAAGTGTCCAACTTTGACTCAGGTCATGATCTGACGGTTCATGGGTTTGAGCCCTGCGTCAGGCTCTGTGCTGACAGCTAGCTCAGAGCCTGGAGCCTGCTTCTGATTCTGTGTCTGCCTCTCCCTCTGCCCCTCCCCCACTTGTGCTCTGCCTCTCTCTGTCTCTCAAAAATAAATAAATGTAAAAAAAATTGTTTTTTAATTTTAACTCCCAACAAAACATCAGAGCCCGTCTTTATTTTAAAATGTGATCTTTTGTTTATTGTGGATTTTTTGCACCATTTTGGTTTTTTAAAATATGACATGAAAATCATATGTATTTTTTTTACGGAGATTTTGGGGCATCCCCAAAATCTTTGTGCCCAAGGCCAGTGCCTGACCTGCCTCAGCTTAGCCCCAGTCCTGAATTTACTTCAAGGTCAAGGAAGTGGTGAACCTCAGGGTCCCCAGACAAAGACAGGAGTCCTGGAGGGCCCCCAACCTTTCCCTAACATAGATGGTGTGAATGGGGGTCTTCCCTAGAGGAAAGGAAGACGTAAGGTCAGAAGCAGCTCCCAGACGCTCAGCTGTCTGCCATCTTCCCAAACAGCAGCAATGAGTTCCTGACTCAACGTCCTGGCTGTGACCTTCCCCGAGACATGCCCTTCTTTCTTCTCGATGTTCGGTTCTCTTGACCTGAGATGCAGCCAGCATTACACCTCCAACATCATTTCAAGTGAGAACAACTGAGTGCTAGAACATTCCTTGGGCCAGGGTTTCCCACATGAAACCTCCAAGTGCCAGGATCCCCACATCATCGCTGTGGACACATCAGGGTCCCCACGGGGCCTGGGGAGAAAGGCGAAGATTTCCAGGCAAGACTTACAGATTCAGCCGTGACCAGGGCAGCCCTCCTTGGCCCTGCTCGGAGACTGATCTAGAAGTCAGCTTTGTAACTCAGTGTCCTCAAGCGTCTGCTCTAGCTACACGAATTAACAACAAAAACTCTTGGATGCTTGGCCTCCAAACTGCCAGATGTTTAGAAATTTGGAAATACTTGCATCAGTGATTTTTTTTCTCTCCTATTTTTCTTTCTTTCTTTTTTTTTTTTTTTTGGCAAGTGATTAAAGCCTTTATGTGTCTGGCACTGGCTATTATCGCGGTAAAATGTTGTTTTAATCACGCAATAGACATTATCCCGTTTTCATAATAGCTACAGGGAACAAATGTCCCCTGGCCCCGGGGGGGGGGGCGGTCTTCCGCGCATTGGCACAGGCCTCACAGGCAAGGCTGGTACAGCAGCTCATCTGAGCTTTGGCCGAATGTCCTATGACCCTCCTGGGACGCAAGAGGGTGACAGGTCATGAGGAGGTACCCTCTGCCCATCCCCCACCCTCCTCTCTCTTTCCCTGGGAAGTGGTCACGAGACAGCTTCTCATCACCAAGCAGGTGAGTTATGAGGCTCAGTGTCACCCCTCAGGATACGGCTACAGACTGTAATGCGGCTTAGCTCCAGTCTGAAGTGGTTTCTTGCCAGCAGGGTGTCCCGTCCGTCCCTCGCTGCAGCCTTCCGGCCCCCTTTTATTAGGTGTCACTCTGCGTCCTAAAGGTAAAGCTCCCCCCCCCACTCCCACCCCCCCCCCCGAGACAAGCATGGAAAACCCAACTCAAACAGGAATAAGCAAAACAAAAAAAAAAATGTAGGACTTGCATTAACCTACATAACCTATGGTCAGGCTCAGGTAGTGACTGTTCTTGGAGGTAATATTACACACATGCCCCCAAGGCTATTTGGCAACATCTGGAGACATTTGGGGTTGTCACTGGGGGACGGGGTGGGGGTGGGGGTGTGCAGCATGCTATGTAATGGGTAGAGACCAAAGATGTTAAATGTCCTACAATGTACAGGACAATCCCCCTCAGCAAAGAAAGATCTATTCCAGAACTGACAATAATCGCAAGGTTAAGAAAACCTGCCCCAGGGGTAACGGCTTCAGGCATGGCTGGATCCAGGAGTGCTTTGTGATGTCTACAAGGTGTTCCATTTCTCTCCAGTTCTTGGCTGCTTTCCTCTGCATTGACCTCACATTGACAAACAGGGCCTCTCTGCCCTGTGGCCTGGCTCACAGCCTCACAGAAACAAGTCCTGAGAAAAGGGAGAGAGTCTTTCCAGGAAATCAAACCGAGTCTGGCATTGAATTCCATTTGCCATCCAGGAACCACTTCGACCTAGGAGGGTGTGGGTGGGAGTGGAGAGGGAGAGCATCCTGAGGGCCAAGCCCCTGGGTCCTGAGGCCAAATCTAGAACCGGAGGCTGGTGGATTGAAGAGGGGCCCCCACCACGTGCTCATGAATGGAAGGGGCGGGAGAATGGGTTTGTAGTGTGAAACATACGCTAAGCAGAAAGGAGAGGTTGAACCACGACGGAAGGCAGAAGTGAGTCATCGTGCATAACAAAGTACATGCCACCAAGGATCTGCAGGCATTTTCTTTCTTTTCTTTCCTGTTTTTTTTTAATCTGGGAAAGAATTATAAATATGTGCGACATGTCAATGCGTTCCCTACATTTCAATGAAGGCAAATGAACTTGCTCCTGGGGAGATGTTTTTGCACAGTCTAGCCCTTTACACAAACAAAAGGGAATGTGGAAATATTACCCAAAATGCCAGAACTGTAAAACACGGATTTCCCTCTGGGTCCTGTTTCTGTAGAGAGTTTTATTTACCTGGTATTAAAAATGAAAGTAGTGTGTCTAATTCCTTAACAGAGAGAAAGCAGGCGGATCTTACGCTCATGACGATCCGCAGCTCTTTCCGATCTCAAGCTCTCCATGACCCCTCGGTCCGCCCGGGGCTGGGCAGGTGTGTGTTACTGTGCCTGGTACGGACTCTGATAAACAGAGAACAGGTCGGTAGCCAGCAGAGCTGACCTGCTGCAGCTGACGGAGACGTAAGGGAGGTTTGTGCTCTTCCTCAAGTGAACTGATAGGAAGGTTCTCCTCGTCTCTGGAAGCCTAGGCTGGACCCAAAGCCCGCCGTCACTGCTGTAATAGTTAACAATGACAACGCTGTTCCCTTCTCCTTCTGGCCCTCTTGATGTTTTGCGAAGTCTTTCCACGTTCCCATCTCTAACCACTCGTATGCCTTATGTCCCACATACACTTGCCTCACTTCTGGTCCTTCGATTCTCAAGACCTGTTTCCTCCTCTGGGCCTTTGCACTTGCTGTTCCCTCTGCCCGGCACGCTCTTCCCTCTGATCTCCCCTCCTCAGAAAGCCCCTCCCAGACCACCCAGAAGGAGACAGTGGCCCACCTCTATCATTCTTTATCCCATCCCCCATTCTGTTTCCCGTCTGCACTTTTCACCATCTGAAATGTCCTGTATATTTATTTGTTTCACTGTCTAGCGTCTATACTCGTAAACTGGGGCTTCATGAGAACAAAGGATCACATCTGTCTTGCTCACTGCTGCATCCTGGAAACCGGACAGGATCTGTGCAAAGGCACACAGGCAGCGCTTGTTAAATGAATGATCAGACCCATACGTGGACAGTTGCGTTGATAGTTTTCACATGAGGAAAATGTTGCTTTGCGTTTGGTTTGATCCATTTTTCTTGTATAACAGGGATCTCCCGGGAAGGCAATGGCACCTCGGCTCTATGAAGAACCTTCACGTGCTCACATTGGACGAAATCATACATAAACCCCTCTTCTCTAGCCTTTATACCTTCAGGGGTAAATCACTCTACCTCACGCGGGCCCAGGAATTTTGAAATACATTAAAAAAATTTTTATGTTTATTTATTTTAGAGACAAACCACAAGTGTGGGAAGGGCAGAGAAAGAGAGAGACACACAGAATGTAAAGCAGGCTCCAGGCTCTGAGCCATCGGCACAGAGCCCAACACCGGGCTCGAACCCATGAACCGTGAGATCATGACCTGAGCTGAGGTTGGACACCTTACCGACTGAGCCATCCACATGCCCCGAAATACGTTTTTTAAACAAACTGTCTATGTAGGCAGAGACCCTGGGAAACCATGTGTGTGTGTGTGTGTGTGTGTGTGTGTGTGTGTGTGTGTGTGTGTGCCTGGACCCCACACAGTCTAGGTGCAACCCTGCAGACAATCCTGTTTGGTCTGGAGCTACGATGGCCCTCCAGACCGCACTAAATTGAGCCAAGGGGGGCAGGGGTGAACCTTTGTGCCCCCGTATTTACCAGTCTTTGAAAATGGGTGGTTCCCGTGGAAGGAAAGTGACCTTGGGCAGAGCAGCTCCCTGTGGCCAGCGGCGTCCTCCGGTGAGGGACTTGGCCATGATTGCTCAGCATCAGCCTGCCTGAGAGTGCCCAACAGACTATTTTCCACCTAGCAGCCAGAGAAAGCTTGTGAAAACCTGAGTCCGATCCTGTCCATCCTACACAGAGTAAAACCCCAGGCCCTTGCCATGGCCTTGAGGCCTCTGTGACCTCATGTCCCACCGCTGCCCCCTCTCCGCTCAGCGCAGCTACACCAGCCTCCCAGGGTTTGCTGGGCAGTACCAAGTGCACAGGCTCTGTGCTCGCCAGTCTTTTCCTGAAGGTGGTGCCCTGAGGTGGCCATGGCCACTGCCTGGGTTCCTCGATGTCTGCCCAACAGTGTCTTCTCAGCGAGGCCTCCCCCACGTCCCCCATCACCTGCTTAAAATCGCCAACCACCCTGTGCAATCAGTTGAACAATGCACCCCCCCCCCATATACTATCCTAATCCTCAGAACCTGTGAATTTTTACCTTACAGAGCAAAACGGACTTTGCAGGATGACCAAGTGAAGGCTCTTGAGATGGGCAAATTATTTGGATTATCTGGGTGGACCTGCTGTAGTCACAAAGGTCTTTAGAAGGTCCTTACAAGGGGGAGCCAGGAGGCTTAGAGGCCACAGAGGTGTAACGACAGAAGGAGGGAGGAATGTGAAAGGTACTCAAAGCCAAAGGCAAGGGAACGGGTTCTCCCCTCGGGTCCCCAGAAGGGCTCAGCCTTGCTGACACCGTGACTTTAGCCCCAGTGAAACTGACTATAGACTTGGGCCTCCAGAGCCTTTAAGAGAAGAAAATCTGTGTGGCTTTAATCACATCTGATCATCTGTGACAGCAGCCCTAGGAAACGAACACCCCCTCCCACATGCCGGGCAGGGGGGGGGGGGCCGTCCTCCTGCTGGCATCTCACACTCTTACAGAGCTGTCTCTCCCCACCACTTGAACGCGTGCCTTCTAGAATCACAGCCCCAGGATTGCTGGTGTTCCATCCATCCCTGCGGAGAGAGGCAGGCGAGCACCAAGATTCCAAATTCAGCCTGTGTCTGAGTTCAAGTCCCTGCCTGCCGCTGACCAGCCGGGCAGCTGTGGGCAAGTCACTTCACTTCCTGGTGACTCCATTTCATGATCTAGATGGTGAAGACAGATTCTCTCATGGGACACGACAGAACAAAAGGAGTTTGGTGCCTGAACGGCGTACAACAGTCCCGGCATGCAGCACGCACCCGAGTATACTTAGATTATTATTACTATTATTCACCAAATTCGCTTGTTCAAGGCGCACAGGCTTTAACTGTGAATGAGGCAGACACCATCCCCATCCTCCTGGGGGTGACATTTGATTGGGGTAGCAGACATGATCGTTAAGGGTAATTATCTGTTCTATGAAGAGGATAAAATAGGGTGGCATCATGCACAGTCAAGAGGTTGGAGACGGCTGTAGACAAGGTAATCCTGGAAGGCCTCACGGAAGAGGTATCTTTCTGGCTGAGCCCTAAAGGATGAGTAAGAGCTAGAAGTGCCCAGAACCAAGGAAGGAGCATCTCAGATGGGGTCAGTGCAGCAAGTGGCCCGAGAGGCAGGGGGATGGAGCAGATTGGTCCACACAAGGTAACCTCTAGAGGCAAATCCAAGGAGACAGCCATGCTGATGGGCTGGGGGGGGGGGCGGGGGGGCGGAGAATGAATCAAGGGAAACCCAAGGCGTTTGCCGGAGCCACCAGGCCCCTGACGCCTGATAGAGCGCAGACGTCTGGTGGGGAGCGGACAGACCCACCCTCAAAGGGGCGGCAGAGTGAGTTTTCTTCCCCCATTCCCAGGGAAACCCTCCCAGAAAGCTTGAGCCCCACATGCGTGTGCAGGAGGAGGAATCATTCCCTGTGGGCAGGGATTAGACAGGCGTGCCGGGGTGTGACTGCAGAGGATTTACCCAGAAGCCCTGTGGCTCCCTCTCCTCACAGTCATCGGAGCCTGCAGTGCATTCCATCATCTGAGGAGCCAGGGTGCCTGGATCTTTCTGGACTCGCCCATCCTGCAACCTGACACAGCTGTCCAGAGCCAGGGGCTTCTCTTAAGTGTGACCCCCAGTTGTCCCAGGGACAGCCTTCCCCAGGGTAACACTGACTGATACTTGGAAAGAAGGAAAGCCTACAGGGGACGAAACAGACTCCCATCACGCACCCTGTTTCCAGCCTCCATCTGGTCTTGGCAAAGCATCTCAAGGGGGCATTATTGGTGATCTGTGCAAGGCAACTTGTGCAAGGGACTGTCCAGGCATTGAAGGACATTTATCTTTACCCTGATCATGTCACTGAAACCACACCCACTCATTTCCAGACACTGGGTTTGTATGCAGATCTAACTCCTAGAATGCCTTGGAACCTCAGTGGGGGAAGCACTCTTCCCTTGCACACCACTGCCTGCGCAAAGCTTTTTACGAGTGTATCAGATCGGTTAGTTCTGAGCTCGAGGGGCCTGAAAGCATTCCATTACCAACCAGCCGCATCTCCAAAGAAAGTGGACCCTCCTAGGTGAGCACCCAGCCCTGCAAAAATAGACAGTTATGACAAAATACGAGAGAATAAAAGAAAGTGCCTTCTGCGTTATGCCGCCCAGGTGTCAGACATTTGCAGGTTACACACAGCCAGGCCAGTGCCCAGTGTCAGGGTCCAAGGAAGAATGGAGACACCAGCCCAAGGAACCAGGAGCTCGCAGTGGGTCCAGGAGATAAACAGAATTATTACTCACTATGGCAAAAGCAGTGAGAGTGAACGTCTTTCTGCAAGACAAGTTTGTAAACACAGGTACTGAGTGACCCATGTGTGGGTTCAATTTGATGAGTTATTTTTATATTGGAATAGAAATGGATGGGATGGGACAGAGCGGAATGGAATGGAGCGGAATGGAATGGGATGGGATGGAATGGAATGGACCAGAGGATATCCCAGTTGCTAAAAGTATTGCATTTCTGTTTACATAAAGGGGTATATTGTCCAGTGATGTAAAATGTATTTCTCACTTGGGTCATGTTCCAGAAAGCTTGAGGCGCACAGTGTCTATAATATGGTATCCTGAATGGGATTATAGGATGGAAACACGAGTAAAATCTGAGTAACGTGCAGAGCTCAGTGAACAGTAATGTGCCAGTGTAGACTACGGAGGAAACTATCTTTGCGCTATGGGCTAGAAACTGACATCAAAACATGTCGACTGGAAACTTGACATCAGATTCTTGGAACAGTTGACCGGTGTAGAGCCGCTGCGCCCTGCACCGTGTCCTGGTGTCCATCAATTTAGGTGATTCCCCAACGACCCTGGTGACCATTCTTCTTGCTGCAAAGCTGAGGGGAGCAGAGACTTAGTGAGGCCAAGAGCCTCTCCAGAGGTCACGGGCTGAGAGGCCAGAGCTCCAGGCCTGGGTCCTGCAGGCATCCCCCCACCCAGACCCCGACCCAGAGGATGGCGCGGCACCTGCTACCCCAGAATGGGGCTCCCCCCACATCCCACTGTCTCCAGGAGCCTCTGCAATGAAAGCAACAGGTAGGTTGTGCACACTCTACTCGGTTTTAGAAAGAGACCCTCCACCTGGCTCTCATCTTGCCGGAAAATCTTGCTGCTGGACTTGCCCACGCTTTTCTCCAGCATCAGCTCGTCAGGCGCCCCTGGGCTTGCGCTCCGGACGTGGAAGGGAAGCAGATCTTCCACGTGTTTACTGCACCGCCTGTGCCCACCACCCCTCGGAGTACAAGAGCCAAAAAGAGAAGCAGGAGGAGGAGATGACAAAGAGAGAAATGTCAGGATTTCTTCCAGAAAAGCCAAATGAAATAGGGTGGATGGAAACCCCATCCTGGCTGAGGATGGGTGAGCATTACCCGCCCCCGTTTATGTTCTGTTCCCCCACATACAGGTGTGTATGTGTGGGGGGGAGTCCTTTCCACACCGGCCCCGCCTCCCAGGGCCCCATGGTCTGGGGGGTTTGGGGTGCCCACATGGAGGGGGTTCTGGAGGCAGAGCTGAGATGGGACAGACGACCCTGTCGGAAGGCCAACGTCCCGGGTCATGTGCGTCCAGGCATGTGCCCATGTGGCAGTGCAGCCTGGTGGTCAGGGCCCCACCGCTCTGGCGGCCCCCACCCCTCCATT
>NC_043711.1:93795453-93800955 GCF_006229205.1 Suricata suricatta | reverse complement strand
GCGGCGGCCAGGAATCCTGGCTGGTTGTTTTCTCCTGGAGGCTGTTCTCAGACTCAGGAGCCAGGTCGGGGCTGGGGGCTCCTTGGCCTCCGGACCCTGGCGGGCTGCGGGAGCGACGGAGCCCACAGGCCGGTTTAATGCATGTCACGGAGCCCCGCGGGGGCCGCAGCTCAGCACGTCACCTGCTAATTAAAGGACAACGGCCAGTTGTTCACTATCAGAGCTCACAAAAGATGATTGCTTTGCTCCCAGAGAGCGAATGGGAGCGTGTCAGATGCCACAATCTGGCGCATGCCACATGGCGTTCTTCACCAGTGACCCTGCAGGAAGGGACAGTTATCGTGGGGCCTCCATCCGGCCTCTGGAGGGCCGCTCTGCTCACGAGGGGGCAGGAGGACGGTGTCGGGACCTGTCTCTGTCCCGGCCCAGCGGGGCTGGCTTTGCGTGGGGGAGGGGCTACAGATGCAGGTGGCTACAGGCCTGGGGGTCCGGGGACTCGTGCAGGGGTGGGAGGAAGAGGGCTTGGCCCACAAGACCTGTGTCCAGCCATTGGAGGCCAGCACTGCCCGATCTTCCAGCAGCCAGGGCCACACTGTCCACTTGGGGACTGAGAGCTTGTCAGGACCGGCCGGGTCCCGTCACATCCCTGTACCTCTGTGTCCCACCACCGCCCAGGGCGCCCTCCTCGGCCCACACACATCTGTCCAGGCCCCGAGTGTGGGGCGTGGACTCCGGCCCCCAACATCTGTGCACACGTGTCGTGTTCCCGCGGCGCTTAAGCCCCGAGGAGTCACTGAAGGGACACCGACCCCCCCCCCAGTTCTGCCAACACCCACCTCACCCCTTTCTCTCCCTCTCTCCCATCCGCCAGCCCAGCCTTCCTCTGCCCCGCCCTCTCCTGCCTTGCCCCTCCCCACTCTCCTCCTCTGTGCAGCTTCTGCCCTGCACTCCCCATCCCTACAGGAGGGACACAGGTTGGGAGGACCACAGCCTCACCGCCGGGCCATAGAAAAGTTTTGACACAGGAGTGCACCCATTTCTTGGTCTTGAAACACGCCCCCGCCCAAGTGGGGACAATCCGTCCATCACGCATGCGCATGCACACACGTGCACACATCACGTGCAAGGAACGTAAGCACAGACCAGAAGCAGGCCCTCCACCCTGTGTCTTACTTTGGGTTTCCCCAGAAGCAGACCCCAAGGTGAGGTTTCAAGGTCAAGTAGTCTATTTAGGGGGTGAGCCCAAACAATGCCCGCTGGCTGTGGGGCAGGCACGCCGGGAAGGGACAGGCCGGCCGGCGTTCTGCCAGTTTCTCTGGGAAGCAACCAGGCATTGTCTGCAAGACTGTGAGTCTAGCCCTGGGGGCATCGATCAGAAGATGGGCCTGAGGATCCTGGGAAGGGGCAGAAGTGCCCCCAATAGCAAGTTACCACCAGGGACAAAGAGAGCCCTGCCCCCTGGGGAGCCTGCTGTATAGACAGACTTCCTTGGCTTATCCCAGCCAAGGGCCAGGAGAACCAGCTGTCACCCCAACTCCATGGGACGTGGTGTGGGGTCCCCCCTGGGGGCATTAATTTCTCAGCACTGTAAAGAGGGGAAAGCAGGGGTGTGAGGTGAGGAGCAAGTGACAATGAGGAGGACAGTGGAAGGCAGTCAGGGACCCATCAGCCTTACAGCTATCTCGCTGTGACCCATCCTGCAGATCTGTCTCACTTTTATCCCCAGGCTTTACAATCTCCCCAGATCAGCAGAGCCCAGACCTGCTGGGCCCCTAGGTGACTTTCCAGACAGGTCGGAGGACTCACAAAATTTGCAAGACCATTTTTCGAACTTTTTATTTAATGTTTATTTATTTTTGAGAGGGAGATAGAGAACGTGAGCAGGGGAGGGGCAGAGAGAAAAGGAGACACAGAATCCCAAGCAGGCTCCAGGCTCCGAGCTATCAGTACAGAGCCTGGCCTGGGGCTCAAACACCCATGAACCCCGAGATCATGACCTGAGCCAGAGTTGGATGCTCAACTGACTAAGCCACCCAGGCCTCCCTTGAACTTTTTTTTAATACAACCCACAATGAGAATCACATTTCACACTGAGACACACACACTCACATGCACACAGATACATGTCTTTTTATGGAAAAACAAAGCAGAGATTTCCCCAAACACTACCTACCCTCAGCACCTGCCACGCACTCTGACATTTCCCAGCGTCCTCCATTGAGGTAACTGCAGATCTGAAACACCATGCTCCACCCTGTACATTGATTTCAATACCCACTAACCATCACAACCTGCAATTTAATGAACTGCACGTGGAAACACCTGGTATGGACAGTGTTAGACTAGACACCATTTGTCCTACAGCGATGGGAAGGTGACCCACTATCTCCTCCAGTCGGTAGGGGCAGAACAAGGCCCAGCAGACCTTGCGAGATCATGACCTCCAGTGTTCACCCAGCAGCCTCCAAAGCAGGGCATTGGTGGGGTTGGGGGCACAGACCTGATGGCAGAACCCTCAGCCCTGGCGACTCCACAGCCCTCCCTGGGGCATCTGTGGGGCCCCGACCCCCAGGGGGGCAGCAGGCTCTGAGCTGGGCCGGATCGCCCTTCGCAGGAACCCCAGATCCGCCTGTGACCCACCCTTGGGAGCAGGCTCTCAGGGCTTTGCAGACAAGCCCTGGGCCCAGAGAAACAGGCACAATCTGTTAATCCATTAGAGAAAGTTATTCTCTCTGTTACTGTGTGGCCTCTCTCAGCTTCCGCTGCCCCAGCCAGCACTCCGGCCCTGCGTGGCTACCTCACTTCGTACCCACGGAGGCCCCCAGGCAGACGTGGTGGCTGAGGCAGTGAGCAGGGGTGCTGAGGGCCCACCTCATTCCCAGGGGCCACTTCCGCCTGCAGGTCAGTCTCTGCGTCCACCAAGCGCCCCCGTCCTGCTCATCTCTGGACAGACACTGCCCCTCTGGTCTCCCTCCTGTCCATGCCACCAATGGGGACAGTCTTCCTGGCCGTGCTTGTGATGCAGTCTTTTGGGTCCTGATAAGACTTATTTACAACCAGATTTCACATAGAAAGGCAGGTTTTCCTCCGCTCCCCACCCTGCCACGTGGCAGGGAGGGTCTCTGGCATTCAGGAGGCAGGGCTGCTGGCTCAGGGCCGGGGAAGGGGGCGCGGGGGCACCTCAGTCCTGCCACTCGAGCCTGGTGTGCTGGCAGCACTGAGGACCAGACCCCAGGACTCCACACTTCAGACCTCCAAGTTCTGCTCCATCCTCTAGCCTCCCAGAGAAATCTCCGTGTTCCTCCAGGACACACGTTCTCAGTCCCCTTCGAGGAACAGCCTGAGCTCTGGAGCCGCCTCCCTGGCTCAAGTCCAGCCCTGCCCCTTCCTGCTGTGTGACCTTGAGTAACTTGCTTGAACTCTCTGCGCCTGTCTCCTCATCTGAAGAACATTCCTGGCATCGGGGCACAGGACAGGAATCTCTGCTGCCCACCCACCCCGTCAGGCATTTACGCTTTGATACTTCTCTCCTCTTATAAAAATTCTTCGAGATTCATGTTTGCATATTTTTCTAGTTATTTCCATGGGATAAATTCCTGTACGTGGAATTTGGGGCCCGAAGTTACGCACCTTTAGGTGTAGTTGCTCCGCGTTGCCAAATTGCCCTCCAGCAAGGTTGTGGCAATGAACTCAGCAAGAGGCGTGGTTGTATTTAACAAGACATTTCTCCACCCCGCATTTCCTTTAATCCACCCTCTGCCTTTATTAGGCTTACACTTGTCTTCAAGATCCTGTTGTCTCGCACATAATGCCAGAATTTCACACATGCTCTCCTTACGGTCATTATTAATAGAAGATACCTCAGACCGTGTGAGAGCACAGTCAGAGCCTTGGGAAAGAGAGGCTCCCTTCAGAGTTGCAAAGACTAAAAATTACTAATCCACAGGGGCCGGGGTGACTCGGTTAGCTGAGCGTCTGACTCTTGATTTTGGCTCAAGTCATGATCTCACGGTTTGTGGGATCGAGCCCTGCATCAGGTTCTGCTCGGATAGCCCAGGGCCCACTTGGGATTCTCCCTCTCCCTCTCTCTCTCTCTGCCTCTCCCCTGCTTGCATTTTCTCTCTCTCTCTCAAAATAAATAAATAAACATTAAAAAATTATAAAAAATTATTGTCCTGCAGAGATTCTGAAACGAGGTGGTGAGGGAGGAAGAGAAGGAAGTAGTCTCTAGTCTCCAGCCTCGCGGGAGGGGCTCCTCTGACCCAGTACCCTGTCCCTGTGCTGCCTGGTGCCAGCACCTGCAGACCTTCCCACGGAGCCCAGAATGAACCTAAAACCCTCCCCCAAGAGATCCGTGTTCTTTGCACCCCCGGCCTCCCCGACCCACCCCAGCTGCCTTCTTCTGCGGCACTCAGCCTCACCAGCCATCTTTGAACGGTCTGCAACACGCTGGCCTCTGCACCTTGGCATCTCGGCACCTCTGTTCCCTCTTCCTGGTAACTCTTCTCCCTGATGATCCCCCGGCCGCCTCCCTCACTTCCTATCCCTGCTCAGTGTCACCAGCTCAGAGCAGCCCCCTGCCCTGACCACGTATGTAAAATAGCACACCGCCTCCTCCAGCCCCCTGTCTTCCTTTATTGTCCCTCCTCTTACCACGAATCATTAGCTGGCATTGTAGCAAACATTCGTGTTTATCAGTTTATTGTCTCTCCCTCACAAGAATGGAGGTTCCCTGAGGCCAGACCCTCATCGAAGCGTTCGCCCGTGTCTCCAGCGCCTAGCGTGAGATCTGCTCAGGAACCACGGTGCCTGTTGGGTGAATAAACAACTCATTCCCGGTGCCGGAAGCTGCCAACCTCACCAGGAGTGACTAAGTCTGGCCACCTGCTCACTAACCCCATTTGTGCTTCCTGGATACGCAGGACACTGACATTTCCCAGCCTCCTTGCAGGGAACCTGGAGACACGTGCCTGAGTTCTGACCAAGAGAACAAAGGTGGAAGGGATGGGAGACAAGGCCAGACGGAGCCTTAAAACCTCTGCGTGAGCCTCCATCTCCTTAAACGGTGAGCTTGGACACACAGGGTAAACATAGTAACATCAGGAGACAGAAAGAGCCTGAATCCCTGAGACCTCGGAGCTTCTCCGCCCGGTGAGACCGAGCCAGGAGCAGAGCCCTTGTGTGTGTCCGTGTCGAGGCTTGGAGGCCGTTGTTGTTGCAGCAGCGGCCCACGCTCACTAATGCACAGACACCGTGTGCAGCACTGTCACCTGGAAACGCTGCCCGAGTGTGCGGAGGTGTGACCAGGAGGGCACCCCAGCCATTTTCCTTCCTGCCCTGGGTGACTGAGCAGGACGCAGTATCTGAGGTCAGCCCCACACCTGCACACCTGCTGTGGCCGGAGCAGCCAGGCGCCCTGCACACTGAATCTGAAAACAGATCCTAGCCTGCCCTCACGGAAGTTACTGGCCAGAGCTCGGGCTCTCCAGAACTTTCTCTCCA
>NC_043711.1:93792686-93795353 GCF_006229205.1 Suricata suricatta | reverse complement strand
ATTCTCTGTTCACCTACTTCTTCTCTGTCACCCTGCCCTCCCCAGGACATACGCTCCGTGCCACCCTTGTCCACCCCGCCTTGCTCAGGACCCACACACAGCAGGTGCCCGGTCAGCATCAGCGGCGTGAACCGTCAGGGGCAAACAGCTGTAGGTCCGCGCTGGAGACTTGCAAGGTCACACCGGACCTTTCCGGTTCGGGAAGGGCCTGCAAGCTCCCCTCGCTGCCATCTCGGCGGTTAGGTGCTGCCTGAAACAGCAGCATGACCCGGGTGGCTTCCCCGAATCCCACACTCAGGCAGAAATGTCTCCGTGCCCCTTGTCCCTTGATGCACCATATCCCTGGTGCCTTCTCCTTTCTCCGCATCTTCCAAACCCTCCCCAATTCCTGTTAACGTGAACTGTTTCCTGGGAAAACCACCCCTCCTGGCTTCGTGCCCAGGTGTTTGGGGGCGGCCTCCCTCCCAACCCCGGGCATGTGGCCCAGGCTGAGCGCATCAGCACACCTCGCGGCCTCAGTGGCTTGTCCCAGGGCCATCCTGTGACCCCAAGGGGTCCAGTGCTGCTCAGCCCAGAATGGCCTTCAGGGCCAAGAGGCTCTCTCTACTCTCATGAACGCGCCTGTGGCGTCTCTTTGCTTTGCTGGGCAGTCTCAATTATTCCATAATCGGGAGGTTGGGAGTCATGGAAATTTCTGAGCAGAAAACTTAACCCAGCTGCTGGGGTTTCATGCCACGGTGAACAGGCTGTGAGCCTTCCCACAAGTAGGAACCGGAACATCTGACGGGAGCCCCGGGTGAGCCTTCCGGGCTCTCTTCCCACGCCTGTGCTGGGATGCCCACTCCCCACCCTGTGACTTTTACCTCCCTGGATTCCACAAACTGTGACGGGCAGAGAGGACATGGGGCGCTTGGAGTTAGGGCCATCCGAGTTTGGGTCTCACCAGGGCCACATACTAGCCACACAAGCTTACACACATTACTTAGACCTTCCATGCACTTGCTTCACCATTTGTAAACTGAACCTGAAAGTACTCACCTCCTGAAGGAAGCAGCAGAATTGTTTCAAACACACACGTTTGGGGGCAAGACAGACCTGAGCCCTAACATTAGCTGGGCCCTTTACTCTCTGATTCGTACTGAGCTGTCTATCAATTTGAAGGTAAGAATACCAACTTCAGGGACACCTGGGTGGCTTAGTCAGTTAAGCATCTGACTTTGGCTCAGGTCATGATCTCACAGTTTGTGAGTTCGAGCCCCACACTGGGCTCTCTGCTGTCAGCACAGAGCCTGCTTCAAATACTCTGTTCCCCGCCATTCCCATCCCTCCCCTGCTCATGTTTTTTCTCTGTCTCTCCCTCTTCCTCTCAGAAGTAAATAAACATTTTTTTTTAAAAGTTGAGGCTCCTGAGTGGCTCGGTCGGTTGAGTGTCTGAGTTCAGCTCAGGTCATGATCTTGTGGTTCATGGGTTCGAGCACCGTGTCAAGCTCTGTGCTGACAGCTCAGAGCCTGGTGCCTGCTTTTTATTCTGTCTCCCTCTCTCTCTGCCCCTACTGTGCTCATGCTCTGTCTCTCTCTCTCTCTCTCTCTCAAAAATTAAAAAAAAATTTTTTTTTAAGGAATACCAACTTCACTGGGGTTTTGTGAGGCTGAAGGGAGCCCATCACCTATGTAAGGCACCTGATGGTTCCAGGCTCCCCGTGAGAAGGCCGGAGATGCCCTCTGCCCCCCCACCCCAGACCCTGAAGAGACTCTCTCCCAGGCCCAGCCCCACACTGGGAACTTTCAGGATCCCCCGAAGCACCCAAGAAGCCAGCAGAGGCTTTTCGCAGGGCGAAGCTGGGACACGAGAACCAGTATTCCGCACACACATAGCCACCAGGATTAATATCCAGACTACATGAAGAATCTCCTCAAGACAGAGAAAGTCAAAAATGCCAACTATCCGATAGAAAACAGGCAGAGGCTTGAGCCAGCTCTCCGCAGAGCAGAAGAGGAACTGCGAAAGAATGGCCTAGAAAAACACATTCCCAACTTCCACAGCACTCGGGAACGCAACCTGGAAACATAATGAGATCCCACGTAACACTCACCAGACTGGCAAAAATCTCCAAACCCCGTAAATCCAAGCGTCGGGACACTGCAGAGAGGAGACCTCTCAGCCATGGCTGGTGTGAGAGACGCTGTTAGGACCGTGTCCAGGAAAACGTTTTTGCCCTCGTTACTGTGGGGCCGTGTGCACTTGACGATCTAGCGATTCCACTGCCAGGTATATATGCAAGGGTGGGCCTCCCACCAGGGAACCTTCCAGACACCAGCGCTAGTTAAGGAGATAAAATAGATCCAAACCCTCTCACACATTATAAGGATCAGAAATGTTGTGAAATCGTTCATTGTCACACATTCATGTGCGTGCGTGCGTGCGTGTGTGTGTGTGTGTGTGTGTGTGTTTGGGTTATGATGCAAATTACACTTCTTATGTGGGATAAAATCAAAAAATTAAAAGCCATTGGTGAGAAGAGCCTTGCATTCATGTACAGGAGAAATGTGTGGGGACGTTCATAATCACCCCACGTGCTCCCCAATGGGGGCCCTGTGGGGACGCGGGGACAGCCCAGGCAGGGGCGTCAGGCAGGCACGCTGACGCAGGGCTGTGGTCATGTTTCC
>NC_043711.1:93785600-93792586 GCF_006229205.1 Suricata suricatta | reverse complement strand
TACCTGTCAGATGACAGATGTGCCCCTTCTTGGCCGGCTCCTCTGTGGTTTCAGAGAAGCCCCATGCATGGGCACAGGACTCCTACCAGTGGGCTTTCAGTCCCAGTGTTTCCAAAAGCAATTTGGTGGTTACAAAGAGATTTTTTTAAAGGGGCACTAATTCCCAATGCAGCTGTTGTCCACATAAGCCTTTATCTTAAGGAGTTATTCATAAATGTGAACCAAAAGTATTTAGTAAGATGTTCACTGCAACATTAATTTTAATTTTTTTAATGTTTATTTATTTTTGAGACACAGAGAGAGCATGAGCAGAGGAGGGGCAGAGAGAGAGACGCAGAATCCAAAGCAGGCTTCAGGCTCTGAGCTGTCAGCACAGAGCCTGATGCAGGGCTTGAACTCACAAGCCATGAGATCATGACCTGAGCCAAAGTCAAACGCCTAACCGACTGAGCCACCCAGACGCCCCTGCAACATTAATTTTAACAGTAAGAATTGAAAAACAAATCTCCAACAACATAGGAATGGAGAAGACTGCATCAATTTTCCAGGTAAAGGAATGTGAAGGATAATTTTATAATACGTTTAGTGAAATTTTCCGTTGTATGGAAAATGCTCACAGCCTCACGTGACGTGGGGGAAAAGCAGAGTCTATAAAACCATGTACACTGTGCTCTTGGCAGACATACACCCATATCCGGAGAAAATCTCCAAGAGATAAACCAAAACACCAACCAAGACACTTACACAGTAAGATACAAGTAGTATAATTAGAGTTGGTTTTTATTTTCTTTAGTATTTTTCCAAATTTTCCAGAATGAGCAAATTTTTAAAAATTGTGCTGTAAACAGCACAATATTCTCTGGTAATTTCTGCAAGCTATAGAAACTTTCAGAAAATATACACAAATTTTGTGAAAATTTTAATAATTGATATTTTATTTTCAATTAAAATTCTGATATCAAAGCTTATAAGATAATTTGGGGAAAGAAATGTTCAAAGCATTCATTAATATTCTCTGTTTGCATTTGACAAAGAAACACAGCAGTCAAGTTACTTTGGAAACTACAAAAATTGGTGATTTCGTTTTAAATAGGTATCTTTAACATCTTTGTGCCAGTCAGTAAACTTTTCTTTTCCATCAGTCTTTTTTCTTTTACGTGTATTTATTTAAGTAATCTCTACACCCCCCGTGGGGCTTGAACTCCCCACCTCAAGATCAATAGTCACATGCTCCTATGACTGAGCCAGCCAGATGGCCCTCTGCTCCATCAATCTTAAAATGTATAACTACCATGAATTTGAGAAGTAAATCTATCATTTTGGGTAACCTTTAAAAAACTTAGTACTGAGTTTTTTCTATATGATTTTATCCCATAGTTTAGAACTAGTTCCCTGCGTCTCTGCACACACAAGTGTCTTCTTAACAGTCAAGCTATGAATTTACTGAGCTTCCCAGAATACTCAGTATCCCCAAACATTATTCCCCTCCTTAAAATCCTTTAAAAAAAAAAAAAAAGCCTTCCCTTGGGGCGCCGGGGTGGCTCAGTTGGTTAGGGGTCCAACTTTTCCTCAGGTCATGATCTCACAGTTCCTGGGTTCAAGCCCTGCATCAGGCTCGGTGCTATCAGCTCAGAGCCTAGTGCCTGCTTTGGATTCTATGTCTCCCTTTATCTGCCCCTCCCCCACTCGCACTCTATCTGTCTCTCTCTCTCTCAAAAATAAATTAACATTAAAGAAAAAACTTTTTAAAAGCCTTCCTATTGTCCTAGAACATCCTGACTCACCCAGCCCAGTGTGCCCAGGCCTGTCTGGCCCCGCCCACTCCCTACTGCTTCCTGCCCACTGGCCTTATCACAGACCTTCACACAGAACAGACTCAGTCCACTTCAGACCCCTGGCACCTGCTGTGATTTGCAGAGCTCCCTGTTTAGGAGTCCTAACTGATGCAATAACACAAGAAAGTGAAATAAGTACACAGATTTTTAAAAGGAAATAAAACTGTCTTTGTCTGCAAATGACATGATCATCTACCTAGATAATCTGAATCAACCACAACAAAAAAATACTCTTGGGACTAATAAGCAATTATAACAAGGTTTCAGGATATAAGATTGATACAAAAATGTCAATCGCATTTCTATATATCAGCAATGAACAAATGGAATTTAAAACTAAAAGTTCAATTCCACGGGGTGCCTGGACGGCTCAGCTCAGTTGGTTGAGCGCTGACTCTTGATCTCAGCTCAAGTCTTGATCTCACAGTCATGAGTTCAAGCCCCATGTTGGGCTCCATGCTGGGCATGAAGCCTACTTAAAACAAAATTTTTTCAAGTTCAATTCCATTTACATTTGCTCCAAAACTAAATAAAATAATGCAGTATAAATTTTGCAAAATATCTACAAGTCTCTACCAGAAAAACTATAACATTGATGAAAGAGACATCAGAGAACTAAATACAAGAAAAGAGATTTCATGCTCATGGCTAAGAAGACTCAACATCGTCAAGATGTCAGTTCTTTCCAACTTGGCCTATAAATTCCATGGAAACCCAATCAAAATCCCGGAGTTGTTTTGTGGATATCAAACCAAGTCTAAAGTTTTTATGGGGGAGGCAAAAGACCCAATATGGCCAATACAGTGCTGAAAGAGAAGAACGGAATTGAAGGGCTGGCATTACTCAGCTTCAAGAGGTACTAGAAAGCTACAGTACTCAAGAAGACTAGACAAATAGACCAATGGAAGAGAGCTCGCACCCCTGCTCACCCCACACCCCTCCGGCCTGTGGGATGTTCCTTCATTCCAGGAACACAACGTATGCTCCTCACCTCCAGGCTTTGCCACATTCCCTTTGCCTGAATGTGCACACTCTTCCCCTTCCTTCACCTAGTCTCCTGGCTAATCCCTACCCCTCCTTGCTGTCTTCCCTTCAGTATGCTTTCTCTCCGTTCCCAACCTTTAAGCCCCTAGGCCTTGTCCCCTGACCCCAGGAAAAATGCTAGACTCTCCCAGAATCCAATTTTCCCTTCGCTGCCTTTGCACCCTCTCAAATTATTGTAGGACCATTTTCATTTATTCGCTGAATGTCTGGTCTCCCGTTCTAGGCTGGAATCTTCATGGAGGCATGGGATGCATGCACTCCTGTGCCCCAGGGTGTCATCTGTTAACAGATATTGATTGACTGAGAGATGGACTTGTAAATAATTCTGGCCTCTCTGTTCTTGTTCTGGAATCAATCTGTGTGAATTTGTTTAGCCCTGTTACCTGACCTGATTTCCCTTTGTGAAAGTGTCTGCAAGTTTAGTTAAATGACAGCCCCCATGGAGGATGGAGAAGCTTCCAGCTACTTCTTCCTGTTGAGAAGAATAAGAAATTCATATGAAAATACCATCCCAAGCCCTAGGTAGTCTGCCAGGGAATCATGAATGCTGCAGAGAACTGGGGGAAGGCAGTCAAGGGACCCCACTCCCCAGCCCCCCACTGCTTCTCCCCATAGCACTTGGACTTAAATAGTGTGCATAGTTATTTGGCTTATGTTTCTCTCTTGATTGAAATACAAGCTTTGTGTGGACAGGTGTTTTGTATATTTCATAGCTGTATCCTGAGTGCTGAGAACAGTGCTGTGTTCTAGTGCTTGATAAATATTTATTCACTGAATGAACAATCAATTAATGCATGAAATGCACCACACAGTAAAATGGGCCAGCATTTGTTCACCTGCTACACTGGCATGAAAAAGGCAAAGACCTTTTCTTCCATATTGTCTAGTGCTAGAGGCACTAGAGTGAGCAGAGGCAGAAGGAGGGTGAAAAGGGACCAGCTAGTGCCCCTCCCCACTAAGGGACCCTAAACATGAATGAGGCCTGAGTAGAGGGAAGGGATTGGACTTGAGAGATGCAGAGAAACCGAGTCCCGGTGATGTTTTCTTAAGCGCCTGGATACAGCAATACCTGAAGCTTGATTTGTTTCTTGCATTAGTTTTCCACTGCTGCATCAGTTTACCACACACTCCATACCATATGACACCTGTTTTGTAGGGCACACCTCCAGGGGTCAGAAGTTCAGCAGAGTATGACTAGGTGCTCAGTGCCGGGTACCACAAAGCTGAAATCAAGGTAAGTTCTTACCTGAAGGCTCTGGCAGAAAAAACATGCTCCCATGCCAGTTCATGTTTTTGGCATAATTCAGACCCATATGATCATAAGCCTCAGGTGCCCATGTTCATGTGGGAAGTCTACCTGGGGGACATCAACAGCTCCTAGAGGCTTCCCACCATCTTTGTCACATGGGTCCCTCCATCTTCAAGCCAACAACAACACAGTGAATCTGAGTCTCCAACATCCTCTGTCTCTTATCCCTAAACTCAGATTTAAAGAGCTGAGTCATTAAGTCAAGTCCACCTGTGTGATCTCCCTTTTGATTAACACAAGGTCAACTAATTAATGACCCAAACTAACCTTGCACAATCCTTTTTGTCACGTAATATCACATAATCCCAGAAATGACATCTCAGTAAATGTATGAACTCAAGAGGCGATTCTACCAGACACATTGGGGATCATCTCAGAATTCTGCTCACCACCCCTCTGGACTCTTCTGTGAGACAAGACCTTCCATTCCTTTGTTCGTTTGCCTGTTTGCTGAAATTTGAGTTGTTCTACACTTAACACCATTGCATGAAATGTTATGCAGCCATAAGAAGGTATAAGGCACTGATGCACGCTATAATGCGGATAAGTCTTGAAAACATTAGCTGAAGTGAAAGAAGTCAGATGCAAATGATCCCATTTCTAGGAAACGTCCGGAACAAGCAAATCCATAGGAATAGAAAATAGATTCAGGATTACCGAAGGCAGTTGGGTGCAGGTTCTTTTTGAAGGGATGAACATGTTCTGGAATGATCATACAAGTTTGCGAATCCTAAAAAACCATGGAATCGATCACTGCAAAAGGGCAAATTTATATTTCAACACATTACAGGGGTGCCTGGGTGGCTCAGTCAGTTAAGCATCTGACTTCAGCTCAGGTCATGATCTCACAGTTTGTGGGTTTGAGCCCCACGTCAGGCTCTGTGCTGACAGCTCGGAGCCTGGAGCCGCTTCTGATTCTGTGTCTCACTCTCTCTCTGCCCTTCCCCCACTTGTGCTCTGTCTCTCTCTGTCTTTAAAAAATAAATAAATGTAAAAAAATTATGTTTCAACACATTACAATGAAGTCAAAAAAAAAAAAAAAAGGAGGCTTGATTAAATAGAAGACCAAGAAAACCCAAGATCTACATGACTTGGGAAAACGGGCTCGTCTGCGCTATGTCTGCGTGGACATGGACATGAAGCCTTAATCGCGGAGGCCCTTCCTGGACAATCTCACAGACACAACAGCTCACCGGGCAGGGGAGGCAGAGGGGAGCTAATCTAATTACATTTGAAACTTCTCATATTCTTGACCGTCAGGCAGACACACTGCTTATGAAAACTCTTGCTCAAAACCGCCTCTAATTTGATAGGTTTGTGAAACAGAAATTCCTCTGCAGTTCACCCCCGAAAGTAAAATTAATGGTTTAGGATGAGTGTTACAAATCAGTTCTTATCTCAAAGGGAAACACTGGGGCTGTGAGAACCAGAGACCATCTTTCTCCCTGGAGCACTTTCCAAAGAGACCATTTATTAAGAAGTAATTTGTAGGTCCCTCTGATAGGGGGACAGCTTAATCCGTTGTGCCACTTGGGTAGGGAGGCGCGTGTGTCGGTGACCAGGGCGGTGTCTCCGAGACGGGCACAGTCTGAGACCAGTGATTACCTGGCATCCGTCTCGCATGACGGCCCCACACGCTTGCAGGGGTGACCTCCGGCAGCCACGTGTGACCCGGGCAAGGGACCAGAGCTGCCTGGATGAGTGCAGGGCGCCTGACCTAATCAGGGCCACTAAGAACCTGCCAAATGTCACTGAACTAAGGAGACAGAGATTGAGTAGATGATGGGTCAGGGAGCACAGGAGGCCCCAGGGAAAGGGGCAGAGTGGTCCCTGCTATCGGGAGCCTACCTTCCCAAACCTGGGCCCCGCCTCCCACCTGCCGCCTCCTGCTCCTGTCCTGCGTTCTGGCCACACACTCTCTTCCTTAAGTCCAGCCTAAAGCCTTTCAAGAAAGGGACCCAGCCAAGCGGCCCCAGAGGCTGGTCGTGTCCTCCGGCAGCAGGAGAGTGGGAGCCGAAGGGCATCCTCTCCTAGACAGGCAGGTGGGCCAAGGTCCAGACAAGGTCCGAGCCTGTGGGTGACAGAGAACCACCTGGGTGATGTGAGCACAGCCGGCTTTCTCTGCGGGGTCTCCAGCCCCACAGACCGGAGGAGTCGGGGGATAGGCCAGGAGTGCAGAAGCCACAGAGCCGACGTCTCCCACCCGGAGCCGGCTGCCGGGAGGGCGCCCTGGGAGAAGGGACCTCCCTCCTCCGCTCCACCTTCTTTCCTTCACTTGCTCAAAACCAAGTCCCAGGAAAGAGCATGTGACAGGCCAGCCCCAGACCAGTGCCCTGCGCCAGGAGAGCAGGGTCGGAGAGGGAGGGCTTGCCCCTCAGCCCTGGGTGGAAGGCAGCACGGTCGCCTGTGACGCTCCCACACGGGGAAGGGGCCCCCCAGAAGCCGGGCAGCTCCAGAGAGGGGAAATGGACCCTGGGAAGCCACAAATGCCTCCTGTCCCCTACTTGTCACTTGGGATGGGACCACCGAGAGCCTTGAATGCCAGACTACTGCCGCTCAGCTTCTGTCCACAGGCAGGCGGGTCAGGGGACGCAGGACAGCTCTTTGTGGGAAGGGCGGCTCTCGGACTCTATTCCAGCAGAAATCACGCAGGGCTGTACTCATGGGATTATTTATTTTTACAGCGAATATTTACTACTTTTGTAATAAAAATGAGTTTTCGTTTAGGAAAAAAGAAGCCACGGTTTCTGAAAGTAGCAGCCAGAAGCTGAGGCTGGTGGGTTCAGATGTCTCGGGTC
>NC_043711.1:93778564-93785500 GCF_006229205.1 Suricata suricatta | reverse complement strand
TCCAGCACGAGGCCCTGTGTAAAGCACAAAGTCGTCAGATGGTGGTGAGTGTCCTGGAGACGTGCGGAGCTGGGCAGGGGGAGGGTGGGCGTGGAAGGAGGGGGCCGTCAGAAGGAGCCCACGGAGAAGGTGACGCTGGAGCAGGTGCCCCCGAGGTGAGGGAGCAGCGGTGGACACGTGGGCAAAGATCAGGGAAGAATAGAGCAATGGTGAAGACGCAGCGGGGAAGCACCAGGCGTGTCCTGGGAAGAGCCAGTGCGGCAGGAGCAGGGGCAGAGCCCTGGGAAGCAAGAAAGAGATGAGGGGGCAGAAGGGACCAGGGAGCTCCGGGCCCCCGAGCACCAGGGAAAGGCCGCACAGAGCAAGGCCCGGAGATGGCGGGCTCAGTGCATTTGCTCATGCTGTTCGTTTTAGCTAGGATGCCCTTCCAACACCTCTGCATGTCCAAGTCCAGCTCATCCCTCAGGGACCACTTAGCCTGCTCTTGCAATTCCGAAAAGCCCCCCATCACCACTCCCTGTGAGCTTCGCAACTAGACAAGGCTCTGCCTCCTGTGAACACCCGAGCGCTGCACCGAAATTCCTCTCCTCTCTCGGAGATTACGGCGGTTTAGAGAGAAAAGTCCTCATCCACACCATCTTTCTGACCTGGGTCCGCAGAGTCAGCACAAAGTTGTAACGAGCCACAAGGCCATCCGAGTTTTATAAACCCATCATTTATAAAGTTCATCTCCAGAATCCAGGCGGGTGGATTCACACCAGCGCTGGTCTCCCCTCCATCAGCCACCCCATGTCCCCACAGGTGAGTGTCCTTGAGGGTGACACATAAGCACCCACCCACATAATCTGAGTAAATGAAAACGGGGGTGCAAAGTGACACACACACACACACACACACACTTTGCAACAGCTCCAGCCTTTCATGAATTTCATAAAATTGTTGTCGGTGAGAACAGCTCATAAAGACAATGGACGCCTGAAGGCAGGGGAGGGAGATGTGAGCTTCAGCGGGGCTGATGCGTGCTTGGGAAGAGAGCTGTTTGTCTACGGAAGAATGCGGAATCCTCTGGGGGAAATCGATGAGCCCTGAGATACTTTGTGGAACAAAACTTCCTTTGCTTGAACTGTGGACATTAAGTGTGAGGTGCAGGAGGGCTAGAGGAAAATGTCACCCCCAAATCAATAATTTCTTCCCTTCTCTGTTCTATCAGTGCGTGGTTGCAGTTGAAGCATCACTTGTGTTAAATATAAGAAAACACACTTTCTTTAAGACTTTTCACTTGGCTTTGGGTTTTTTTTAATTTTCCCAAACATTTATTTATTTTTGAAGGGGAGAGAGAGTATGAACTGGGGAGGGGCAGAGAGAGAGGGAGACAGAATCCGAAGCAGGCTCCAGGCTCCGAGCTGTCAGCCCAGACTCACGTGCCGTGAGATCATGACCTGAGCCAAAGCTGGATACCCAACCGAGCCACCCAGGTGTCCCTAACTTGGCTTTTGAAGTTAGAGTCTCAAAGGTGTGTCCACCAACCGTGTCCTCTTTATTGGGAGCATTGGAGTCCCTGTCTTCGGTACATTCATTTAGAGGACGTTTTCCCTGGTGGAGCAGGACCTCTCATGCTTGTCTTCTATCTCCATTCAACCAAAAGAAGCATGGAAAATAGAGAATGGACATTATTCTCCAGCCTAGAACATAATAGAGGCCAGAGAACATTAAATGAATGTTTGGACGACAGACCAAACCAGAGGCTACCGCTTTGCCCTGTGTACTCAAGCTGGTCAAAGAGAAAACAGAAATTCACACCCAAGACTTACCATCTTGTCGACAAAACCAAATGCAAGACTCCGGAAAGGCTGGCTTCCCTGGCGGAGCCGCCAAGTAACTACTGAGTAACATAAGATAAAAAGGCTGGTTCAATTCACTCAGCCGAGAATGAGCTGTGTAACCAACGATGCCGGCACCACTGGGTAACCGTATGTCAGAAAGCTAAAGTTAAAATGGGCCCCCTCCCATGTCTTGTGTAAAATTAAATTCTGGTACCTTATTGAGACTTAACTATGGGGGCATCTGGGTGGCTCAGTCAGTTAAGCGTCCGACTCTTGATTTTGGCTCAGGTCATGATCTCATGGTTCATGAGTTTGAGCTCCACGTCGGGCTCCATGCTGGCAGTGCGGAGCCTGCTTGGGATTCTCTCTCGCTCCCTTTTTCTGCCTCTTCCCAGCTTTCACTCTCTGGCGCTCTTAAAGTAAATAAATAAACTTTAAAAAACGTAATTACAAGGGCTCCTGGGTGGCTCAGTCAGTTGAGTGTCTGTTTCTTGACTTCAGCTCAGGTCATGAACCCAGGGTCATGGATCAAGCCCCAAGTCTGGCTCTGCATTGAGCATGGAGCCTGCTTGGGATTTTCCCTCTCTCTCTACTTCTGCCCCTCTCCCCCACTCACACCCTTTCTCTCTCTCTCTCTCTCTCTCTCTCTCTCTCTCTCTCTCTCTTTCTCTCAAATAAAAAAAAAGACTTAATTATAAAAAATAAAATAAAAAGTTTATAAGAAAATCTAGAATAATACAAACACAACACAGCTGTTGGGAGGGCTCACAAGTCAACAATGGGAATCCTAAGGAATCAAAGAATAAAACACATTTTTAATAATAAAAATGTGCAGATCATATGATTACATCAAGAAAATCTACATATAAACTCTAAGTCTGTAACGTTATTGGTAAAGCAAATAATAGAGAGTTAATATCTAAAGTATACCAAATGCTCCTAGAAAGTAATCAGGAAAAGGAGCAAAAGTTATAAAGAGACCACTCCCAAAAGAGCAAATCCTAGTAAGGAACATAAAGGAAAAGAAAAAAAGAAAGAAAGAAAAGAAAGAAAGAAAACAGCCAAGAGAAGGAAAGGAAAGTGAGGAAAAGAGGTTTGAATTCACCAGTAGTCAGAAAATTTCCCATTCAACCCTGAGTTATGACCTATCCCTGTAACACTGGCAAAAATTTTAAAGAGCTGTAAATCCTGTTGTTGGCCGGGCTCTGGGGGAAGTGTGCTCTCTGACACTCTGGTAGAAATGTGGAATCATACCATCTTTTCTGAAGGTGGTGTGGCAACATTTAATAAGATTTTAAAAAGTGCAAACACCCTGTGTATACCCCCAGCTCTTGAGCTTCTGGACACCGATCCTGCCTGTGCGGGCACGACAGGAATGTGTGCTGGTCCCGTGGCACAGAGCCAGAAGCAACTCAGATTCCATTTCCGGGAACTTGCAAATAGATCCAATATGTGGCATCATTACGCAGCCTCTGTGATGAATTAACTTAAATTTAGAGCCACACAAGATGACTCAAAGGTGTTTCTACAAAGTATTAAGAACAGCAAGATGTAGAAAAATGTATTATGTAACACCATTTTTGTAAAACAAGGACTCTCCACCCCAAAAATGCCTTGTTACTGTGTGTGTGTGTGTGTGTGTGTGTGTGTGTGACAACAGTTTGTAGGATTATATGAATAGAAAGAAAAACATGAAAGCATGTATGCTAGTTTTGCTTTGTCTTGGTTTTTAGTGCAGGCTGTCTATGTTGATGGAGACACAGATGTGAGGGGGAGGGAGGAAGAGAGGAAAGTGTCCCCAACAGGCACCGTGTGCCATATGATCCGTTCCCATGAGTGCACACGCGTGTGTCTATACATTTGATGCTGACAAATACAAAACCATCTGGGCTCGGGCAAAGGAAGGTGAACCCAAATCTTTCTCTGCCTGAGAAGGTTGTGAATGAGAAGGGACTCTGAGTCAGGTCTCAGAGGACAAATAAGACTTTGACAAACAAAGATGCCAGTAAGAGGGAAATTCGGAAAGAATTCCCAGCAAAGAAATCTTTTTAAACAAAAAGCCGATGTGGGAGGCAAAAGTCTAAGATGGCACCTGGGGTTTCCACCCCAAGTGCCTAACATCCTCCCGCCCCTTGAGAGGGGGTAGGACTTGTGCATACAGTGGGGTTTCACTCCCAGGGCTACATTATGTTATAGGGCAAAGGTGAAGGGATTTTGCAGGTGTACTTAAGGCCCTAATCAGTTGAGCCTGAATTAACCAAAGGGAGATTATTCTAGGTGGGCCTGACCTAATCCGGTGAACCATTTAAAAGAGAGCCTTGGACCTTCTTTGGAGGGAGAAGTTAAAAGCCAGAGAGATGCTCTCCTGCTGGCATGGAGGAAGCAGCCTGCCATGATTTCTGCAACTATAAGAACATTAACTCTGCCAACAATCACTTGAGATTAGAAGACCCTGTGCCTTAGAAGACATTCCAGTTCCCACCGATATTTTGCAGACTTTTGAGACTCCGAGCAGAGCGTCTCAAAGTTAGGAATCTCTGGTTTTTTTCATATGCTTAAGTATATGTGTTTCTTTTCATGGTTGCCTGCTCTTCTGACAGGAACCTGGGTTTGTCATTAATGGTGATGATACAAAGTTTCTTTTTAAAATCACCTTTGTGGGGCGCCTTTGTGGTGGCTTAGTTGATTAAGCGTCTGACTTCAGCTCAGGTCATGATCACACAATTTGTGGGTTCGAGCCCCACATTGAGCTCTGTGCTGACAGCTCAGAGCCTGGAGCCTGCTTCAAATTCTGTGTCTCCCTCTCTCTGCTCCTCCCCGGCCTACACTCTCTTTCTATCTCAAAAATAAACATTTTTAAAAATTTTTTAAGTCAGCTTTATTGGAATAGAATTGTATCCAATGAAAGTCACCGGTCTTCAGTGACCAATGTGATGAGTTTGACAAGTGAATTCAGTTCTGTAACCATCACAGCCGTCACGATCTAGAACGATCCATCACCCCCCAGAAGGTTCCTTTGCGCTCCTTTCCAGTCAGCTTCTTCCCCAGGCCCAGCCCCTAGCAGCCATTACTCTTTGTCTCCTCAGTTTTGAGTTTTATAGACTTGCGTGTAAATGGAATCTTACAGCCCGTTGGTTTCTGCTTCTCCACTTAGCATCTGTGGCCCAGCATTTGTCTCGTTTCAATTTGGAGCTATGACATAAATAAAGCTCCTATAAACATCAGAGTTGTAATCATTATGTGGACAGAGGTTTTCATCTCTTGGGGATAAATACCGAGGTCAAATGGCAAGTGTATGTTTCGGTTTATAAGAAACCGTAAAACTATTTTAACAAAGCGGCAGTACTATTTGAATTACTACCAATAACGTAGGCGTGCACCCCTTTCCAAATACTTGCCAGCACTTGGTCTTGTCGACCTTTCTCATTTCAGCAATACTGTTGGGTGCGCAGTGGTATCGCTTGGTGATCTTGCTTCTCATCGACAGAGATGTTAAGCATCTTTTCATGTGCATAGTTGCCATTCGTAAATCGTTTTGGTGGCAATGTCCGTTCAGATCTTTTGCCCTTTTGTCTCAAGTTGTTTATCATCTCTCTATGGGGTTGGCCCCCATAATCTCCACCATCTGATGTGACTTCCATTATTACATCACATTGCATGGACAAGGGGCTTTACATATGTAGTTAAGCTTACTAATCCGCTGACATTAAAATAGGGAGATTGTCCCCGAGTATCCAGGGGGCCCCCATAATCACCTGAGCCCTGAAAAACAGAAGACTAAGGTATTGAGAGTCAAAACATGAGGAGGACTTGACCCACCATTGCTGCCTTGAACTCTAAGTTCCGATGCGAACCATGGCCCCTGCGGATGCCTAGATTTTAGCTGGTGAGACCCTTCATGGAGAACGTGGACTTCTGACTTACAAAACTGGGAGGTAATAAATGGGTATTGTTTTAGGCCATCTAATTAGTGGTAATTTGTTATGCTGCAGTAGAAAAGTAATTTACCATCTCTGTATTAAAAACAGGGGAAAAAAGTTAATTTAAGAGATCCATGTGGTTCAGGAAAAACGTGAGCGCATTTTTTTGTGTGAGTGGAGTTGAAGTACTTACCCATGTATTTACTATGCAAACAGAATGCGCTCGTGTGAAAAAACACAGCCCACCGCCACCCCCGCACACCCTCCTCCCTGCCCCCCCCCCGCCCCCCACAGGCGCCTCAATTCCCGACTCCGGTTTCCAGAGTCTCCTGGCAGGGCCTGAACTTTCCTTCTCAAGGCTCCTCAGCTAGGACCTGGGACGGGAGGTGGGCGGGGGGGGCGGGGGGGTCTTCCTTCAGGGAGATCTCCAAGGGGGCCAAGTCTCTCTTTGCAGGTATTTTCTTCTCTTCTTTGTTGTGTTTTTTTTTCCCTCCTTAGACCCAGGATGCAATCCAAGCCATGTTTGCTTCCCCAACATGTTAACACAAACAGCCTGCCTCGGAAATTAAAGAGGCACATGCTACCTTAATTACACTGGCGGGGGGGGGGGGGGGCTCAGTTGCTATTGAAACACCCGAGTGATAGACAAAACCCTTCATTTGGGAGGGAAATTAGCTGTACACAAACACGAACACATTTCATCTTGAATTAAAATCTCCGACACTCCCTTGGCAGAGAACCCTTCGGCGGTTTCTCTTCCTTTCTTCTCGGTGTTACCTCCTTTCCTCCACGGCAGAGTTTCTTGGCAATGGGCCGGGCTTTGGGGCCCTGAAGTTTCTCCTGTAATCCCCCTTCTGGCTCCTTCTCTGGCCTCTGTTGGGGCTAGCTGCTCCAGGCCACCTCCTCGAGCCTCCACCGCCCTCCCCAGCCCTGTCCTATCCTGCGCGGTCCCCTCCCCCTGCCCCTGAGAAGTAAACTTTGTCAAGTCTGGGAGGAGCTGCCCCCGCCCCCAGGCCAGGGCTCTCCAAGGTGAACGAGAGATTGGACATGATGAATAACAGTCCCGTGAAGACACAACTCGGGAAAGTGCTCGCTTTAGCTGAAAACTCCCAGATTTATTGCCGAGTGCCACAAATAATGAAATCATCAATCTTCCACCGACTTAAAAAGGGGATCTGCTGCAGCAAGTTTAA